>NW_027453862.1:160000-460000 GCF_040206685.1 Ascaphus truei | reverse complement strand
GACTGGCACTGAGTGTGAAGCAGGAGAAGGAGCGGCTCAGTGAGTAAAGACACTGACTGGCACTGAGTGTGAAGCAGGAGAAGGAGCGGCTCAGTGAGTAAAGACACTGACTGGCACTGAGTGTGAAGCAGGAGAAGGAGCGGCTCAGTGAGTAAAGACACTGACTGGCACTGAGTGTGAAGCAGGAGAAGGAGCGGCTCAGTGAGTAAAGACACTGACTGGCACTGAGTGTGAAGCAGGAGAAGGAGCGGCTCAGTGAGTAAAGACACTGACAGGCACTGCGTGTGAAGCAGGAGAAGGAGCGGCTCAGTGAGTAAAGACACTGACTGGCACTGAGTGTGAAGCAGGAGAAGGAGCGGCTCAGTGAGTAAAGACATTGACTGGCACTGAGTGTGACGCAGGAGAAGGAGCGGCTCAGTGAATAAAGACACTGACTGGCACTGAGTGTGAAGCAGGAGAAGGAGCGGCTCAGTAAAGACACTGACTGGCACTGAGTGTGCAGCAGGAGAAGGAGCGGCTCAGTGAGTAAAGACACTGACTGGCACTGAGTGTGAAGCAGGAGAAGGAGCGGCTCAGTGAGTAAAGACACTGACTGGCACTGAGTGTGACGCAGGAGAAGCAGCGGCTCAGTGAGTAAAGACACTGACTGGCACTGAGTGTGAAGCAGGAGAGGGAGCGGCTCAGTGAGTAAAGACACTGACTGGCACTGAGTGTGACGCAGGAGAAGGAGCGTCTCAGTAAAGACACTGACTGGCACTGAGTGTGACTCAGGAGAAGGAGCGGCTCAGTGAGTAAAGACACTGACTGGCACTGAGTGTGACACAGGAGGAGGAGCGGCTCAGTGAGTAAAGACACTGACTGGCACTGAGTGTGACACAGGAGAAGGAGCGGCTCAGTGAGTAAAGACACTGACTGGCACTGAGTGTGAAGCAGGAGGAGAAGCGGCTCAGTGAGTAAAGACACTGACTGGCACTCAGTGTGAAGCAGGAGAAGGAGCGGCTCAGTGAGTAAAGACACTGACTGACACTGAGTGTGAAGCAGGAGAGGGAGCGGCTCAGCGAGTAAAGACACTGACTGACACTGAGTGTGAAGCAGGAGAAGCAGCGGCTCAGTGAGTAAAGACACTGACTGGCACTGAGTGTGACGCAGGAGAGAGAGTGGCTCAGTGAGTAAAAACACTGACTGGCACTGAGTGTGAAGCAGGCGAAGGAGCGGCTCAGTGAGTAAAGACACTGACTGGCACTGAGTGTGAAGCAGGAGAAGGAGCGGCTCAGTGAGTAAAGACACTGACTGGCACTGAGTGTGAAGCAGGAGAAGGAGCGGCTCAGTGAGTAAAGACACTGACTGGCAGTGAGTGTGAAGCAGGAGAAGGAGCAGCTCAGCGAGTAAAGAAACTGACTGGCACTGAGTGTGAAGCAGGAGAAGGAGCGGCTCAGCGAGTAAAGACACTGACTGGCACTGAGTGTGAAGCAGGAGAAGGAGCGGCTCAGTGAGTAAAGACACTGACTTGCACTGAGTGTGAAGCAGGAGAAGGAGCGGCTCAGTGAGTAAAGACACTGACTGGCACTGAGTGTGAAGCAGGAGAAGGAGCGACTCAGTGAGTAAAGACACTTACTGGCACTGAGTGTGAAGCAGGGGAAGGAGCGGCTCAGTGAGTAAAGACACTGACTGGCACTGAGTGTGAAGCAGGAGGAGCGGCTCCGTGAGTAAAGACACTGACTGGCACTGAGTGTGAAGCAGGAGAAGGAGCGGCTCAGCGAGTAAAGACACTGACTGGCACTGAGTGTGACGCAGGAGAAGGAGCGGCTCAGTGAGTAAAGACACTGACTGGCGGTGAGTGTGAAGCAGGAGAAGGAGCGGCTCAGTGAATAACGACACTGACTGGCACTGAGTGTGAAGCAGAAGGAGCAGCTCAGTGAGTAAAGACACTGACTGGCACTAAGTGTGAAGCAGGAGAAGGAGCAGCTCAGCGAGTAACGACACTGACCGGCACTGAGTGTGAAGCAGGAGAAGGAGCGGCTCAGTGAGTAAAGACACTGACCGGCACTGAGTGTGAAGCAGGAGAGGGAGCGGCTCAGTGAGTAAAAACACTGACAGGCACTGAGTGTGAAGCAGGAGAAGGAGCGTCTCAGTGAGTAAAGACACTGACTGGCAGTGAGTGTGAAGCAGGAGAGGGAGCGGCTCAGTGAGTAAAGACACTGACTGGCACTGAGTGTGAAGCGGTAGAAGGAGCGGCTCAGTGAGTAAAGACACTGACTGGCACTGAGTGTGAAGCAGGAGAAGGAGCGGCTCAGTGAGTAAAGACACTGACTGGCACTGAGTGTGAAGCAGGCGAAGGAGCGGCTCAGTGAGTAAAGACACTGACTGGCACTGAGTGTGAAGCAGGAGAAGGAGCGGCTCAGTGAGTAAAGACACTGACTGGCACTGAGTGTGAAGCAGGAGAAGGAGCGGCTCAGTGAGTAAAGACACTGACTGGCACTGAGTGTGAAGCAGGAGAAGGAGCGGCTCAGTGAGTAAAGACACTGACTGGCACTGAGTGTGAAGCAGGAGAAGGAGCGGCTCAGTGAGTAAAGACACTGACTGGCACTGAGTGTGAAGCAGGAGAAGGAGCGGCTCAGTGAGTAAAGACACTGACTGGCACTGAGTGTGAAGCAGGAGAAGGAGCGGCTCAGTGAGTAAAGACACTGACTGGCACTGAGTGTGAAGCAGGAGAAGGAGCGGCTCAGTGAGTAAAGACACTGACTGGCACTGAGTGTGAAGCAGGAGAAGGAGCGGCTCAGTGAGTAAAGACACTGACTGGCACTGAGTGTGAAGCAGGAGAAGGAGCGGCTCAGTGAGTAAAGACACTGACTGGCACTGAGTGTGAAGCAGGAGAAGGAGCGGCTCAGTGAGTAAAGACACTGACTGGCACTGAGTGTGAAGCAGGAGAAGGAGCGGCTCAGTGAGTAAAGACACTGACTGGCACTGAGTGTGAAGCAGAAGGAGCGGCTCAGTGAGTAAAGACACTGACTGGCACTGAGTGTGAAGCAGGAGAAGGAGCGGCTCAGCGAGTAAAGACACTGACTGGCACTGAGTGTGAAGCAGAAGGAGCGGCTCAGCGAGTAAAGACACTGACTGGCAGTGAGTGTGAAGCAGAAGGAGCGGCTCAGCGAGTAAAGACACTGACTGGCACTGAGTGTGAAGCAGAAGGAGCGGCTCAGCGAGTAAAGACACTGACTGGCACTGAGTGTGATGCAGAAGGAGCGGCTCAGCGAGTAAAGACACTGACTGGCACTGAGTGTGAAGCAGAAGGAGCGGCTCAGCGAGTAAAGACACTGACTGGCAGTGAGTGTGAAGCAGAAGGAGCGGCTCAGTGAACTGCATGTTCACAGAAATGATGTTTTATTGAAGCGTTTGACACGAGTAACTCTGGTAAAAGGGAAGCGATACCCGGTGTTCGTGGCAGATGGTCTATGACACCCCGTGGGACGGAAAGCTGCAACAAGGGACACGGGCGAAATTGAACTCCCTGCTGCATATTGAGCGGAACTTAAAGTTCACAGATGTGCCTGCCGGAGCTCTGTGACCCGCGGCGGCCGCCCGGCCTGATGCATGTTTGCATCGGATATCAGCAGAGGTGTATTCATGATCGTGACGCCGTGTTCTGCCCAGTGCGAAGTAAACAGCTCGTTTCAAAGCCGCAGGGAGTGTTCATTTCTGCTCTGGGGACCCCCTGAGATATTGACCTGGGGGGGGGGAGAGGGAGGGGAGGAGTGGACATCGGTGGCATCTGGAGGGAAACAAGATGGCGGGTGAAATCTCCCGCGTTGGCGTGACGCTGGGAATTGTCGGTATGAAGAAGTGAGCTGTTGCACCTTCTCTGGGAAGGCCAGGGGTCACCGAAGCTGAAATTAACGCCGGTTTAGCTCCGGGTACCCCAAGCTTCCTGCTGTGATGGGAGGGGGTAACCAGGCTATATAATAAAGGTGAAGCCCGTTTTGGTTACCCCTGTTCCGTGTATAAGGGTCCAAGAGAGTTAGCTCTTGGGCCCAGTAACATTGTATTAATGCATTGTACTGTCTGTATTGAAACCAATTGTTGTGTTTTTCCATGCAATGAAGCAGGGATTGCTGGTGTATTGTATCGTATTGTATGTCTTTATTTATATAGCGCCATTAGTGTACATAGCGCTTCACAGCAGTAATACACGTGGTAATCAAATAAATAACAGATAATATAAATAACAGATCATGGGAATAAGTGCTTTAGACATAAAAGTAACATTAAGGAAGAGGAGTCCCTGCCCCGAGGAGCTTACAATCTAATTGGTAGGTAGGGAGAACGTACAGAGACAGTAGGAGGGCGTTCTGGTAAGTGCGTCTGCAGGGGGCCAAGCTTTATGTATCATGTGTTCAGAATACATGGTGTATGAGTTTCACGGGGGGGTGGGTTGCTTGTTGCGGAGGAACCGTTGACAGAATGTGCTTAGGAGGTTGGGGTCCAGAGTTACCGGTTCCCCAATAAATGTACCCGGGAATTATGCCTGATTCTCGGATACATGCAGGCACATTGTCCCGGCAATACCTCCCCTTGAGAATGTAAACTCGATTCACCACTCAGGGTACCCTGCTTCAGCACAGCTCAGAAAAGGAGAATGAGGCACAGGGATTATTATGTATTCCTGCAGCGGAGGGAATCCCTGGGTTAAGGGGGGTACCCCAGCTAGTGCAAAGGTGACCCACAACCAGTATATAGTTTGTGGGTGCTCCAACTGTATGTAAGATTGGGGGGATTCTAAGAGTTTAAACTGAGTCAGAGGGAAAGTGTTTGGTGAATAAGGCAGGCAGAAATAAAGAGACAACATTTTTCCTTTTCTGTACCCCAAGACCTTCACCGAAAGCCCCACGTAGCTGTGGCGGTTCCCCGAGGCTCAGAGTGTATTAAAATATATTTGAACATGTTTCTACGTTCACAACCCATGTCCAAACAGGCCGCCCGTGCAAACCCATAGGCGCCGGTATGTCTGCTGGACATCGGAGTTCAAAGCAGCCAGAGGATGCCCTGAGGTGCGAACTGCGTTTGGTTAGCGGGCAAAGGCGGAGTACCAGGTCCGGAGATCAATGGCCGTCCTCCGGGATGGCACTTGTTCTGCCAGACCTAGGGGCGCCTGCCCAGCGGGTGGCATTGGGATAGCTGGGGGAGAGGTGGCAGGCGGGCGCATGTCTCCCGGCAATTTCAAATTTCCCACTAACCCGGCTTTTCTACCCGGCTTGGCTCTGATTGGCTGCTTAAGAAAGTTCCCACATGCTGATTGGCTGTCCTGTCTGCTTCTGTTTCACTAATGAAGCAGAGAATACTATAAGAAGCCCTGAGCCAATCAGATTGTGTGTTCCCCTTGAGTCTGCGCCGAAAGAGCGCGGGCGGCTTTTCAAAGATTCTCTGTTTGTAATAGCAAAGCAACCGGCTTCGATTTCAAGCCTGAAAAGCCTGCCCGCCAGAGACTAAGCCCCGACTTTTGCGCCCAAGTTCTCCGACACGAACGTAACGGTCACGGCTGGGATTTTATGCGGATTTGAGTTCCAGGAGATTTGGGCTAACATGCGGTCAGGAGGGACCAAGTTCTCAGAAGAGAACGTAGCGGGGGCGTATGGAATTTGATGCCGATTTGGGTTCCAGGAGATTCCGGGCTATGTCCTGGTCAGGGTAAAACTCTCCCGTAGGGTTCCCTGCACTTAGGAAAGTGTAGTTTTCAACCCCAGCCCCAAAGTAAGTGTCTTTTGTCTGTATTTTGTGTATCACTGTGTGTAAGCAATTTTTTGCCGAATAAACTACAATTTATTTATCTACCTTGTTTTGCTCAATGACTGATCCTGGTAAAAAGGTGTAAATAACCCGGTCTCCCATGACATCTACCCTTGAAAATAAAAGCCTCTAACCCCCTAATCCTAAGGCTACTCCCTACCTTAAAAACCTTAACCCATCACCCTAAAACCCCTTACTCTAAGCCCTTACCCTAAAAACTTTAACCCCTATCCTAAAACCCCTTACCCTAAAAACCTTAACCCTCTACCCTAATCCCCTGACCAAAAACCCCGTACCCTAAAATACTTAACCCCTTACCCTACCCTAAAGACCTTAATCACTTATCCTAATCCCCTACGCTAAAAACCTATCAATTTACCGTAAAACTCCTAGCCCCCTACCCTAACCACGAAAACCCCTTAAATGAACTTCCCTTATTGACGAAACAGCTGGTGGCCGAGTGTCCAGATGTGGCCGAACCCCGGGGGAGACTTGGTCATGGCAAAAATGGCCACGACCAAATGTCCGATTCCGATCCCTGAAAAACGCAACCAATTATCCATTATTAGAACCAAAATGATTACAGTGTTATACTAATTACTAATATCCCATATGGTTCAATTGATGGCTCATGTCATTCTAACCAGAAAGACCTGGACCTCTAGTGGGTGGGGAGGGGCGGAACGACTTAAGGGCCATGGAACCCCTTCCCGAAGGAACTGTGAGTTCAGGAGTGTGGAATAAGAAGTGTGTGTCAGGCGTGGGGACGGGATTTTACCTCCCTCTTTCTGCTGACCCATCTCCAGTGTGGTTCCCACCCACCCGCCATGGATTTGCCGTTGTTGTTGGGTGAGAGATTGGGAAGCGGGTTGAGCATGGGACGGTATGGTGAGAGTAGTGCGACATGGAGGGGGGCAGAGACTCGGTCAGCATTTTCTCTTTGGTCGTGGAGGTGTTGAACCTCTTCATTGGCTGGGCTGGGTAAGGCAGTGTCACTCCCAGCTACGGCGCCCGGAATGGGAGCGTTCTTCCGTACGGTGTAACCATGGGCCTCGGCAGCTAGTGGCAACGTGGGTACGAGTTGAGCATATCCCTCAGGCTCTTGGGATGACAGAGCCACCTGCTCTTAATAAAGCTGAGACCGGTTTATCCTTCCAAGAAGTTGTGGGGTTGTTGGGACTCGGGGGGAATGGAAGGGGCTCGAGGTGCAGGTAGGTCATGGTTTGTAACTGGTTTATTACACCGGAAAAGGCTTGCTGGTTGTATATGGGCCCTCTACTCGGCACCTATGTATTTGATTTATTCTAGTGCCCATGTCTGCTTAATCTAGCACAACTCCCATTGGCAAATGGATGACAATTTTCCTGTACTGTACGACAAAGCCAGTGTAACCAGCCTCACGCTGATCAGACCCAAAAAGGTCGAAACGACTGTCCGTGAGTAGGGTTTGCTGGCTCTGCACTTCTTTAACCCCCGGGCTGTGCTGAAAATGCTGTGTAATGCGGCAGGCAGAAGGTTAGAGGCATCCCATGTTAAAATGGATACGAAGCAAAGAGTGACTTATTTGCATGTCGTTACCCAGAATCCCTGGTTGCAGTGGAAACAGTGTATGCAGAGATATAATGGGGTAGGGCAGGGTTGTAGACCTGTTTGAGACATGAATGCGCTCACAACGTGAGATGTTTATTTCCTTTGCTATACACACCTGTGACACATAAGGGCCCCTGTAAAAACAAGGCAGACACTTTCCAAACGTTCAGTTCATAATTTATTGCAGTTATTTTCTGAAATGTACAAGAATAATCTCTGTCATTTAATCGCATTTCTTTGTTTTTTTTTCCTTTTTTCTTTTTCTTGCTAATTCCAGTACTAAACAAAAATATGTACAAGCGATGGATGTAAAATGAAACAGCTTTCAGCACTGGAATTATTCTTTTACATACCACTTATGTAAACAACATACCTTTAAATCATTTGTTTCAGTATCGAATTGCACAGTTTTTTTTCTTCGAAAAATAAGTAAAAGCACATCAAGTAGCTATAATGCTACACCATGTTCAGGAAGAAAAGGGACTCCCTTTGTTTTTCATCGTCTACTATATATATTTTGGACACCTCTTAAGATATCGTAAAAACGTTTTGCATTATGATTTCTGAGATCAAGGAACAGCTTTGTGTCTATGTTTGGGTACAATCTATGTTTGGACCTAATTGGATACATACCATGTTTCATTCTATGAGTTATCACAAATTTTTAAGCATGTCAGCCACTGGGTGTTGTGTATCTGGTGACATCATAATGCACATAGCCTGGTGGCAGATAAGGAGAGTCAGGCGGCTATAAAGCTTACAGAGGAAACAGACGGAGAAAGAAAGAAAGAAAGGAAGTCAGTTGACGCGGGAGGAGAAAGTAAGAACGCTGAAGGAGGAGAGAAAAGTGGAAATAATTGGGGGCATCATAAGGTATTAAAGGAAAGTAATGGGAGGGAGAAAGATGAAGGGGGGGAGAGATAAGGGAGTAGGGGGGATGAGAGGAGGAGGGGATGATGAGGTTGGTTTCTTTTACTTTGATGCTATAATCTTATATATTTATTGGTCATCCATGAACATTTGCACAATTGCAGGTCTGCTATGTAGATTAACACTATATAAGAAGCACAATGTAGACAATCAACTGATGTTCACTAAATGAATGTCACTGTCAACAAGCACCAGATACACTGCAGGAGGTACGTGTTCATTCAATGGGAAATAGAGTTTTTTCCTTCTTAGCTTGAAAAAGAGAGTTAAACTGCCGTGATCTAATCTGAAACACTACGATTGCTGTAAGGTTTTGAGTTCAAAGTATGGTTCAAAGTGTGTGTTCAAAATGTCCACCTGCCGAAACGCGCGCCCGAAGACGAGAACGCCACTTTCTGATTGCATCATCGATAACGCGCTGATCCAGCTGCTCCCACTCCTGAACCGTACGTTGTTTTACGAATTATTATTTTTCCGGTCTCGCGGGCGACCGTCCGTTACCAGGAAAAACATTTTATGCGTGCGTTTCGGATCGCAATTCTTGCTCCGCCTCCAGCACTTTATAATGCGCTGATTGCCTTCGCTAAACACCATATTGTAATGATGCACTTCATGAGGTCGTCACCAATCCCAAGAATATTTATTAGATTATCAACTAATTCCAGTGGGACAGACCTACAATTGAACCATTTCTCATTGAACATAGCCGGGATTTTTGTGCAAGACGATGATGAAAAATAACCAGGGTCCCGTTTTTTTTCTGAACAGTGTGTATCGGCCAAAGCAGCCGATTGGCCATTTTCGACCACAATTTTCTATTGACCCAGTCCCCTGGATCAAAATAACACAATTACAGTGATAGTGTAAAGTATCTGTCGTCTAAATTTAGCCTAGGCTGAACTTGATGGACGTTACAGTATGTCTTTTGTCAACCTCATCTACTATGGAACTATGGAACTTTAATGGGGAACCTTGGCCTAAACATGACCCAATCGGCCATATACAGTGATATAGAGTAGAATAAGACCCATAGCCCTTCACATTACTCTATTACTTTATGTATCACAGTTTTGAAGGACCTTCTAGCCCAGGGCTGCTCAACTCCAGTGCCAAAGCCCCCCAAAGAGGTCCAGTATCCCAGCTTCAGCACAGGTGGCTCAACCAGTCCCACAGATGGCTCAATCGATTGAGCCACTTGTGCTGAAGCTGGGATATCCTGAAAAGCTGACCTGTTGGGGGGGTGTCTGGGGGCTGGAGAATTGAGGACTGCAGTTAAGCATCACTGTTCTAGCCCAAGTAAATATTTGAATACCAGATTTCTTCTTTGCAAGGTGTTTGCAAGGGAAGTAGTCTTGCATTGGAAGGTGCTTCATTTAAGATACTTCCTGTGATTGGGACGAAAGGTAGTACGGGGGTCGATGAGAGAAGAAAGAGCCGACCAAAGATGAGAAAGGAGGATGTGGACATTTATCAAGAGGCATTCGGGAAAACGTCCGTGTTGGAGGCACTCAATATTAGTCCACTGTTTAACAGCAAGAAGGGCACACAAATTAATCCCCAGGGACACAGTGATCTCATTCATTAAATGTCAATAGAAGTCCACAACACGACCAACAATAACTAGAGGAAACTAATTGACTAACATGACCATATTTTCTTACCATCTTCATTGGTTGTTTAAGACGAATGAAAAAACAATGGCAAAGAAACAAACCATTTAGTGACTATAACCTACAGCCGTATATGTGTATTAATGAAGACATTGTGATGTGGTTTCACAGAGGTTTCAAAATGAAATAATAATAATAATAATAATAAAAAAAAAATACATATCCAGCGCCTTGTTAGACATAATTCTGCTGCAACTACCATACGATGTCAATTATCTACTTTTGTTAACATTTCTGAAATACCACACATATTTCAACCTGCTACACACTGTGTCAGT
This sequence comes from Ascaphus truei, assembly GCF_040206685.1. NCBI lineage: Eukaryota > Metazoa > Chordata > Amphibia > Anura > Ascaphidae > Ascaphus > Ascaphus truei. The sequence continues at coordinate 449,751 of NW_027453862.1, read as the reverse complement.
CAGTTCCGACTTCATACCTTCAGTACGTGACTCATTCGGCTGTCATTTGGCAGTAGATATACAGAGTACAGTGTACATTTTACAAGTACTTAGTGAGTGGCGATGTTTCGTGGTACACATTCAAAGGCATCACTCAATCTTACGCTTGTAACAGTGGCCTACGATTTGGTACACAGGCATGTAGAACAAGGAGAGTTGGGCACTGGTAACCATGACCACTTTCAAATCTACGGCTCGTAAAACGTATATATATATTTTAGATGTATATCCATGTGCCTCCCATACCAAAGCGGTGTACCAAGGCCAAATATAAATATGTATGATCACATAAAGGCAGGAATTCCAGGAGCTGCATAGAAGCTGGGCAGCTGGTGGGATAGGTCCCGTGTAGGTCAACTGAGATAGATGCCTTCCACCAACACAGCTCCGTCTCATAGTCCAATCAGATGGGATGTTGCCCAATGAGTCTTCCTAATGGAACACACAGAACAAGCTGTCATTAGCCAATGATTGGAGAACTATTAAGCACATTTAAGGGCATTGGAAGGACACACCAGCCAAAAGCTTAGCAGCCGCGATGTTCAACAGATGGACGGGCAACAGTTCTTAGGTCACGCGCACTTCTTCTAAGGTGCGACACATATTTCACAGTTTCCAGTTAACTAATCTCTGTCATATGCAGTTAGTTATGTGCCTGGTCCTTTCTGCAAGTTTTGTAGATTCTGAAATCTGGGCTTCCTCAACACGAAATGTCTTATCCGAGTCAACGAAGTGGACCGGGGTCAACTTGCTACCCTGGTGGCCAACTAGAGGCCACCATGTTTCTAATTGTCAGGTGCCAGGCAAGAGAGACACGTCAGTCAGGGGCGTGCGTGGAGATGACATCTCACGTCAGTAACGGGATCGGGAGAAGAAGGCGGGGATGGTCAATGAAATGAGAGAGAGGGAGGTATAAATGGGGGGGGGGTAGGGGAGTGGAGACAGAGAGAAAAAGGGGGGGGGCAGAAAGAGAGAGAAAAGGGCAGGACAGAGAGAAAGGGGGAGGCAGAGAGCGAAAGGATGGGCAGAGAGAAAGGAGAGAGTGAAAAGGGAGGTCAGAGAGAGATAAAGGAGGGAGAGAGGGAAACAGAGAGGGAGACAGAGAAAATGGGGGATGGGGACAGAGATAAAGGGGGAGAGAGAAAAGGGGGGAGATTGAGAGAGAGAAAAGAAGGAATAGAGAGAGAGAAAGAAGGTACGGGGGCAGAGAGAAAAAAGGGGGAATGAGGACAGAGAAATACAGGAGTGTTTGGGGAGGTATATAGGTCTCACTCTCTCTCTCGTCCTCTCCCCCATATATCAGGGTCATGGTGGGAGTCTCGTCACCTTTAGGGATGACCTAACTAACGTCTCATTAAATCCCTGCGTTAACCTTAACGGCCCTCTGTGGATTTTCCCAGCTATGGGGGAAACGCCTCATTTGCACCTCATTAGCACATTCTGCTTAATGGCAATGCCTTGTCCGCCCACAAACAGGGCTTAGTGGCCCGCTATTGAGCTCTGGCATCCCATACGGAACTTCGTGGACTTGGCCAGTAGGCTCATGGTGACCTTGGATTGAACTGGTCCAGTAGAAGCGTTGAGATATTGTCCTGCGTATATTCTACTACAACATACTGTACAGTACAAACATATACCTATGCAAACTACAATACTGCGATCCCACAAACACAGGCAGTAGAGCAATGGTGCAAACAGACCAAACCCAGCTCACAAAAGCAATGCGCCGCAAAAACAGCTGTAGCAGACACCATATTACCCCCGTTAACGTGAGTTGACGCGCAAAATCACGCGTTACATGACATGCGCATTATCTCTGTAAACCGTTGTTGTCAACAGCACTGCTATTAAACAGCACGGCCTCGTTGAGTTAAAGGGTTTTCAACCACGTCTGCTCCATCTGAAGTGTTTGCGGGTCTATTGACGACAGATTGGCGCAGAATTCAAATCTGTTGTCTTTCCTGCCATTTTGAAGCCATGCTTTGCAGACCTCAGCGTCAGCATTAAGCAGATCCATCGATGCAGAGGCGAGACCAGTGTGCTAAGCTTATCCCGTTACTGGGGAACGCAGTACAGTATAAAATGTGTCCAGGGACAATTAGCCATGGCCGTTTCCCAGCCAGGGCAGTTTTCCGCCACAGGTAATCTAATGCCTAGTCCAATATCTCAAAAACCCTAACATTAGCCCTAAAAACGTAACTCCTTACCCTAAAAACTGTAAAGTTAACCCCTTACCCTGAAAACCCTAACCTTACCCTAAATTACCCCCTTACCTTAAAACCGTAACCTTCACCCCTTACCCATAAAAACCCAACCCCTAATCCCAACCCTAAAAAGCATAAAAACGTCTCCCCCACCTCAGGCCGCGGCCAACTGTGCTTCAGTGGAAAACGGCCATCGCTAGCTGTCCCTTCCCGGTATAAACCATTATACGGCGTATCCCAAGTCAAGGAGAAATACTGCATTTTGTCATGACATTTACGCAATAAACAGTCAATGAAAGTCATGCTTCTGGCACTCACATCATTTCCATATCATGAGACCAACTTGAAAGTTATTTACTGTAAAAAAAAAATTAAAAAAAAGATAAAACTAAGAAACAGGTACTGCGGAAGTGTTTTCAAGTGAAGTTTCACCCGTGTACACCACCGGACTTCTCTCCTTACATCCACCTCCGGAAACCAACGTACAGTCCCAACGGTTCCACAAAGAATCCGGTCGCTCTTCCTTGTCATACGGATCATCCCACTGCTGGAACCATTTACCCATGTCCCTCAAATCCACCCCCTGTCTAAGTTCCTTCAACACCTCGGCCGTTTCCGACTTTATACATGTATGTAACGGTAACCTGTAATGTGGGTGCCTGGGACATACTTGAACACGAGAGGTATTCATTTTTCCTGGTCAAATAATTTGACAAATAATTGGAAGGGATAAGAAAAAATGGGGGCACTGTCACCCGGTGTACATACAAAATAGTGTATAGTAACAAAAATGATCCCATAAGTAAAATGTCTTCCCTGCCAGCGCTTGCGTCATCGCGCTTTGCGCGCCCACACACACACGGCCGCTGGGGCCTGCCCCATAGAGGTCTATGCTGTGGTGTGAGGAACGCACGCCACAGCGCACGCCGCACCGGCCACTGCGGGCCTGGGCTTATGCGCATGCTGATAGAAGCAAAAACATGGTGGTAAATTGCATCCAGAAAGGAGATGATATTCAATAGGGACAATAGGGTAAAGACAAATGTCCAAGGATAGATGGATGTTGATTCAAACCCCTTGGGTGGCCCCTTGGTAATACAGTGTTTGACCGGACGGTCTAGGTAGGGGGTATGGGTGAATTATTATTCTTACCCTGAACCTTTTTGACTTATCAGGTTATCTCTGCTTGAGTTTAATTATGTCTAAATTCATTATACGCTATTAGACTGAGGTTCTGTTGTTCATCTTATGTACTCGTTCCCTTATCTTATGTGCTCGTTCCCTTTCTAACAAGTTCCTCTCTGTGCATGACTTCTTTACCTCTCACTCTCTGCTCCTATTTGCTATAACTGAGACTTGGCTCACTCAGTCTGACTGTGCTCTGGAAGCTGCCCTCTCCTATGGTGGCCTTTCCTTCTCCCACATTCCTCGCCCTGATGGCAGGGGTGGAGGCGTGGGGCTACTCCTCTCTCTGCCGCTACCGAACCCTTCCTATTCCTCCCTCTCTTGCTTTTCCCTCCTCTGAGGCTCACACTGTCCAGATCTTCTCTCCTCTCCACGTGACGGTCATCTATCGCCCACCTACCTCTACTCATCCCCCTTCTGTCTTTCACCTTGGCTCACTCTGTCTTTCACTTTGAATCCTGTCTCTCTTTCTCTCTCTCCTCAGACTTCCCTGTTCTTCTCCTTGGGGACTTTAACTGCCATATTGATGACCCCTCTCTCCCTTGGGCTTCCTGCTTTCTCTCTCAAACTCTTCTTTTGACCTTCAACAGTGGTCTGCAGCCAGCACCCACAAGGATGGCCACTACCTAGACCTGGTTTTCACTAAAAACTTCTCTCTCTGTTTTCTCCATTTCCCCCCTTCTTCTCTCTGACCATCATCTCATCTCATTTTCTTTCTCTCACTTCTCCCCTTTTCCACCTCCACCCCTCGCTTCTGCAGAGACCTGCGCTCTATTAACTTACCAGCTTTTGTTTCCACTTTACGCTCCTCCCTCTCCTTAGTTCTACCCCAGACCCTGACAACCTGGTCAAGAACTACAACTTTGCCCTATCCTCCTCTCTTGATCTACATGCCCTGCTTTCTCTCTGCCGTTCCTGCACTTCTAACCCCAGACCCTGGCTAAATTCCCAACGTGCATGCTGCGTTCCTGCACTCGTTCTTCTGAAAGCCTCTAGAGGAAATCTCACACTCTCGCAGACTTCCTTCACTACAAATGTATGCTATTCTGTTTCAACTCTGCCTTCTCTCGGGCTAAAACAAACCTACATTTCTCAACTAATCAACATGCACAAGTCTAACACATACTGACTCTTCTCTGTCTTTGACTCCCTACTCAAACCACCCTTAGCTGCCTCTTCGTCCTCCTCCATCTCACCACAGGACTTTACTGACTATTTCAAGGAAAAGGTGGAATCCATACGTCAGGACATCCCCTCTGTTTCCTCCTCCCATCCTACACCTCTTCCTAACTCTCCTCCTGCCTTCCTTGACTCTTTTTCCACCGTTACAGAGGAGGATATGGCACTGCTGTTCTCCTCTTCTCAATCCACCACTTGCCCTCTTGACCCCATTACCTCCTATCTCCTAAAACTTCTTGCTCCTACTATAACCCCTATGCTCACACACAACTCCTCCCTCTACTCTGGTACCTTCCCCTAATCCTTCAAACATGCACCCATGAATACCATTACTCAAAAACAGCAAGCTTGACCATACCTGTCTTTCTAACTATCGGCCTGTCTCCCTCCTGCCTTTTGCCTCTAAACTCCTTGAATGTCTTGTATTCTCTCGCTTGCTCCATTTTCTCAACACCTATTCTCTCCTAGACCCTCTACAATCTGGTTTCCGCACTGCTCACTCCACTGAAATAGCCCTCACTAAAATAACTAATGACCTCCATGCTGCCAAAGACAGAGGTCATTACACTCTGCTCATACTACTCAACCTTTCTGCAGCATTTGATACTGTGGACCACCCTCTTCTCCTTCACATTTTCCATACTCTTGACATTTGAAACAAAGCTCTATCCTGGATCTCCTCATACCTCTCCCATCGTACTTTCAGCGTTTCTTCAGCTAACACCTCCTCCTCTATCGACCTCCCTGTGGGGTAACGAAGAGCTCTGTCCTGGGACCTCTCCTCTTTTCTCTGTACACACTCTCTCTAGGTGACCTAATCACATCTCTTGGGTTCAAATATCACCTCTATGCTGACGACACACAAATATACTTTTCAACCCCTGACCTTACACCTGCTATACAGACCAAAGTTTCTGAATGTCTCTCTGGAATATCATCCTGGATGTCCCTCCGTCGCCTTAAACTTAACATGGTTAAAACAGAGCTCCTCATACTTCTTCCCAAACCTGGCCCTACTACCTCCTTCCACATTACTGTTGGAAGTTCAGTCATACACCCATCCTTTTTTTTCTGTACACCCAGTAGCCCAAGCACGTTTCCTTGAAGTCACACTCGATTCCTCTCTCACTTTCTCCTTTCACATTCAAAGCGTATCTAAAACCTGGCGCTTTTTCCTCCGCAATATCACAAAGATACACCCTTTCCTCAGTTGCTAAATCTCTGACTCAGGCCCTCATTCTCTCCCGTCTTGATTACTGTAACCTCCTGCTGTCCGGCCTTCCTGCCTCTCACCTGTCTCCCCTACAATCTATCCTAAATGCTATATTGTGCCCGATTCACACTGTTCTTTACCTTGTATCTGTATGTTTTGTCCTTATTTCATTTAGGAGCTACAGTATAGGAGTAGTGTGTGTGTGTGTTGGTTTCATTTTGTTTTTTAAATTGTGGCCCTATGTAGATGCGTTCTAATTAAACATTATTTTTGTTAATCTTTTCCACATGTCTATACTTTATTTTTATTTATATTTGCGTGCTTTTTTGGGTTTTGTTTTCTTTGTGTTATAATATCTATTTCCCATAACACCGCCAAACCTGGGTATTTTTTACAGGTATATATTTGGCCATAGCTGTTATTTATTTCATAGTGTTGATTTCAATATTTACTGTCAGAGATGGGATGCAATATGTATTTTCACTATCGTGTATTACTAGTATGTTATACCATGGTATGTATGTATGTAACAATCAAGAGAAAAAACATGTGTTTTTTATTGTGTGCGTATACTATATGTATATATGTATACAGTGGTCGACAAATCACCAAAAAAAACTGCTTGGGCCAATAGGAGCTCGCCACGATGTTAAATCCACTCGCCCGGGGCGTGCAAATGTATAGGTTTGTCGAACACTGTATATATATGTATATATATATATATATTTCTGAAAATCAGTAAAGCCGAGCTAGTTAAAAAAAATATTACTTTTTAACTGTAAACCATTTCATACCAAACAAAGTTGGTTAGAGGGAGAAGGGTGAAGGTGCTGGTCTCTGAAGTGGGAGACCCTGGTGCATCACTTCATTTTCCTGTGCCTCATGAACCAGTGTCAATTCTGCAGGGGGCCACAATTCTTTGTGTCTATGTGTGCAGCGCTTGGCCCATTGTCAGCGCTGTAACAATACCTTGAATCATGTGAATCTATATACTGGAGAAGACTTTTCTCCCAGTGTTTCTCCAACGCTCTGGAGTACGTAGAATTTTATACCCATGTTTCCCTTACATTATCATCTCCACCCCAGCGAGAGGCCTTGGCCTGACGTCCGATGACTGGAACCTCCTTGGTGTCTTCATCGACTACATGTTTCCCATAGGCGGAGTTGATTCTGTCGGCAATTAAGCCGTCTTTCTCTGGTGGCTCTTCCCTTGGAGAATCTTCATCATGGTTTTGCCGGAAGATGTAGGAAGCATGTTTTACCGAACGTTTCAGCATATGCCTTCTGAAAGCCCTCTGGATTTTCACCGCGCACACTTCTTCCTGCTTTCTTTTGAGAGTGGTGGTGATAGGTTCGTAAGAGACTTTCGATGGGTTGGCCGCCATGAACTTCTCTTCCATGGATTCTTTTAGAGCATCCATTTCTCCGGAGTCCCCCAACACATCTTTTGTCAGCGCAAAAAGAATGTCCAAGCAGTGAATCTTATCTCCAGGTACCATAGGCAAGTCCATGGTAATCAGTTTAATCTTGTTTGGTTTAGGTATTCGTAGAGGATCCTGTAGTGTGTCTACAAAGTCGGACATCTGGCTATAAGCTACAAACTGGGTGGCATCTGGATCAAACTTCTCCCAGGTTTCGTAAAACATTTCAAAGTCATCCTCGCAAAGAGGTTCCCCGCTTTCCTCTGTGGCCACATTGAAGTTCTCCAGAATTATGGCAATGTACATGTTGACCACGATCAAAAATGAAATGATTATATAGCTACAGAAAAAGAAGATGCCCATGGATGGATTACCGCAGTTCCCTTTCACGGTCGTGCCAGGATTCTCCACGGTTGGGTCACAATCTGGAGGAACACTGTTCAAAATCGGATGAAGAAGACCGTCCCACCCGGCAGAGGTGGTGATCATGAACAAGCAAATCATGCTGTTTCCAAAGGTTTCAAAGTTAAAGATATCGTCTATTCCTGCTTCTTTCTTCACGTACGCAAAGTTGGACATCCCAAAAATGGAGTAGATGAACATGACCAAGAAAAGCAGAAGTCCGATGTTGAACAGAGCAGGAAGTGACATCATTAGAGCAAAGAGCAGGGTACGGATACCCTTCGCTCCTTTTATAAGCCGCAGAACTCTCCCTATTCTCGCTAACCTGATTACCCTGAAAAGCGTTGGGGAGACAAAATATTCCGCTATGAGATCCGACAGGACGATTCCTGAAAAAACAAAAAAAAAGTGTACAGTTAAATAATATCTGAAGCGCACATGAATGAATCATTTAGATAAGCGGTGCGCAAACTGGGGGGGGGGGGGCGTCAGAGGTCCAGAGGTCCCGCACTCTTCCCCCAGGCATTTAAATTAAATGCCGGGGATCGCGTGAGGCCTCTGCAACAAGAAAGCTTACTGTGATTCAGACGCTTGTGACGCGTCTCCTTGGCAACGCGGCGTCAAATGGGGTCATGTGACGTCACAGGCGTCAAATGATGCCGCGGGTCACGTGGGAGCATCATTTGACGCACCGGCAAGGTAGGAAGGGGGGTGCAAGCTCGGAGCAGCCAAGACAGGGGGCGCAACAGTAAAAGTTTGGAGTTTTGCTAAAACTCCAAACTATCCTATCAACATTTATAATAACACAGGCCGGTCAGTGCCTACGTTGACACTAAAACCATAGGGATTAAGTTGCCTCTCCATGTCAACATAACCGCAATATATCTTTTTTTTTTTTTTTGCTTTAATCTGTAGACCCCAATTAGAGTTTCTTGTTAATTTTGGCAAATCCTTATTCTTCATTTTTTTGGGGGGGTCCTTAGAGCTGAACCTCGATAATGTAATCTCTGGGGGTACCCCATGGTGGTGGAGATGCTTATTTGGGACAGATGCCATCGGTACATCCTGGTTATTTAAATCTCCGGTGTCAGATGAGGACGTCCCAGTTTCCTGTCGGCCCATGTAACGTGGGAAATGTAAACCAGCCATTTAATTCCCCCCTGGAGGGGACGTTGCTGGTGGCATCTTCCCCCCGATAAGTATCTTGGCAATGAGGGAGTCCCCATGAGCCAAAATTAACGCAGAATAGCCCTGGGGACCCCTTGCTAAATATCTATGTAAAACACAATAGAGGGGGTTACACCCCATGTCCCTTGGGCCAATAGGAAGCTGCAGCTGGTGATGTCTCCAATTGACCCGCATGACGCAGGAAATGGTAAGCGCCATGTTTGTTTCCCCTGTAAGGGATTTTAACCAGTGGCGCCTTCCCGGCGTTTGGTCACTGTGGGAGCCGTTTCGCCAATGAGGTAAATTAGCGGTTAGGGTAGGGGGTTAAGGATAAGGGTTTCAGGGTAAGGGGCTAGGTTTTTAGGGTAAGGGCTTAAGGTTATTAGAGTAGGGAATTAGGGCAAGGGGTTTTAGGGTAAGGGGTTAAGATTTTTAGGGTATGGGTAGTGTTAGTATTAGGGGTTAAGAATAGGGTTATTTAGGATAAGGGGTTAATGTTTTTGGGGTATGGGGATTAGGGTAAAGGGTTAACATTGTTAGCGGTTTTAGGGTAAGGGGTTAAGGTTTTTAGGATATGGAGTAGCGTTAGTTTTAGTGGTTAAGATTAGGGTTTTTTTAGGGTAAGGGGTTATTGTTTTTGGGGTAGGGGATTAGGGTAAGGGGTTAACGTTCTTAGTGTAAGGGGTTTTAGGGTAAGCGGTTAATGTTTTTTAGGATATGGGGTAGCGTTAGTTTTAGGGGTTAAGATTAGGGTTCTTTTAGGGTAAGGGATAATGTTAGGGGCTTTTCTTTGTGGCAAAGCGACCGGCGGAGAGAGGTCCCAGCGGTGAGGTGAGTGGCGGCCTCGTGTTGGCGACTTGGCCGCCGCAAACCGGCCACGACCACATGTCTTAGACAAGGTACGTCAACATGTCTAAATAAGCGATATTCAATGCCCTGACATTGTGAAACTTACCAGCGATAGAGAGAATGACCACCACAAAGTCAAAAATATTCCACCCGATGGTGAAAAAGTAATATCTCAACGCAAACATCTTGAGGACACACTCCGTGGTGAAGATGACGATGAAAACTAGGTTGATCTTGAAAAGGATGTCGATTTTCTCTTGGCTCTGGTCGTCCGTTTCGATCATCATGGTTACCATGTTCAGACAAATGAGCACCATGATGACAATATCGAAGACCTGCTTGGACACAATGTCATATGCCACTCCTTGAATTTTGTTCTGTTGGGCGGGGGGTGTGCCAGGTCCAAACCCAAGAAGCAAACGGAACGGACAGATAAAGGGAAGAGATAAGGAAAGTGTGTTACAGGTGTGTTACATGCCCTTCCTCACTAGATAATGGGGTATTTAAACTGGTCAACATATAAGCATATAGGTCAATTTCCTACAAATATTGACCCTATATAGGCCCATATTCACTCAGGTTCGTCGCGACCATTATTTTTACTTGAGGTTAATGCATCTCCATGCAGCTAATTATATGCGGGGGGGAAGCGAGTACAGGAGAATCTCTGTCCCGGGCGCCGCGTTCCAAGAACCGTAAGTCAGCGGCGCCCGGGAAAGTGTCTGTCACGATCGAGCTGCGGGAGGGGGGGGGGGGGTCCGTGTGTCAGAATGGGACCCCCCCATAGCGATAATCCTCCGGTGTCACGACCCCCGTGGTCAGGTGGCAGTGGCACCAAAGACACGGTCTTACTATTCCTAGGATATTTCATCTAAAATGTGCCCTTACTTATTGAACACCGGGCCTATCACAATCCCACGTGAGACAAGATCGGCAGATTCACGTATATTTCTGTCTGAAGAACATTTTTTCACTACCCCCCCGGGATCTGAGAATAATGTACAGTTCACTCACTGCCGAAATATTTTACCTGCGGCCTTGGAATTGGTTTCTGGGGTTTCTTTGATCCCAGTTTCTTCATGGCATTGTAGTACTTCTTCTGTTCTTCCGTCATAAATATGTCCTTTCCTCCAAAGTATAAAGCGAAATATCATTGTTACACATCGGTCTCATATGAAATAGCGCGCAAACTGACCCCGTGTGTTTGTATACATTTAGCAAGATTTACTGTCCCGGGCGCCACGGCCGAAAAAGCAAACGTCTGTGGCGCGCAGGACAGTGTCTGCCTTAATGGGACACTCCGAAGCAAAAATCCAACAGTGCCCCGACCACCGCGTCGTGTGACTGCACGTGCCTTCAGCACCGCGGGCACGAAGATTGTGCTATTGCATATTTTCACAGGTATCGTTATATATCTTATTATATATTAGTGAAAGCACTGTATGCCTGTCTGCATCTTCCTGTGTCCCTAGGGGAAATCTCATTGGTCCCTTGGGCTGCCCACCCCCGCACCTCTCATTGGCCTGAGGCGGAGTGACGACACACACACACACACACACACACACACACACACACACACACACACACACACACACACACACACACACACACACACACACACACACACACACACACACACACACACACACTGTTGCTTGGCCTCACTCTCCCCTGTCAGTTGGACTGCAGCTCACCTTCCACCCCCCCCCCCTCCTCTCCCAGTGCCCCTCCTCTCCCGGTGCCCCTCACTCTCTCCCCCCTCCCAGCCGCACCATCACCCTCACCGTGCGCTGCTCCCGGAGAGGGGAAGCGCGGCCCTCCTGCTCAGCAGCAAACTCCAGGCTCCTCCCCCCTCGCGGCGTGGCCCGGGCCTCCTGCACTCCCCCTCCTGCCACTCTTGCCACCCCCCCGCCAGCTTCCCAAACTCACCTCCTGCCCCAGCCAGATGCCACGGGGTCAAGGTAAGTCACCCACCATCTCCCACCGATGCACTGTCACCCAGTCACCCACACACCCACCCAGTCACCCAGTCACTTTCACCCAGTCACCCACTCACTCACCCACCCACCCACCCACCCAGTCACCCACCCACTCACTCAGTCACCCACACACTCATTCAGTCACCCACCCACCCACCCATTCACTTAGTCACCCACCCACTCACTTAGTCACCCACCCACTCACTCAGTCACCCACCCACTCACTCAGTCACCCACACACCCACCCACCCAGTCACCCACACACCCACCCACACACCCACCCAGTCACCCAGTCACTTTCACCCAGTCACACACTCACTCAGTCACCCACCCACTCAGTCACCCACCCACTCACTGAGTCACCCACCCACTCATTCAGTCACTCACCCACCCACCCATTCACTTAGTCACCCACCCACCCACTTACTTTGTCACCCACCCCCTCACTCAGTCACCCACCCACTCACTCAGTCACCCACACAGTCACCCACACACCCACCCACCCAGTCACCCACACACCCACCCAGTCACCCAGTCACTTTCACCCAGTCACACACTCACTCAGTCACCCACCCACTCAGTCACCCACCCACTCACTGAGTCACCCACCCACTGAGTCACCCACCCACTCACTCAGTAACCCACTCACTCAGTCACCCACCCACTCAGTCACCCACCCACCCACTCAGTCACCCACTCAGTCACCCACCCACTCAGTCACCCACCCACTCAATCACCCACCCACTCAGTCACCCACTCAGTCACCCACCCACTCAGTCACCCACCCACTCAGTCACCCACCAATTCAGTCAGTCACCCAGTCACCCACCCATTCAGTCAGTCACCCAGTCACCCACCCATTCGGTCAGTCACCCACCCATTCAGTCAGTCATTCAGTCACCCACCCATTCAGTCAGTCACCCACCCATTCAGTCATTCAGTCACTCACCCACCCATTCAGTCAGTCACCCACTCACCCACCCATTCAGTCAGTCACCCACTCACCCACCCATTCAGTCACCCACTCACCCACCCATTCAGTCAGTCACCCACTCACCCACCCATTCAGTCAGTCACCCACTCACCCACCCATTCAGTCAGTCACCCACTCACCCACCCATTCAGTCAGTCACCCACTCACCCACCCATTCAGTCAGTCACCCACTCACCCACCCAGTCAGTCACACACTCACCCAGTCAGTCAGTCACCCACTCACCCACCCACCCAGTCACCCATTCAGTCTCCCACTCACCCACCCATTCAGTCTCCCACTCACCCACCCAGTCAGTCTCCCACTCACCCACCCAGTCAGTCTCCCACTCACCCACCCAGTCAGTCTCCCACTCACCCCCCCAGTCAGTCTCCCACTCACCCACCCAGTCAGTCTCCCACTCACCCCCCAGTCAGTCTCCCACTCACCCACCTAGTCTCCCACTCACCCACCCAGTCTCCCACTCACCCACCCAGTCTCCCACTCACCCACCCAGTCTCGCACTCACCCATCCAGTCTCCCACTCACCCACCCAGTCTCCCACTCACCCACCCAGTCTCCCACTCACCCACCCAGTCTCCCACTCACCCACCCAGTCCCCACTCACCCACCCAGTCTCCCACTCACCCATTCAGTTTCCCACTCACCCACCCATTCAGTTTCCCACTCACCCACCCATTCAGTTTCCCACTCACCCACCCATTCAGTCTCCCACTCACCCACCCATTAAGTCTCCCACTCACCCACCCATTCAGTCTCCCACTCACCCACCCATTCAGTCTCCCACTCACCCACCCATTCAGTCTCCCACTCACCCACCCATTCAGTCTCCCACTCACCCACCCATTCAGTCTCCCACTCACCCACCCAGTCTCACCCAAAACCACCCACCCAGTCACTGACCGACTCAGTCACCGAACCCAGTCACTGACCCACCCAGTCACCGACCCTGAAAAAGTCACCCAGTCACCGACCCACCCACCGACCCAAAGTCACCCACCCACCGATCCAAAGTCACCCACCCACCGATCCAAAGTCACCCACCCACCCACCAACCCAATGTCACCCACCCACCGACCCAAAGTCAACCCACTGACCCAAAGTCATCTGACCCAAAGTCAAACCGACCGACAGTCGGTCCAACGACACAAAGTCATCCACCCACCGACCCAAGTCACCCACCCAACCACCGACCCAAAGTCACCCACCCACCGACCCAAAGTCACCCACCCACCCACTGACCCAAAGTCATCCACCCACCCACAAAGTCATCCACCCACCGACCCAAGTCACCCACCCAACCACCGACCCAAAGTGACCCTCCCACTGACCCAAAGTGACCCACCCACCCACCGACCCAAAGTCATCCACCCACCGACCCAAGTCACCCACCCAACCACCGACCCAATGTCACCAACCCACCGACCCAAAGTCACCCACCCACCGACCCAAAGTCAAACCGACCCAAAGTCACCCACCCAGTCACCGACCCAAAGTCACCCACCCACTCAGTCACCAACCCACCCACCCACTCAGTCAAGTGTCACCCACCCACACAGTCACCTACACACTCAGTCAACTCAGTCACCCACCTAGCTGTCAAGGGGGGGAAGCCCAACCCTGTTGTCCGCCACCCCAAAATTACATCCCGGGCAATGCCGGGTCTCTCAGCTAGTATGTATATATATATATATATATATATATATATATATATATATATATATATATATATATATATATATATATATATATATATATATATGTCAAACAGGGTCAAGTCAACTGTAAATAAATCACTTGGTCTTGAGAATAGAATCGGACATTTGGACCAATTCTCCAACCGGCGTTTGGCACCCTTCGCTGCAGCCGCCGGCCAGTTCGCCAATAAGGCAAGTTAAATGAAAGGGTTATAGTGGTTAGAGTAGGGGTTAAGGGTAGGGGTTTAGGATAAGGGGTTCCGGGTAAGGAGGTTTAGGTTAAGTGGTTAATTTTTTTAGGTTAGGGGGTAGCATTAGTATTACGGGTTTTTTGATTAGAGGCAATTAGGGTAAGGGGTAAGGGGTAAGGTTAAGGGATCAACTTGGTCGCGAAGTGGCTGGCGCAGAGATATCCCGGCAGCAATGTGAGTGGCGGCTAAATGCCGGCGGCGACTTGGTCACTGCAAAACGACCGCCTACCAAATGTCCTAGGCTGCTTGAGGAATTGGTCTTTCACCATATTAAAGACGACAAAGGCAAACAGCTCAGGGGTGGAACACACATGTCTAATGAGGTCTGTTAGTATGATGAGTAGATATACTGGGTGCTACCATCGAAAGGGGGGTGCCTAAACCATTGTATACATACATATGAATAATATTCTGGGCGATAGCGTGCTGTAAACGATGAGTTTATTACATCGGCAGTTCGGTACCAAGATACCGACACATCGATGTCATAAACTCATAGCTTACAGCACGGCGTCGGACTGTGTATTACTCGCTAATAAGACAAAGAAACATTATAACGCCTCATTGTGTAATGTCGGTTGTTGTCACCGTTCGGCGGACTCTCCCAACCGTAACCAAAAAAAAGTCCTTGTTTGATACTTATCTTTTTCTTCTGTTGATTGAAGTTGTCGATAATGACACCAATGAAGAGGTTCAGGGTGAAGAACGCTCCGAAAATAATGAAAATGACAAAGTACAAGTACATGTAACGACTGATCTCGTATTGGGGCTGATCCTCAATCTGAAAGAGGAGGAACAAAAACTGAATGCAACCTCCATGGTATATTATAATATCACCACGCTGAGGTTCTTTATAACAGGGTAAATGGTTCCTGGGATACAGATGCTAATAGTTTAAATCTGAGGGATGGGTCATTCCCCTGAAATAATAAGCCCGTGTACCTCTCTATGACAGGAGTGGCCAATTCCAGTTTTTGGGGGCCCACCAAGAGGTCAGATTTTCAGGATATCCCTGCTTCAGCACAGGTGTCTCAATCAAAAATGACTGAGCCACTGATTTAGCCACCTGTGTTGAAGTGGGGATATCCCTATTCTCTGGCCTGTTGGTGGCTCTTGAGGACTGGAGTTGGTCACCCCCTGCTG
The DNA here is from genome assembly GCF_040206685.1 of Ascaphus truei. Taxonomy (NCBI): domain Eukaryota; kingdom Metazoa; phylum Chordata; class Amphibia; order Anura; family Ascaphidae; genus Ascaphus; species Ascaphus truei. The sequence continues at coordinate 434,030 of NW_027453862.1, read as the reverse complement.
TACGAGATTTGGCAAGGATGAATTCGATGAACTACAGTCCTTGGCCCGTGCGATGGGTCACTCTGTCTCGTGTTCATCTCGTTTGCCGAGATCGGAGACACCAGAGACCCCGCCATGTCCCATCGGCGCCCACATAAACACACAAAAGGACAGCCGTGTGTGGAACCACAGCTGTGCACTGCCAGGGTGCTTAACTCCAGGCCTACCAACAGTCCAGAGTGTAAGGGTTTCCATGCTTGACTACGGGTGGCTGATTTAGTGGCCAAATCATTGTAGCTAGAATAGCCCTAATATCTGGGCTTTCCATGGTATTCGGTAGCTGGAGTCGGTAACGATTCAGTGGCGCAGTGACGCGTTCCAAATGTAAACCACTAGATCCACTCACATTACGGGAATCGACTGCCGCATACATGATCTCCATCCAGCCTTTGAAGGTTGCCTGCATGCAGAACACAGAAGATGACCATAAATACATTGACTTCCCAAGGTGGCAACGCCAAACCACACCTTTCCCATCCCTTAAAATAAACTAATTGTCAGAGGTGGACACTCGTGATCTCTTATTAGCACTACTCAATCCGTTGCCGACACACCCAGTCCACTCGGCGTTTGCATCAGGAATTAGAAGTCAGTCCAATGTAATGTGTGTCAAGGTATGACTGTAAATACCCAAAGTAGAGTTTGTCTCCGTGTAAAATGTATTTTGCGTCTCGCCAACGCACGGAAATCGTGGGATGGAGAAAAATAAACGATTACAAAGAAATATATGAAAGCGATCAGAGACGGGCAACACCTCCTCATCGATATTATAATTTCTATAGTTCACCGGAGTTTGTTGTTATTGTTTCTGAGACACTAATTGGTTGTTTTTATTCGGTGTCTCCTCTGATCTAACCAAAATATATTATTACCCATCTAGACCTTGCCGTTCCCACCTCTGTTCTCCTTATCTCTGTTTCACGTTCCAATCTCCCAACTGAAACATATTGCAGACGGCAAAGGGGCCCTTTAGAAATATTAGTATTCTAGAGTAAGCTTTTCTGCAACTAGAAATCACTAATACTGAGCTAAAGCAAACACTACAAGTAGGCCAGTATATATATATATATATATATATATATATATATATATATATATATATATATATAAACAAAACACAAAAAGCGCAAGCTCCATAGCGCATAACTGTGTACAAATGAGGGTGAATTTATTACCATCTCAGACGGTTGTGTGGGAGGAGGTCCTGTGTTCTTCGGCACTTTTCCAGCTATTCTGCTTGTGCATCTATTATTGCACCTTCAAAAGAAGCTCCTTTAACATCAGAGACGCTGAATTGCTGCAGGACTCGTGGCAGGAGTCAGAAGCAGTCAAACCAGGTGCTCAATATCACGGACGAAATCCCTCTCCCCCACTCCTGTAGATGACGCCCCATACAGATTCTCTCCAATGTATATTTTATTCTAACTTTTTGTATGTGTATCTCCTAGGGACACTTTTCTTAATAAATTCGCCCTCATTTGTACACGCTATGGAGCTTGCGCTTTTTTGTGTTTTGTTTTTCTAGATCTATGGTGGGTGGGTGGCTACACCACTTTCTTTTGAAGCAGCAAGGAGCTCCTGTGGTCAGTGTATCGTTGGGACTCTCTCCTCCTCCAGACCACTACCAAGTGGAGACATTTGGACTTATCCCTTTTTTCTTTGGACACTATCTATTTATTTGTTGGTTATTTTTTATTAATATGCATATACTTTAAGTGTTTATATTAATTATTCACAGTTATTTACTATACTTAGGTGCCTACTTTTTGTGTGTTTTTCAATATATATATATATATATATATATATATATATATATATAGCAACTGTAAATATTCCTGTATATTCATTTACATGTCTTAGACAGGTCTGCAACCCTGTCTTTCACCATTATCACCCAGCAAACAGCACTTCCACTGCAGCAAGGGATTCTGGGAAATGACATGCAAATGAGAGCACACAGTGCCACTTTTTATCTCATGCTCACATTACATGAGCAGCCCTTAGTCAATGCATGCTGCTTTAAACACAGCTTTTAAGCAAGGACTTGGGAGATGCAAAGTCAGTTAACACACTTTATGCTTTACTGTGGAGGGTTTTAGTCACTTTTTTTACCCACCATAACCTATATATATATATATATATATATATATATATATATATATATATATATATATATACACACACACACACTGTTTGCTCATTTGCATGTCATTTCCCAGAATCCTTTGCTGCAGTGGAAGCACTGCATGCTAGGTGATAATGGCGAAAAGCAGGGTTGCATATATATATATATATATATATATATATATATATATGTTAGATATTCATTATGTACTCAGTCAGTTAACTCTCTCCTAGCCACACTCACAAGCTATGGTACTGATAACAAGAGTACAGTGTTTCTCAAGCTGTGGCCCGTGGGTTACCAGTGGTCCCCGAAGACTTGCCAAATGCTCTTCCATCAGCTCTCTCTGGCAGGCTTGTCATTTTCTATCTCCACTTATCTCTATTATTATTACTATACTATTTACATACAGGTATTTTGGAAATATGTTCAAGTATGGTCGTCCGTCCGTCAATTCTAACAATGTGTATATAGGGAGTGAAACATGTAACTCACCAGCCCGACCGGGAAACAAAGCCGCTGCCGTTAGAACCATGTAGGAAGACCCGCCAACCACCGCAGATTCATGCTCCATGACTTGCACATCGCTACGCAAAGGCACTGTGGGGCACCAGGAAGAGAAGCACAGCGGTGGTTGACAGGTCTTCTTCTGAAATGGTTGGTCGGTCGTAGCCTTTTTTTGCCCCACTCGTCATCCCGGGTTTTCTACTTGTCCCGGACAAGAGGATGTTTCAAGCCCAGAGTATGTGATCAGTGTCTCCCACAGACAGTAACATATATATGTCTTATTCTGTCGTAAAGCAGACCGGTTGTACGTCCTGAATAGTCTGTGTGAACCCGTGGGAAGTTCAACTTGCTATCAGTAACACAATTATTGCATGGAGATAGAATTGCTATCAGCAATGCGACTGGCAGACTTCATGGACATCCTTCATGTCTCAGTGCATGTCCACTGAAAGATGTGGCCAAGACATTAATCTCCATGAAGCCTACCCACTACGACAACATTAGCTTGGTTAATCTGGACAGGAAACGCGATGTTGATGGAAGCGATCTTCTTACCACCTGCAGCAGGGAGAGGTACCCGAGACCAACGTTGTCGAAGTTCACCTTGACGTTGACCCATCGCGCTTGCTCGGTGTAATTCAAAGCCAAGCACTCCGTGCGGTTGTTGACGACGCTGATGTCGAACATCTCTAAAGTGGTGGTGTTAATACACTTGTAGTACTTCCCAGCAAACAGGTTCACGCCCATGATGCTAAAGATGAGCCAAAAGATTAAGCACACCAGCAGCACGTTCATGATAGATGGAATGGCCCCAAGAAGAGCGTTCACCACCACCTGAAAGCAGAAACTCTCATGAGTCGGGAATTGTTGGGATGCGCAAAGTAACTATTTGTAACTCTATTAACATGAGGCGAGAATATTCCCTTTAGCCCTCCGCCTGCGCCGCCGCCCCGCCAGCACTCCAATCACGGGATCGCTTCATCACCGAGGATGAAACAGAAGGGGAGGAGTCAACCCCCTACCGTCCACGATCCGTCGGGAGAGCAGAACGCCATCTCCCCTAAGAAAACAAGCTTTATTTTGTAGGAAGGAGGGGACGTAGCTATTATTTCATGGGGGCCCCAGGGTGCCAAAACTCCTGACGTAGTAGCTACATACATCCTAGGGAACTCAAAGCGGTCTTGCTTTCTCCTTAACTTGTTGAACGGAATGGAACCTTCATCACATTTCCCATTAGTTAATGGATTAACGTTTCATCCCTTGTGGGACAGTGAGAGGATTCACAGGCAATGTGCTGGGCTGTTGGAAGCACAAGCACAGCATACAGTAAGTACACATCAGTGAGTGCCAATAGTGAGTGGAGTGGTGGACTTTGAGTGGACTGGACTGAGTGGACAGTTGCTCAAGCCTGGAGAGAGACTCCATGACAAAACTCTGCTGGGCTGATTTTAGATCTGGAGAGGGCTGGAGGTCACTGATGCAAGTAAGACTCAGACATAGCATTAGAACAGTAATCTTCTCTGAAGAGCTGTTAATTTGATGCCTCTGTCTTCATGAGTGTCTGTAATCGACAACACAGCCCCGATTCCACAATGTTACACCCTGCCAAAATGCCAATCCATGGGATATTTTGGGGGTTAAAATATCCCTCAATACTGGTTACTTTCATGTCACAAAATAAAAATTAAAAGGTGAGTGGAGTCACCGAAAGCAAAAGATGACGAAACGCGTTGGTGGATTTTTACTCTCATGTCACAGCTGATTTTGACATTAGAGTGGATGAAAGCGCTGGAAGAGAAGACAGGGGACTTCTTTGTGCGGTGCAGAGCGTGCCAGAAAAAGTCACATTGAGCTGCTGTTTAATGACTTACTCTCATGCCTTCAAATCTCGACAAAGCTCTTAATGGTCTCAGGGCCCTCAACGTCCTGAGTGATTTGATGGCTCCAAGTTCGGAGTAGCCCAGCCAGTTTGCCGTCAGACTGATGAGAGATACCTTGCCAGAGTCAAAAGAAGATGAGTCAGCACAACAGATATCGTTATCAACACTTCCGAGTTTAGCTACACTATGGCCTCAGAGAACCTCTTTTGCATCAGAAACCGAGTGTTTCCGATATCACGTGTGGTTAACCATGTGCTATTTTGAAGCCCAGAAAAGGCACCAGAGCCACAGAGGTTGGTTAACTCGGTAGGACTCGTAACATCTTGTAATCAAAAACAATCGTGGACCTGATTTTCCCTGAGGTTATCGCATATCCACAAAGGTAGTTGTAGGCCACCTTATTACCTCTAACTCCTGCCTACAAGACTTCTCCCATGCTGCCCCGTCCCTCTGGAAATCCCTAACACGCATCATCAAACTCTCCCCCAGATTCTAGATATTTAATAACTCCCTAAAAACTCACCTTTCAAGGAAGCCTACTGTATCTGCACACTCCTAACATCCAACTCCCCTTCCCCTCCAACCCCATTGGGACCAGCGGTGCGGCAGGACCAAACTCTACACTTTGTAACAAACCCCAACATCCCCACCTCCAAACTTTAATGGGATCAGCTGTGTGGCTTAACCACTCTCCTGCTATGTAATACCCCCTAACCTCCGCACCCCCAAACCTTAATGGGACCAGCTGTGCGGCTGCACCAGTCCCCACGCTATGTAACACCCCCTAACATCCACACCCCCAAACCTTAATGGGACCAGCTGTGTGGCTGAACCACTCTCCCGCTATGTAATACCCCCTAACCTCCTCACCCCAAAACCTTAATGGGACCAGCTGTGTGGCTGCACCAATACCTACGCTATGTAACACCCCCTAACATCCGCACCCCCAAACCTTAATGGGACCAGCTGTGCGGCTGGACCAGTCCCCACACTATGTAACACCCCCTAACATCCTCACCCCCAAACCTTAATGGGACCAGCTGTGCGGCTGGACCAGTCCCCACGCTATGTAACACCCCCTAACATCCTCACCCCCAAACCTTAATGGGACCAGCTGTGCGGCTGCACCAATCCACGCGCTATGTAACACCCCCTAACATCCGCACCCCCAAACCTTAATGGGACCAGCTGTGCGGCTGCACCAATCCCCACGCTATGTAACACCCCCTAACATCCACACCCCCAAACCTTAATGGGACCAGCTGTGCGGCTGGACCAGTCCCCACGCTATGTAACACCCCCTAACATCCGCACCCCCAAACCTTAATGGGACCAGCTGTGCGGCTGCACCAGTCCTCACGCTATGTAACACCCCCTAACATCCGCACCCCCAAACCTTAATGGGACCAGCTGTGCGGCTGCACCAATCCCCACGCTACGTAACACCCCCTAACATCCGCACCCCCAAACCTTAATGGGACCAGCTGTGCGGGTGGACCAGTCCCCACGCTATGTAACACCCCATAACATCCTCACCCCCAAACCTTAATGGGACCAGCTGTGCGGCTGGACCAGTCCCCACGCTATGTAACACCCCCTAACATCCTCACCCCCAAACCTTAATGGGACCAGCTGTGCGGGTGGACCAGTCCCCACGCTATGTAACACCCCATAACATCCTCACCCCCAAACCTTAATGGGACCAGCTGTGCGGGTGGACCAGTCCCCACGCTATGTAACACCCCATAACATCCTCACCCCCAAACCTTAATGGGACCAGCTGTGCGGCTGCACCAATCCCCACGCTATGTAACACCCCCTAACATCCACACCCCCAAACCTTAATGGGACCAGCTGTGCGGCTGCACCAATCCCCACGCTATGTAACACCCCCTAACATCCGCACCCCCAAACCTTAATGGGAGCAGCTGTGCGGGTGGACCAGTCCCCACGCTACGTAACACCCCCTAACATCCGCACCACCAAACCTTAATGGGACCAGCTGTGCGGGTGGACCAGTCCCCACGCTATGTAACACCCCCTAACATCCCCACCCCCAAACCTTAATGGGACCTGCTGTGCAGCTGCACCAATCCCCACGCTATGTAACACCCCCTAACATCCGCACCCCCAAACCTTAATGGGACAAACTGTGCGGCTGGACCAGTCCCCACGCTACGTAACACCTCCTAACATCCGCACCCCCAAACCTTAATGGGACCAGCTGTGCGGCTGGACCAGTCCCCACGCTATGTAACACCCCCTAACATCCTCACCCCCAAACCTTAATGGGACAAGCTGTGCGGCTGGACCAGTCCCCACGCTATGTAACACCCCCTAACATGCCCATCCCCAAACCTTAATGGGATCAGCTGTGCGGCTGCACCAATCCCCACGCTATGTAACACCCCCTAACATCCACACCCCCAAAGCTTAATGGGACGAGCTGTGCGGCTGCACCAATCCCCACGCTATGTAACACCCCCTAACATCCTCACCCCCAAACCTTAATGTGACCTGCTGTGCGGCTGGACCAGTCCCCACGCTATGTAACACCCCCTAACATCCCCACCCCCAAACCTTAATGGGACTAGCTGTGCGGCTGCACTAATCCCCACGCTATGTAACACCCCCTAACATCCTCACCCCCAAACCTTAATGTGACCTGCTGTGCGGCTGGACCAGTCCCCACGCTATGTAACACCCCCTAACACCCCCACCCCCAAACCTTAATGGGACCAGCTGTGCGGCAGCACCAATCCCCACGCTATGTAACCCCCCCTAACACTCCCACCCCCAAACCTTAATGGGACCAGCTGTGCGGCTGGACCAGTCCCCACGCTATGTAACACCCCCCAACATCCTCACCCCCAAACCTTAATGGGACCAGCTGTGCGGCTGCACCAATCCCCACGCTATGTAACCCCCCCCCTAACATCCTCACCCCCAAACCTTAATGGGACCAGCTGTGCGGCTGCACCAATCCCCACGCTATGTAACACCCCCTAACACCCCCACCCCCAAACCTTAATGGGACCAGCTGTGCGGCTGGACCAATCCCCACGCTATGTAACACCCCCTAACACCCCCACCCCCAAACCTTAATGGGACCAGCTGTGCGGCTGGACCAATCCCCACGATATATAACACCCCCTAACATCCTCACCCCCAAACCTTAATGGGATCAGCTGTATGGCTGAACCACTCTCCACGCTGTGTAACACCCCCTAACATCCGCACCCCCAAACCTTAATGGGATCAGCTAGGTCTAGAACATTTGATCGCAGATATTTTGCTGTGACCACGTCGCCGCCACTCGCCTCGCCGCAGAGACATCTCTCCGCTGGTCGTCTCACCACCAACCTTACCCTTTAAACGCCCTAATACTAATGATAACCCTACCCTAAAAACCTTAATACCTTACCCTAAACCCCTTACCTAAACCCCTACCCTAAAAACCCCAACCCCTTACCCCCACCCCTACCCTAAAAACCCTAACCCCTTACCCTAAACCCCTACCCTAAAAACCCTAAACCCCTTACCCTAAACCCCTTACCCTAATAACCCTAACTATTTACCCTGAAAACCCTAACCCCTTACCTAAAAAAAACTAAACCGCTACCCTTAAAACATTAACTTCTTACCCTAAACACCTACCCTAAAACCCCTTATCTCCTTAGCCAAAAACCCCTAACCCTAAAACCACCTACCCTAAAAGCCTTATCACCTTACCCTTAAACCCCTTAACCTAATCCCCTACCCTAAAAATCTTACCTCCTTACTTAAAAAACCCTTACCCTAAAAACATTAATCCCTTACCCTAATCTCGTAACCCTAAAAACATTAACCCCTTACCCTAAACCCCTATTTAAAATCCATAACCCCTTACCCTTAAAACCCTAACTTCTTACCCTAAAACCCCTTACCCTAATCCCCTAGCCTAAAAACATTAACCCCTTACCCTAATCCCCTAACCCTTACCCTAAAAACCTAAACCCCTTACTCTAAAACCCCTTACTCTAAAACCCCTTACCCTAATCCCCTACCCTAAAAATCTTAACCCTTTATCCTTAAAAATGTAACTTCTTACCTTAAAACCCCTTACTTTAAAAACTCCTTACCCTAATCCCCTTACCCAAAAAACCTTAACCGTTTATCCTTAAAAACGTAACTTCTTAACCTAAAACCCCTTAACCTAATCCCCTACCGTAAAAACCTAACACTTTACCTTAAATCCTTTACGCTAAACCCCTTACCCTAATCCCCTACCCTAAAAACCTTAACCCCTTAGCCTGAATCCCTTACCCTAATCCCCCTACCCTAAAAATCCAGCCCCTTACCATAAAACCCCTAACCTTCACCACCGACCCTACCCTCTCAACCCCCTTAAATTAACATCCCTTATTGGTGACGCGACCAGCGGCTGTGGCGAATTCTCCCTCGGCGCCCAAACATCGGCAGAGACTTGGTCATGGCGAGACGGCTGCCACCCAACGTCCGATCTCCGAGCTTCAACGTGGGTGATACAGAGAAGTAGCGTGGGACATCAGCGAGGAAGACAAGCCTTCTACTCACGTCAACAATGAGGAAATCCAGCCAGCACCAGGCGTTGGTGAAGTAGATTTTGAAGCCGTAGGCCGTCCACTTTAAGAGCATTTCAAAAATAAAAACGTAGGTGAACACCTTATCCACGTACTCCAGTATGGTTTTAATAACCTGCCGCTGTTCAATGTATATGTCCTCAAAGGCCTGGAGGGAGAAAACAGGAGAGAGCAAAGCTACCGTCTTCAGTTCTCTTTCATTAGGCGGATTGATAGAATTCGTCTTCTTTCCATTTCATTCTGTTAATAAAACTATGAGAGAGGAGGGGAGGGAAGGAGAGAGAGAGGGGGACAGAAGGAGAGAAAGAGGGAGAGAGGGGGAGAGAGAAAGGGGGAGAAGGAGAGGGGGAAGTGAGATAGGGGGGGAGAAAGAGGGAGAGAGGGTTAGAGAGAAAGGGGGGAGAGTGAGAGGGGGAGAGAGAAGGGAAGAGGGGGAAGGGGAGAGAGGGGGAGAGCGAGAGAGATGGGGGGATGGGAGGGGGGTGAAAGCGGGGGAGCGGGGTAGAGAGTGTACAGCAAATAAAACCCCCACGGTGTGAGCACATTCACATGTCTCAGAAAGGTCCTGCCCTTCCCCTTTATCTCTTAGCATACAGTGCTTCCACTGCAGCCAGGGATTCTGGGTAATGACATGCAAATGAGCTCTCACAGTGCATCAACTCTTTGCTTCTTGTCCATTTTAACATGGGACCCCCTATAAACTGCTGCCTGGCCTAATACACAGATTTTTCAGCACAGCCTGGGTTAAAGAAGTGCAGAGCCAGAAACCCTACACACAGATAGCTATTCAAAAGAAGGATTTATTTTCCCCTGATGAGACAAAATATGAGTTTTTTCTTGGGCCTTATATATACTAACTAGCTGATATACCCGGCGTTGCCCGGGATGTAATTTTGGGGGGCGGGCGAAGCCCCCCTTGACAGCTAGGTGGGTGACTCAGTTGACTGAGTGTGTGGGTGGATGCGTGACTGAGTGGGTGGGTGGGTCGATGACTGAGTGGGTGGATGGGTGGGTCGGTGACTGAGTGGGTGGGTGGGTCGGTGACTGAGTGGGTGGGTGACTTTGGGTTGGTTTGACTTAGGGTCGCTGGGTGGGTGGGTGACTTTGGGTCGCTGGGTGGGTGGGTGACTGAGTGGGTGGGTGGGTGAGTGGGTGGGTGAGTGGGGGAAAGTGGGTGACTGGGGGAAAGTGGGTGACTGGGGGTAAGTGGGTGACTGGGGGAAAGTGGGTGACTGTGGGAAAGTGGGTGACTGGGGGAAAGTGGGTGAGTGACTGGGTGGGTGTGTGGGTGGATGTGTGGGTGACTTTGACTGTGTGACAGTGGGTGGGTGGGAGAAGGTGGGTGACTTACCTTGACCGGGTGGTGTTTCCTGGCGGCAGACGGTTCCCCTCCTGGCACGGATATCCCCGTGGCATCAGGCTGGGGCAGGAGGTGGGTTCGGAAGCTGGCGGGGGGGCAAGAGTGGCAGGCTGGGGTAGGAGACCCGCGCCACGTGAGGGTGAGTGCAGGAGGCCCGGCCCGCGCTTCCCCTCCGTCCGGGAGCCGTTGCACGTGATGGTGAGTGCAGGAGGCCGGGGGAGTGCAGGAGGCCGGGGGAATGCAGGAGGCCCGGCTCGCGCTTCCCCTCCATCCGGGAGCGCACGTGATAGTGCCTGCAGGAGGCCGGGGGAGTGCAGGAGGCCGGGGGAATGCAGGAGGCCCGGCCCGCGATTCCCCTCGTCCGGGAGCGCACGTGATAGTGCGGCTGGGGATGTTGCGGAGCGTGCGGGTTTGGGGGAGGTGGGGGAGAGAGTGAGGGGCACCGGGAGAGGGGGAGGGAGGGGGGTGAGGAAGGTGAGCTGCGGTCCGACTGACGGGGGAGAGTGAGGCCAAGGAAGTGTGTGTGTGTGTGTGCACGTGTGGTGTGGTGTGTGTCCTTTGGCCCGTCACTCCACCTCAGGCCAATGAGAGGTGTGCGGGGGCGGGCGGGCCAAGGGACCAATGAGATTTCCCCTAGGGACAGAGGCCATGCAGACAGGCATACAGTGCTTTCACTAATATAGTATAAGATATAACTACAAATCTAGCTTAACTCGATGGACACATGTCTCTTTTCAACCTAATCGGCCACGTTTACAATGTAGTTGGGTCGAACAACCGTCCGTCTGCATTTACCAGTGCTCCGCTGCTCAGTAAGATCATGAAGATAATGAAGCTTTCAAACCAGTTGTGCTCCACGATCTTGAAACAGGTTTTCCGAACATTCCACCAAATCTTTCCTTTGTCTGTTGTGACATCGACGTAAAGGAACGGGCATCTCCCGACGCAAGCTTTCGAAAACAGAAAACAAAACCCCCCAACAATATCAAAACTCACGAGCCACTGAGCGTTCTTCACTCGTCTTTCAAAAAAGGTCAAGTTCACAACAAGAGCATAAAACAAACAAAAAGGGTGAGTGTGGTGAGTACGCGCATGTTAAGTGAAACTTCGTTGTGTTTTGTCACTAAAATTGTAATTACAGTATATGCTCAAAAGTCTTTCATGCAATCAAAAACATCAAAATCAAAATCCCATTTCAGTGACAAAACACAAAGAAGTTTCACTTAGAATGCACGTGCTACCCCCCACACCCCTTTTTTTCTATATTGTAATTATATATATAACCTAATAGTAAATAAATGCATTGTTTTAATATACAATTACCTTAGTAAAACAAATACACATTTAATGTGTAAATCCTATAAACAAAATGTCATGAAAAAGCGAATGAGCATAATTAATTTTTTACTCCAGCGATAGTCTTTTTCTTACATTACAAGAATATATAAATATTTAATGTAATACAGATCACACAATACTATATCATATACACATATACATCTTTAAAATATATATTTTATTTAAAAAAAATGTATAATAACAATTAAATTATTAAAACTAAGAGGAGATCTAGTTTTTAATTGTATAAATCAAAACTGTTCCCTGCGATATAGAAACTGAGAAAGTACAATTAATGGGAATAACCGTTTCCCATTCTCCACCCAAAAATATATTAATCTGCTTTATGTATCTAAAGTGGTAAAAACTGATCTTTAAACTAATTTTAGTTTTCCGATATATTGGAATGTACATATACATTTGTCAGAGCTGCTTCTGTTTGGATTGTGACATTATCACTTGTAAATCTGCTTTATTTCATGATACAGTATAAATAGTCTTTGGGTATTGCTGATTGTGTGTAAATAAAATTCTGCTGCAGGGAACTGGTTACAGTCAGGTGTTTGCATATACAGTTAAGTGTGTGTGTGTGTGCCTGCCTCTGCATGCGTGTGTGTGCCTCTGTGCATGCGTGAGAGACCATGGCTGAATCTGCGCATGCGCTGCTTGCTGGAGTGGTGCCGGCTGCTTCAGCGCATGTGTTAGAGGCGACGGAAGCTTCTGCGCATGTGTGATCGACGCCTGAATCTTCTGCGCATGCGCAGCACACGGGAGTGGTGCAGGACACTTCTGCCCATGCGCAACATGAACTTATGGTGGCCGCTCCTGTGCATGTGCGCGCCGATGGCCTCTTCTGCCAACACTGGCGTCACTTCCATTACAAACTTCTGTCTCCATGAAGGCGATTTGTGCCAGCTAAAAAAATGATTGGGTGACCCCCCTGATAAAGGCCCTTAGAGATGGAAACGGTGATATGGTTATGTAAGCTAATACATTCTTTGTGGGTTATGAATTGAACTTGGGGCGCCTGGTGATCTCTCAACAATTGAATATAGTAATAGGGAGGGAGAGGAAGTGGGGGGTATGATACATTTTATTGGACCAACAAGTAGTGGATATGTTACAAGATTTCCAACCTTTTAGGGTTGGAGTAAACCTGATGAAGGACTCTGAGGGGTTCGAAAGCTTGTAACACATCAACTACTTGTTGGTCCAATAAAAAGTATATTGCCACCCACCTTCTTTGTTACTGCATGGAAGAAAGGACCAACACGGTTACCCACCCATCGTTGCTCAATAACTGAATTAAATTGTCCCCAAGTATGTACTCGTAAATTGGTCAGGTTAAGAATCACCCATAAATATGTGGAGAATACTTCAGCTAGGGACCGTCGCTAGCACCGACAGATGCTGCTAAGCTGGTTGGACACCTTGCGTCTCTGCCACCACTCTGCCAGGCCGACTCCACAGCTGCTGCCTCCCACACATTTCGCATGATCGTCCATGCTTCACTCTCTGATGGGAGTGATAGGGGAGAGGTTCGAGATGACAGCAGCACAGGGGACAGCTAGAGCAGCGTCCACAACCCGGCTCTGTGTTCGACTATCTCAGCAGCAACCGGCGGTGCTACCGATTGTGCCTATTACGGCCATAACACATTTTTTTGTGGCACCCTCACCATGACGGGATTGGTCCATTTTCCCATTCATTATCTTTACTGTCACACTTCTCACTTTTAACTATTCATAGTTTTCTTCTGATTTATTATTTATTTGATCGCATCATTATCGCCTCATATTAATTCACAACAGTTCTGTCGGGCGCCACGACACACGTTTCTTTTCATTATATATTTTTTTTGCTCCAGCAAAGGGCCGAATTTGCTAAGCAGCTCTGCAATCTATTTACCGCAGTGATGTCATGAAATCCACGTGGGCGGCTATATTAATTTCTGATACATTCAGGCTGTGCTTTGAAAAAGTGGTATGTGTACACACAGGGCTTTGCAATGTACTCCTCATCCCTCCTTCACCTTCAGGAGAGTCAGTGGGACATTGGGTCATCAGGGCATTGGGTCACTGGGGCTGTCTCATGCAGAAGTTCAAGAAGAGAGTGCTGAAGGTATCCATATTAGGTCACTACAATAATAGAATGCCCGGGTATACCTTCCGTAAAACATTCCTCGGGGCCAGCTTCTTCCTTATGTTCATTGGCCTCTTCCTCCTCCTCTGGGACAGGTGGTTTGTAATCGGCCGTGCTGCAACGTGAAGAGCCCTCGTCAAACTTCCTCTACAGGGAAAGAAACACGCAACGTTAGACCAACGGACGGAATTCGAGGAGAAAAACTAGCACCATAGAGACATAGCACCTTTAGTGACCGGGGGAGGGAGGAATGAGAGTAGATGCACAAAGAGACCTAGATAGAATGAGCTTCCTCCTTCCTGCGACCACAAGGTCATCGCGCGTTTCCAGCCATGAACGGTTCAAACGAGATTCGCTAAAATGAACGACCCAAACAAATGTGCCAACGCAGAAGAACTTTCCCACCCAATCTCAGGGGTAAAAGCGAACTGCGTCCACTAGATTTTTGTTTTCATATCCAGAAATTGTGGTATACAATTATCTGCATTATATTTGTATAAAATAGCACCGGGTCACAGTATAGAAACAGGATGGCCTGTTATCTCATTTGATTATTTTGTTTAGTTACTGTATAGATAAACTTTATTACCAGGTCTCATTTTAATGCGTTGTCGTTACTTGTAATTGTTTGTTTAGTTACTCTTTTAGAGGATTTTCTTTCTTATAATAAATATTGATACTTCTTGGATACAAACTAGGTGTACTTTACAGGAACAAATCCTCCCTAAGTCTGCTGGTCAGAAAGCGTATTGCACAGCAGATGCTAATGCCAATTATCGACTATGGAGACATAGTATACGGTTTGGCACCCCAAACCCACCATAGCAAACTTGACACCCTCTACAATTCAACTTGCCATTTTGTTCTCCAATGCAACTACAACACACATCACTGCGAAATGCTCAAAGAACTAGATAGGTCATCACTCGAGTCTAAGCGCAAAGTTTATCTTTCCTGTCTTGCCTTCAAATACTTTTTGGGAAAGCTACCCAGCTACCTGAACAAGCTCCTCACCCCTACCACACGCAGCACTTATCATCTGAGATCTGACTCTAGAAGACTGTTCATGGTCCCAAGGTTCAGTAAAGTATCCAGCCGCTCCTCCTCCTCTTACCGTGCACCCCAAAACTGGAACAGTCTACCGGAGACTCTCACAGCCGCCACCAGTCTAAGTTCTTTCATAACTAAAGCTGTCTCACATTTTAATCTGGTCTGTAACTGTTTCACTCGCCTATAATAATATTATCTCTTACTGTGCATGCAATGTCTTGTATATAATGTATAACCCTGCTCACTTATGTAACTGTATTTGTAACCATGTATTATTTCTCATCTTAACTCTGTGCCCAGGACATACATGAAAACGAGAGGTAACTCTCACTGTATTACTTCCTGGTAACACATTTTATAAATAAATAACACAACTCCTTTTGGTTCATGACTCTACTTTATGAGGGTATTTCTCTCCTCTATGAAGATTATTTTTGTTGTCTACTTATTGGTGTTGTCCCTCTTAGCGGCACCGGCTAATCGATTTGTTGGTATATATCCCGGTGTCCATTACAGTGGGCTTCTAAAAATGTCAGTCTCACCTGCAAAGGGGGAAAATAAATACTAGTGATACCTTCTGGTGTACCACCACCACCTCCACTTCCGACTCTGTGCTGAGCTCATCCTCCTCGTCGAGATTCTCCAAATCAGACTCTTCTGAAGCGATGGGCACTTCTATCCTCAGGTTTGGATTGTTGATAAAAGCGTTGTGATCCAACTCAACCATCCGATATTGATCTTTTCCGGTCACGCCGTCAACGCATTGGTAGTCGGACTTGGGCTCCTGCTCTGTGTCCAAGTGGTTCAAAGCAAAGCCGTCTTTGTTCACATCCTCGTCCTCGGCGCCCGTCTTCCTGTTCCTGTGGAGGATGGACAGGAAGGTTTTCTTCACAAAGTCAACCCCCCGGGTGATCCTCCCGATGGCGATCTGCAAGTTGTTCATCTCTCCATCGTCATCAGAGGCGGACAGGTTGTCAGCGCTGAACGAACTCAGCAGCAAGGCTAAGAAGAGGTTCAGAACCTGCAAAACAGAGCAAGACAAGAGACACTGGTATCGTATTGGCGCCCAGCACAGGGCGGCTAAACAAAGATGGTGGCGAAGCAGAAGAGGTTCAAAACCAGCAAAAGCAGAGCGACACAGATACCATAACGGAGAATTGGAAAGAACATAAACCCTAGAGCATAAAATAATTACCTAAAAACCACTGTTTTCTAGCGGTTAAATGGTTTCCAAGAAAGGCCACAAAGAAAAAAGTGTGTATTTGGTAAAATAAATTTAATTAAAAAAACAATACTAATGGATCAATCCAAAAAAATATACTCATTAAATATATCCCAGCTGGGTTCAAGCTCAACCAAAAAAAAAAAATAGATAACCAAAACCAATAAGAACAGTAAAAATAACAGTAACCTATGAAAAGCAATAACTTCCTTACAGCATTGGAAACATTTCAGATATTGGATGATGCTGTGTACCAGAGGTGCAGGCAGGTTGTATTTGTACTGTATGTAAAGCACGCGCGTGCAATGGTTAAAACACAGCCACCCTGACTCGCAGAATATGATAAATATATTATTCGTATTCAGTTAGCGCCTTTTATTTCCATTCCACAGATATGATAACGGTGACCTGAGCAAAGAGAAATGGACGAATGTGTCGAAATTCGATTCGCAGGTTTTTTTTTAATCAATGTTTGAAAAAGTCTGGACTATTTCTTGAATATTCTCTCATTTTTCAAACATTCTTTCCATTTTTCAATTTTTCTTTAATGTTTACCTTTCATTTTTTAACATTTTTGAATACTCTCCAATTTCGAGAAAAGTATTCGTAAATACGAAAATTGGGAGCCACGCTTGCATCGCGTTATAAGCGGATTCACGTTGAAACGGATCGTGTTATAACGGGGTTTAGCTGTATAATGTTTTTTTTTAGAGACAAATTTTTTAAATATTCTTAATTGTTGAAATTTTTCTTTGGGGCTTCTTTTGTGTGTGCAATTGTCGAATATTCAATTTTTAAATTAAGCCATGTTGGGTGATTTGATTTCAAGCAATTTCTGCTGCGAATTTATATTTTGGACAAATATTCCCGTACTGTATATCTATCTCTAAACTATGTCTAGTTCATCTAGACAGTGAGACGGCTGCAGACAGAGAGACTGCTGCAGACGGAGAGACGGCTGCAGACGGAGAGACGGCGGCAGACGGAGAGACGGCGGCAGACGGAGAGACGGCGGCAGACGGAGAGACGGCGGCAGACGGAGAGACGGCGGCAGACGGAGAGACGGCTGCAGACGGAGAGACGGCTGCAGACGGAGAGACGGCTGCAGACGGAGAGACGGCTGCAGACGGAGAGACGGCTGCAGACGGAGAGACGGCTGCAGACGGAGAGACGGCTGCAGACGGGGAGACGGCTGCAGACGGGGAGACGGCTGCAGACGGAGAGACGGCTGCAGACGGAGAGACGGCTGCAGACGGAGAGACGGCTGCAGACGGGGAGACGGCTGCAGACGGAGAGACGGCTGCAGACGGAGAGACGGCTGCAGACAGAGAGACGGCTGCAGACAGAGAGACGGCTGCAGACAGAGAGAGATGGCTGCAGACAGAGAGAGATGGCTGCAGACAGAGAGAGACGGCTGCAGACAGAGAGACGGCTGCAGACAGAGAGACGGCTGCAGACAGAGAGAGATGGCTGCAGACAGAGAGAGATGGCTGCAGACAGAGAGAGACGGCTGCAGACGGAGAGACGGCTGCAGACAGAGAGACGGCTGCAGACAGAGAGAGATTGCTGCAGACAGAGAGAGAGACGGTTGCAGACGGAGAGTGAGACGGATGCAGACGGAGAGAGAGACGGATGCAGACGGAGAGAGAGAAACGGCTGCAGACGGAGAGTGAGACGGCTGCAGACAGACAGAGAGACGGCTGCAGACAGAGAGAGACGGCTGCAGACAGACAGAGAGACGGCTGCAGACACAGAGAGAGACGGCTGCAGACAGAGAGAGAGACGGCTGCAGACAGAGAGAGAGACGGCTGCAGACAGAGAGAGAGACGGCTGCAGACAGAGAGAGAGACGGCTGCAGACAGAGAGAGAGACGGCTGCAGACAGAGAGAGAGACGGCTGCAGACACAGAGAGAGACGGCTGCAGACACAGAGAGAGACGGCTGCAGACACAGAGAGAGACGGCTGCAGACAGAGAGAGAGATGGCTGCAGACAGAGAGACGGCTGCAGACAGAGAGAGACGGCTGCAGACAGAGAGAGACGGCTGCAGACAGAGAGAGACGGCTGCAGACAGAGAGAGACGGCTGCAGACAGAGAGAG
Organism: Ascaphus truei; assembly: GCF_040206685.1. NCBI lineage: Eukaryota > Metazoa > Chordata > Amphibia > Anura > Ascaphidae > Ascaphus > Ascaphus truei. The sequence goes on along the minus strand of NW_027453862.1, from coordinate 415,668 downwards.
ACGGCTGCAGACGGAGAGAGACGGCTGCAGACAGTGAGACGGCTGCAGACAGAGAGACGGCTGCAGACAGAGAGACGGCTGCAGACAGAGAGACGGCTGCAGACAGAGAGAGAGACGGATGCAGACGGAGGGAGACGGCTGCAGACAGAGAGAGACGGCTGCAGACAGACAGAGAGACGGCTGCAGACAGAGAGACGGCTGCAGACGGAGAGAGACGGCTGCAGACGGAGAGACGGCTGCAGACGGAGAGACGGCTGCAGACGGAGAGACGGCTGCAGACGGAGAGACGGCTGCAGACGGAGAGACGGCTGCAGACGGAGAGACGGCTGCAGACGGAGAGACGGCTGCAGACGGAGAGACGGCTGCAGACGGAGAGACGGCTGCAGACGGAGAGACGGCTGCAGACGGAGAGACGGCTGCAGACGGAGAGACGGCTGCAGACGGAGAGACGGCTGCAGACGGAGAGACGGCTGCAGACAGAGAGAGACGGCTGCAGACAGAGAGAGACGGCTGCAGACAGACAGAGAGACGGCTGCAGACGGAGAGACGGCTGCAGACGGAGAGACGGCTGCAGACGGAGAGACGGCTGCAGACGGAGAGACGGCTGCAGACGGAGAGACGGCTGCAGACGGAGAGACGGCTGCAGACGGAGAGACGGCTGCAGACGGAGAGACGGCTGCAGACGGAGAGACGGCTGCAGACGGAGAGACGGCTGCAGACGGAGAGACGGCTGCAGACAGAGAGAGACGGCTGCAGACAGAGAGAGACGGCTGCAGACAGAGAGAGACGGCTGCAGACAGAGAGAGACGGCTGCAGACAGAGAGACGGCTGCAGACAGAGAGAGAGACGGCTGCAGACGGAGAGACGGCTGCAGACAGAGAGAGACGGCTGCAGACAGAGAGATGGCTGCAGACAGAGAGAGACGGCTGCAGACAGAGAGATGGCTGCAGACAGAGAGAGACGGCTGCAGACAAAGAGAGACGTCTGCAGACAGAGAGAGACGGCTGCAGACGGAGAGACGGCTGCAGACGGAGAGACGGCTGCAGACGGAGAGACGGCTGCAGACAGAGAGACGGCTGCAGACGGAGAGACGGCTGCAGACGGAGAGACGGCTGCAGACGGAGAGACGGCTGCAGACAGAGAGAGACGGCTGCAGACAGAGAGAGACGGCTGCAGACAGAGAGAGACGGCTGCAGACAGAGAGATGGCTGCAGACAGAGAGATGGCTGCAGACAGAGAGAGACGGCTGCAGACAGAGAGAGAGACGGCTGCAGACAGAGAGAGAGACGGCTGCAGACAGAGAGAGAGACGGCTGCAGACGGAGAGAGAGACGGCTGCAGACGGAGAGTGAGACGGCTGCAGACAGAGAGAGACGGCTGCAGACAGACAGAGACGGCTGCAGACAGAGAGAGACGGCTGCAGACAGAGAGAGACGGCTGCAGACAGAGAGAGACGGCTGCAGACAGAGAGAGACGGCTGCAGACAGAGAGAGACGGCTGCAGACAGAGAGAGACGGCTGCAGACAGAGAGATGGCTGCAGACAGAGAGAGACGGCTGCAGACAGAGAGAGAGACGGCTGCAGACAGAGAGAGACGGCTGCAGACAGAGAGAGACGGCTGCAGACAGAGAGATGGCTGCAGACAGAGAGAGACGGCTGCAGACAGAGAGAGAGACGGCTGCAGACAGAGAGAGAGACGGCTGCAGACAGAGAGAGAGACGGCTGCAGACAGAGAGAGAGACGGCTGCAGACAGAGAGAGAGACGGCTGCAGACAGAGAGAGAGACGGCTGCAGACGGAGAGTGAGACGGCTGCAGACAGAGAGAGACGGCTGCAGACAGACAGAGACGGGAGACGGCTGCAGACAGAGAGAGAGACGGCTGCAGACAGAGGGAGAGACGGATGCAGACGGAGAGAGAGAGACGGCTGCAGACGGAGAGAGAGACGGCTGCAGACAGAGGGAGAGATGGCTGCAGACAGAGAGAGACGGCTGCAGACAGAGAGATGGCTGCAGACAGAGAGAGACGGCTGCAGACAAAGAGAGACGTCTGCAGACAGAGAGAGACGGCTGCAGACGGAGAGACGGCTGCAGACGGAGAGACGGCTGCAGACGGAGAGACGGCTGCAGACAGAGAGACGGCTGCAGACGGAGAGACGGCTGCAGACGGAGAGACGGCTGCAGACGGAGAGACGGCTGCAGACAGAGAGAGACGGCTGCAGACAGAGAGAGACGGCTGCAGACAGAGAGAGACGGCTGCAGACAGAGAGATGGCTGCAGACAGAGAGATGGCTGCAGACAGAGAGAGACGGCTGCAGACAGAGAGAGAGACGGCTGCAGACAGAGAGAGAGACGGCTGCAGACAGAGAGAGAGACGGCTGCAGACGGAGAGAGAGACGGCTGCAGACGGAGAGTGAGACGGCTGCAGACAGAGAGAGACGGCTGCAGACAGACAGAGACGGCTGCAGACAGAGAGAGACGGCTGCAGACAGAGAGAGACGGCTGCAGACAGAGAGAGACGGCTGCAGACAGAGAGAGACGGCTGCAGACAGAGAGAGACGGCTGCAGACAGAGAGAGACGGCTGCAGACAGAGAGATGGCTGCAGACAGAGAGAGACGGCTGCAGACAGAGAGAGAGACGGCTGCAGACAGAGAGAGACGGCTGCAGACAGAGAGAGACGGCTGCAGACAGAGAGATGGCTGCAGACAGAGAGAGACGGCTGCAGACAGAGAGAGAGACGGCTGCAGACAGAGAGAGAGACGGCTGCAGACAGAGAGAGAGACGGCTGCAGACAGAGAGAGAGACGGCTGCAGACAGAGAGAGAGACGGCTGCAGACAGAGAGAGAGACGGCTGCAGACGGAGAGTGAGACGGCTGCAGACAGAGAGAGACGGCTGCAGACAGACAGAGACGGGAGACGGCTGCAGACAGAGAGAGAGACGGCTGCAGACAGAGGGAGAGACGGATGCAGACGGAGAGAGAGAGACGGCTGCAGACGGAGAGAGAGACGGCTGCAGACAGAGGGAGAGACGGCTGCAGACAGAGAGAGAGACGGCTGCAGACGGGAGAGAGACGGATGCAGACAGAGAGAGACGGCTGCAGACAGAGAGAGACGGCTGCAGACAGACAGAGACGGCTGCAGACAGAGAGAGACGGCTGCAGACAGAGAGAGACGGCTGCAGACAGAGAGAGACGGCTGCAGACAGAGAGATGGCTGCAGACAGACAGAGACGGCTGCAGACAGAGTGACTGCTGCAGACAGAGTGACAGCTGCAGACAGAGAGACGGCTGCAGACAGAGAGACGGCTGCAGATGGAGAGACAGCTGATTGAGCCACTGATTGAGCCACCTGTGCTGAAGCAGGCATATCCTGAAAACATTGCGTGTGGCCCTTGAGGACTGGGGTTGGCCACCCCTTGCTCTACACCTTTCACAGAGCCCCAATAGCCACGGTTTGTCTGTATAAACTCAATCGGCGGAGACTTTTTCTGCCACGGGTTTCTGCCGCGTTTATTTCTTGACTTCCCTAGGCGGACCCGTGTGGCGGCGCGGTGACATCCCTGCGATATTTTTGGGGGGGAGTCGGTCTCTACGAAATACAACATCTTCCACCTCCCAAACAAATCGGGTTTACACTTACGTAGAGAGAACTCGCGGGATCCTGACCGCGGCTTAATCCGGGAAATGTCTTGGCGAGGGGGGGGTCACAATTGGGAAGGACGGAACACCCCGAACCCCCCCCCCCGTCCCCCACAGGAAGCCGCAGCTTTTATTTGGCTACACCTGCGTCCTGTAAAATTATCTGCGGCGGTGTAGCCACGCCCAGTCACAGCCGGGACGTTTGGGACTTTCGCCATCACAGATAATGTATCCCGTTACACTAAAATCCCTAACCTTAACCCCTGACCCTAAAAACTTTCACCCATTACCCTAAACACCCTAACCATAACCCTCCCCCCTAAAATCCATAACCTTAAGCCCTTACCCTGACCACCTTAACCCACGACCCCAAAAACCCTAACCGTAACTGCTCACCCTAACAACCTTAAACCCCTAATCACAACTCTAAGTGTCCTATATCGGGGCAGAAAGGGCGGCAGCTAAAAGACCATTTCCGTCCGTATCCCTGCCGCACATCCAATGCCCCACGCGTTTTGCAATCTACTCCTCTCCGTCTCGCGCCGGTCAGCGTTTCACATACACACCCCACTCAGACAGCCATGGATTGCCCACATAAAAATGAGGAATCGTTATCATCGGTTCTGCCGATGTAATCTCACCCAACCCCCCCCCCCCATCTCTTTCCTACACACACCCCCCCCCCCCCCACCCCTTCCTGGCATGTTTCGTAGTAAAAGACTCTCAAAACTGGCCCTGACTCGCAGCTGTCCACGTTCGTACCGCTCCGTGCCAAGAGCACATTCGAGGAGAGTCTCATCTGACGCTCAAGGACACACACGCACGCTGCTTTGCATTGCTGGCGGCCGGAGACGTTAATAGACCCTTTAAATACATGTCTAGTGGTCCGTCAAGTTTAATTCTCTTCTATTTTTTAAACAGACCGGATCTCTTTGTTACTTGAGTTGCTTCCTCTTCACTTCCTATTATAACTTCAGAGGAATGTCGGGAGGAAATGTCAGCAGTGCCAGCAATAGTACTGTGCTAATAGCTTCCACTTAGCCAGCGTACATAGGCTGGTACTGCTCTGGAGGAGGCGGGGGGAGGGGGAGTGAGAAAACGCCATTTTAACGCACGGATGAACCTTTGTCACTCCCCCGTTGGTAAATAATGTCTCTCCAACTGGTCCATCCTACTTGGTTTCCGTACCTGTAAGATGTCCCTTCCTCCTTGTTTAGGATGTTGATGTTGGGATTTGTAATTATTGTGTTTTAACGGTGTTGCTTTGTGTTCCAGCTTGTTGGGAAGGGGTTAATGGAGGAAAGGGACCCCGGGGGGGGGGAAGAAAGTTGGCTCCTTGGGGTGGAGGTCCAAGGTACCTCCAGTACTAATTCGGGGAAGGCAGGGTCATACTTGGCTTGGGGCGGTCGGTATGGAAGTGATCGTCCAATGGTGGTGTTGTCTGAGGGCCAAGTGGTTTGAGCGGCTACTTGGGAAATTCTTACAAGCCGGGGGCATCCCTCGCGCTAATTTAGGGGTGCGCAAACTTTTGCTCCTGCACCCCCCTGTCTCTTGTCCCCCAGTGCTCGCGCCCCCCTCTTCCCTCAGTGTGGCGTCAAATGACAAGCGGGGTCATGTGATGTCACGTCCCATGACTCCGCGGCGTCAAATGACGCCACATTGCCATGGAGACGCTTCCAGACGCTGGCTGAAGCAAGGTAAGTGTAGGTTCTAGAGGCCTCACGCGATCCCCCGGCTCCCATCCATGTGTGTATTTTATTAATAGTGATGGTTGTGCGGGGGGGGGGGGGAGGAGTTCCAGGATGCCCTCTCCTCCCCCAAGGGTCAAGGTATAGGTGTCATGGCATTCTCTGTATGGAAGTAGATGTTAAATATTTGGCACTTCCAAACTCGCAGCTCTTGGAGAAAATGTAGTATATGTCCATAATATTATCGGGAAGGGGGGGTGGATCCTATTACTGCACCCAGTGTGGCCTCGAAGTCCAAGCAGAATTTTGCACCAGAAGATCGAAGCTGTGAGGTTCCCCCATGGTATGGCTATAAAAGATATAGGAACATTTGGCAGAGACCTCCACGCTTGCTTACTTCTCCCACCAGGTCAGAATGAGGATGATACGGCCGAACCTCAAAGTTCCTCATGGAGAATTAAAACCATTTCCATGCGTTTAAAGCAACAATCCTACCCAGAATCCTTTGTGAGCTTAGCTCATGTAATCTTAATGTTGTGTCCTCCTACTCTTCAAAAACAAAAGGTTGTTCTAGTGTTACAAAACGTGTTTTTCTTCATCTCTGGTTTCTGATGGTAACCTGTAGACTGCACAGGGCTCGAAGGAGAGCTCCATTTTATCCTCCCGGACACTCCATACCGTCAAAGGCTTGAGTCTCCCGAACAAAGCATCAGATTTCTCAGCTCAAAACAGCTTTGGAAAGGGCAGGAAGATAGGACATGGGAATGAACAAGAAATGAAGCCGATTGGCCACAAACGCCGGAGAGGCCTGTTACATACGGTATCTCGGGCTTCTGCAACAGAGGGGTCTCGAGAAGGCTCGGTGACCTCAGAAACGAGATACAAAAGTGACTTAACTTACCACCAGGTTCCCGATCACCATGACCATCATGAACACGATGAGGCACATCGGTTCGCCGGCTACCTCCATGCAGTCCCACATGGTCTCGATCCACTCCCCGCACAGGATGCGGAAGACGATCAGGAAGGAGTGAAAGAAGTCATGCATGTGCCACCGTGGCAGCTCGCAGTCGGCCGCGATCTTGCACACGCACTCCTTGTAGCTCTTCCCGAACAGCTGCATCCCCACCACGGCGAAGATGAAGACGATGATGGCCAGGACCAGGGTGAGGTTGCCCAGGGCCCCCACGGAGTTGCCGATGATTTTGATGAGCATGTTGAGGGTGGGCCAGGATTTGGCCAACTTGAACACCCTGAGCTGTGGGGGGGGGGGGGGGGAGGAGGAAAGAGCGATTAATGAGGAGATGTTAGACCATGGCTGGTCAACACACTGACCCTTCAGCATAGAGCACAAGGGAGTTTAATCTAAAATATGTGTAAACATGGTCACCAGAGAACATCAGTGAATATGAAGAACCCATTGACTGCAGAAGTGGACTACTAAACTTTGTAATGCATGTCCCTACAATTGTTTATTTTACCGATCTCATCTGGGATCTGAATTCAGATAGTAGAACCAGCGACATTTGGTGCTACTTTTGGCGGCCCCTTTTGCCACGACCAAACCACCGCCGGCGTTTAGCCGACAGTCACCTCGCCGTGGGGACATAGCGCCGCCAGACCTTTTCGCCGCCAAGGTATGCCTCATACCTTACCCCTTACCCTAAAAACCCATAAGCTTAACCACTAATGCCAACGTTAACCCCTACCCAAAAAAACTTAACACTGTACCCTAAAACCCCTTACCCCACACCCTAAAACCCCTTTCTCTAAAACCCCTTTCTCTAAGCCATTTACCCTAAAAACAATTACCCTAAAACCCCTTACCCTAAGCTCCTTACCCTAAAACCCCTTACCCTAAAACCCCTTACCCTAAAACCCCTTATCCTAAGCCCCTTACCCTAAAACCCCTTACCCTAAAACCCCTTACCCTAAAACCCCTTTCTCTAAGCCATTTACCCTAAAAACCCTTACCCTAAAACCTGTTACCCTAAAACCCCTTACCCTAAAACCCCTTGCCCTAAAACCCCTTACCCTAAAACCCGTTACCCTAAAAACCCCTTACCCTAAAACCCCAACTATGCTGAAGCAGGGATATCCTGTTAGAGGCCCTCGAGGACTGGAATTGGCCAACCCTGCTTTACAGCAAACAATAACCAAAAAACAATAAAACACAACTTTGCGTTACCACGGTGACGTCCGCAGCGTCATTCGACGCTGCGATTCAGAAGAAGGCGGGGCGGCCGCCACATGTAAGAGACTAGGGGGCGGCGGATCTGGGAATCAGCCGCTGGCGACATGTTTATATAATTAGGAGCACTATACAGAGGTGCTATGTGCGAGCTACAGTGCGGTTAAACCTGTTAAAGAAACAACAGTAGTGCCCTAAGAAACACAGTGACATTTTTTTTGAGGTCCAAAATGAAGTTTTGAAGTGACCTTTGTGGTCCTAAGGGCTTGCACTCTTTTTAACCACCAGTTGGCTAATCACCATATCCCTTCTACCTGACTTTTCTTTGTCTATTCTGCGGGCTAACATGGTACCAGCCTCAGTTTCTGCTCACACGTGGTGACTATTTCAAGTACGGACACTAGGTGGCGTCAAGTGTTTGTTTTTTTCGGTGTAGCAGAAGGCCAACTGGATGGTCCTTTTTTTTTACATTGGATTGAAGCAGGAGGTTTCCGGAGATGAACCCCGTTCGTTTCAGCTCCGGGGAAACCTTGCTTCCAGAGTTACCGACTTCCTCCGTAGGAGGTGCCATTAAGCCTCTCCAGCTCAGCTTAGCAGGGTTCACATAACGGCCACGTTTCAAAGAATTGAAGATGAAGAATGTAATATACTATCACAGGTATTTGGGTTTCTGACGGTACGCTGAGCAGTCGTGTGAGCTACTACAGGGTCAATAGCACTTCCTAAATAGAATAACCAAATACGAGAGCAGTACCTACCAGACGGAAGGACCGGAGGACAGACAGACCCTCCACGTTGGCGAGACCCAACTCCACCAAGCTCAAGGTGACTATGATGCTGTCGAAGATGTTCCAGCCCACCTGGAAGTAGTAATATGGATCCAGAGCTATGATCTTAAAGACCATCTCAGCCGCAAATATCCCCGTGAAGACCTGTGGCAAAAAGGACTCTGTTAGTAACGACAGTCATAGCAGGCGTGCTGACGGGACGGGTGGGAAATGTGGCTTTGTAAGGGGAGGAAAGGACAGCTCATTTCACCCAACGGCTGCAACTGCTTAGAATGGGAAGCTCAAGGAGCAGCTAACACCCAGCTGGGGGTTTATATTTGGGTAACAAAAACCATATTTAGGAACAGAGTCCCGGTGAAATCCATTTTAATTGTATTTCTATTATGTAGACGGTGCTGTTTGGGGCCCAGCTTTGGTTCTTAAGCTCTGAGGAGTCCCGATATGTCACTATGCTGAAAAGGCCTTCTCAAATACTCTCCCGTCTGTATTATTGTAACATTATTGCTGCTAACAGGTCTCCCTTTCTCACGACTTTCTCCCCTGCAATCTATCCCAAATTCTGCAGCCGGGAATATTTCACTTTCTCCCAGAGCACAGCCCCTGCTCATCTCCTCCTTAAATCCCTCTCTTGGCTTCCCATCAAGTTTCGGATTACCCACAAAATTCTTCTCCTAACCTTCAAGGCTCTCATCTGCTCCTCTCTACATAGCAGCGCTGATCTCTCGTTATGCCTTCTGCTCGTATCCTGCGCTCTACCCAGAACTGTTTACAGTCCAACCATTTCACCTCTACTGCTCTCTCGCCTTAAACCCTTTCCCCCTCACTGCCCTCTTACTTGGGACTCCCTCACACTCAGTATACGCCAAGCACCTTTCCTCGTTACCTTTAAGTCAAACCATAGGGGTAAATATGACTGCGTTTAATAGACATCAAGCCCTGCATTACCCCTACCTATCAATAACACAGTTGTATTATGTTATGTGTGTGTATAGCTACGTATTATGTCGTTGCCTGGTTCCAGCACCTCAGGGACCAGGAGTTCATTTTGTTTTCAAATGTTGCAAAAGATGTCTGTGACCTTTCCCTGTAACAGTTTTCATGTTGCTCTTTTTAATGTTGCTGTTAAACCCACCAATCAAGGGGCTGGGCACGTTGACAGCACCTGGCCCTGAATGTTTCAATATTGTGGGTTAAGGGTATTAAAAGCCGGGCAGGGAGAACCCCTGGTCAGCTTTTTCTTCCAGCTCTGGTGGCAAATTCCAGTTGCAGACTCAGAGCTCCAGTGCTGGTCCCAGGTCTGAAAACCAGACACTGTGAAGAAAAGAGGACAGGGGAAATCTCTCCGTGGTGGGCCCTGCAACTAGGTCTGCAGGGTACCCCCAAGTTTGCATCACATGCGCCCCTCTTTCTTTCTTTCTTGAGGTCACACTGGAGGATTGGACATCCTTTTATTTGGGGCAGCAACTTGTGCAAGTGAACGCTTTTCTTGGACTGGACTTTTTGTTGAACATGCTATTTTCAGCATTTCTGATTGACTTTATTGTACTGACAAGCACATGCAATTTTTGGGCTGCTCCTTTCATTTGTCCTGGGCCCCATGATTTCTGTTGGTGGCCCTGGGTGTACTCCATATCTCACATTCAATGCCCCAACATTTTCAGTCCTTTCCTACTGTTTATTACACGCATACACCCCTCCCGAGTGAAGGGTCCGAGTGCATATCCACAACTTTGTTGTGTTTTTCTTGTCTGTTTATACTGTATGTTTGATTTTATTTATTATATTAATTTTATAAACTCTCATGTTTCTGTCTGGCGAGTTGATCCCTGGTTTTAGTCCTGGTCTCCCGTGACACTCACCTCTTACATGAAGCATTTCATTAGCCTGGACACATGGCTACTGTTCCACACCCACAGTCACTCCTACCAACAATAGTGGCCAACCACTCGCGATTTAGTGCACCTACGCACCATCAAAGCCAGGCACTGCCATCTCCTGCACCTACCCACCATCAAGGCCAGACATTGCCATCTACTGCACCTAACCAACATCAAAGCCAGGCACTGCCATCTAATGCACCTACCCACCATCAAAGCCAGGCACTGCCATCTACTGCACCTACCCACCATCAAAGCCAGACATTGCCATCTACTGCACCTACCCACCATCAAAGCCAGGCACTGCCATCTACTGCACCTACCCACCATCAAGGCCAGACATTGCCATCTACTGCACCTACCCACCATCAAAGCCAGGCACTGCCATCTACTGCACCTACCCACCATCAATGCCAAGCACTGCCATCTACTGCACCTACCCACCATCAAGGCCAGGCACTGCCATCTACCATCTACTGTACCTACCCACCATCAAAGCCAGGCACTGCCATCTACTGCACCTACCCACCAACAAGGCCAAGCACTGCCGTCTACTGCCCATACCCACCATCAAGGCCAGACATTGCCATCTACTGCACCTACCCACAATCAAGGCCAGGCACTGCCATCTACTGACCCTGCCCACCATTAAGGCCAGCACTGCCATCTACTGCATCTACCCACCATTAAGGCCAGGTGCTGCCATCTATTGCACCTACCCACCATCAAGGCCAGGCACTGCCATCTATTGCACCTACCCACCATCAAGGCCAGGCACTGCCATCTACTGCACCTACCCACCATCAAGGCCAGGCACTGTCATCTACTGCACCTACCCACCATCAAGGCCAGGCACTGCCATCTACTGCACCTACCCACCATCAAGGTCAGGCACTGCCATCTACTGCACATATTCTCTCACCTGCTGTCTCTGTAAATTTCCCAAATCCCGCTTAGATTGTAAGCTCTGCGGGGCAGGGATTTCCTCTCCTATTGTCTGACTATGCTTGTTGCTCTCATTATACTATAATTGCCTGTACTGCGCTGTCTCTCTTGTAAAGCACTGAGTATACTCGTGCTATATAAATAAAGACGTATACATACATGGGTCAACATGTAACACTCTCTGCTTCTAGTGTACGGAGGCAAAAACTAAGGTATTGGCCTCCTAGAGCCGGTCAGAGCACAACGTTTGAATCAGGAAGTCCTTGGTCCTTCCGTATTGTAATTTAGAAATGGGATCGATCCTGAAGTCCCCAGCGCAGGCGCGCTTCATTAGCAAAGTTCTGGTTGACAATGTATTGCAGCCTTCCAGGATTACGCCGGCTCCTCTTATTACAGCGAGCTATGAAAAGCCGCAGACGGCAGGACGCCAAGAAGAATTTAGAGCTACGTGTTGTAGGCAAGGACCTGGTGCCAAGGAAATGACCGATATTGCCCTCTGAACTTAGTCCTTTGTGTAAGGTTTAATGGTCACTCCAAGATGGAGTGACCATTAAATCCCGAACGGCCAGCAATTTTATTATTGGGGATGTAGCTGGGTCTGGGTATGTCCAAATCAAACCTTCCTGTAGATACCACACCTGCCTGGACAACACGTCGCTGCTTTGTGGACACATCCTAATGGTTCAATAACTATTACCATAATAGAGCTCTTTACAATTGTGAGGAGTTGCCGGGTGCGCCAACATGGAGGCTCCCCTGACTTCGCCGGGTGCACCAAGATAGCCACCAAAACAGGAATTCAGCCTCGTCCTTGAACTGGTAATTGTCTGCACCTGGTCTGGGCCTATAAATGATCACCGGAGTGATCAGCCCTTTGCCCGGGCAAGGTATCTCTTGCCTTGTGTTCCTGGACCATGTCTACACTGCCGCACCTTGCCCTGAACATGGAACCGTGACCCCGACTATGCTTCCGCACCCTGCCCTGACCTTGGAACCGTGACCCCTGACTACACTGCCGCACCCTGCCCTGACCTTGGAACCGTGACCCTGACTATGCTGCCGCACCCTGCCCACAATCCTAGAACTGGACCCGACTATTCTTGCGTGTCTAGGCACCAGATCACAGATCAAAGGGTCACTGACTACACTCCCTACCTCTGCCCTACGTACCAGTCTCCTGGGCTGCAGTTAGCAATGTTACACCGATAAGTGCAGCGTGCATCTCCCTGAGATTGGGTTCATAACATATCAGCCAACTTAGACCAAGCAGGGATACTTTAACCCTCTGTGTACAGACATAAACACCCCACGCATTGATATTCTCACCAGATTCCCGATGTTCAGCACCTCTTGGAACTGGGGGGTCATGGGATAGTGCTCCATGGCCATGAACAGCGTGTTCAGCACGATGCAGATGGTGATCCCGAGGTCAACAAAAGGATCCATCACCACGAAACAAAGAAACTCCTTGATCTTCACCCACTGTTTGCAGCAGTCCCAGATCAGGAAGCAGTTGGCAAACTTGTACCACCAGGGCGGGCACTTCTGCTGGGCTTCCTCCAGCTCTGTGTAAGACAAGGGTTAGTATTCTGCCCAAGGGCATCTCGTTGAGGAACACTCAACATCCCCAAGACACAAAGCAGTGGATGTGAAGTAGAGAGTGACAGTGAGTTTGTTGAGTGTCAGTCAAGGTCGCCAATGGAAGAGCAGAAAAGCAGTGAAGGGAAAGGTGCCCAGAAGTTATTAGAAGGGACACTGAAGTATATATAATAGCACTGGAGAGTATGACCGGTCACGATAACACCACAACCAGATCATTGCTCCTAAACGGACAGTGGCCAGTAAGAGAAGCGAGATGCGCACGGGCCAGCGTGGCCCTTTTCTTTACCGCGTTGAAGGAACGCACATCGTGTGCTGTAGCGACTTTGTTTCCTAACCCAGGTCCTTCTCCCTGTCCCTGCCTTGGACATTATTAACCGGTAGTTGTTGCCTATGGATTGCCTACGAGGTCGTCTCCTCACTTGCAGCCCAATGGCTGGGCGATGATCTCGTGTTCGGGCTGGGTGTTGTGTAGTAACCCATAGTCTGTTCCCTTCCTTCACTATAGCAAGACTTGCCATATTCCACCTCTGCTCCCTCAGAACCCGGTCTAGGACCATAAAGCCCCTGCTGTTTCACCGTGACCATTCAGCCGCAGACGTTTCACTGCTGGCCATTTGGCTGCAGGGACAATTCACTGTCAACGGTAATGTATCCCCTAACCCCTTAACTTAAAAACCCAAATCTTATCCCTTTACCCTAAAAACCTTAACCACTTACCCTAAAAAAACCAAACCTTAACCCCTTATCATAAAAATCTTAACCCCTTACCCTAAAACCTTAACCCCTTACCATAAAAACCTTAACCCCTTACCTTAAAACCCCAAACCTTAACCCCTTATCATAAAAATCTTAACCCCTTACCCTAAAACCCCAAACCTTAACCCCTTATCATAAAAACCTTAACCCCCTTACTCTAAAACCTTAACCCCTTACCATAAAAACCTTAACCCCTTACCTTAAAACCCCAAACCTTTACCCCTTATCATAAAAACCTTAACCCCGTGCCCTAAATACCTTAAAACCGTAACCTCTTACCCTTACACCTTAACCTCTTACCATAAAACCCCAATCCTTAACCCCTTACCCTAAAAACCTTAAGTCTTTACGCTAAAAACCCAAAACTTAACCCTTTGCCCTAAAAACCCTAACACCTTATGCTAAAAACGTTAATCCCCTACCCAAAAAATCCTTAATCCCTTACCCTAAAAAAACTCAACCTTTTACCCATAATACCCGAACCTTAACCACTTACCCTAAAAAGCTTAACCCCTAATCCTAACGCTAATCAGCTACCTCAACGAAACGGCGGGGGGGGTGGGCGGCGGCTAAAAGTCCCTTTCCGTTCAGAACATCCCTTCCCAACGCCAGCAAACGCCACGGCATGCCAACTTTATCATGGCTTTGTAATCGGGAGATTGCCAAGCTGCGGTGTCACCAGTTTCGAGTACCCATAATCTACCGAGAGGACAGCGAGAGCATTCCACGGGACCACCGCCCGCCCTCCCCCCACCCAGTCAGGAATGGGTAACAGAAGCCTACAGTGTCAGCCAAGATCCTACATCAATAAGTAAGACCTGGAGATCCGCGCCACCCCCCGCGCACGGAGTAACGGCCACCATGCGAACAATGCGTCCGACCCATCCCCGGCGCACGGACCTTCTATGGCTGCTTCCGACAGGACGCTGAGAATGCTCTCCGCCCTCTTCTGCAGGCGCGGCTCTTCCAGGTAACCCGTGGATTTTTTCTGGAGATCTGACTTAAGTGACCTCGTCTACAAAAGAATATAAATATATATTTATAACAAGTGACTGAAGCAAACGAGGATCATAGAAACGAGAGAAAAAAACACAAGACATTGATGGCAGATAAGAAGCAATTTGCTTATCTAGCCTGCCCTGTTATCTATCTGTAGCGAACACCCAGGAAAAAGACCTCTCTCGTCCCCGGGACATCCCCGTCGGTGACCCACCACCGCTGGGAGGGGGGTAGTATTTGTGATGTTGGCTGTGTGGGTTGTATTTTGTGTGGGCTGGGGTTGTATTGTGGTGTGTGTGTGTGGGGGGGAGGGGGGGTTGAGGGAGAGGGGGGTAATTAAGTGATAACGTAGGGGGGAGAGTGTGAGGGGGTGGAAGGAGGTGGGAGAGTGAGAGACAGAAGGAGAAATACATGGGGAGAGGATGGGCTCGAGAGGGTGGGGGTAAGGGAGGTGAAGGAGGGGGGATACAGTAGAGGAGGGGGCTAACGAGGAGGTGTAATAGGGGGGTGTACATTCTACTTCTGGGCCCCGGGAATCTGACTGCGGCCCTGATAACATTCAATGATATATTATATCAGTGCAGCGAGCCGCATGCGCAGGATGTCCCAGGTAAACTGGTACTCACGTCCTCCTCCGGGTACTCGGCTCTCTCTATCACAACCCTGGGAATTTGGCGCCCATTGCAGTCCTTCCTCTCCGCGTCTTCTTCAGGAAATTCCAGTTCAGACAACCTCTTTTTTCTCTCGGCGTCACCGCGGCTGCCCAGGGAGGTCACGCTTGATTTCTGCCACGTGTCAAGTTAGAAACAAATCATTATTGAAAGCGGCCGGTGACGGGGGGGGGGAGGCGCTTGGCCATGACCACAGGGTCACTCCAGCTGCCCCGATGAAGTGACCAACGTGCCGGAGAGTTGCAGAGAAGAACCCCGTGCCAGACGCTGGAACACTGCAGAGATGCTGGACTCTATCAGGTGAGTCCGTCCGCCTGACCGATTGTCCCCCCAATTACCAACCCGATCCCCATCACCCGCTTCATCACGTCTCCCACCCAATAGCGAAAGTGGGGTGGTGGTGGGGATAGAAGGGATGGGAGGGAGAGAAACAAATGGGGATGGGGGAGATAGGGGTGGGGAGAGAGAGAGGAGATGGGGGAGAGAGAGGAAATGGGGGAGAGAGAGGAGATGGGGGAGAGAGAGGAGATGGGGGAGAGAGAAGAGATGGGGGAGAGAGGAGATGGGGGAGAGAGGAGATGGGGGAGAGAGGAGATGGGAGAGGAGATGGGGGTGAGAGAGGAGATGGGAGAGAGAGGAGATGGGGGAGAGAGGAGATGGGAGAGAGAGGAGATGGGGGTGAGAGTGGAGATGGGGTTGGGGAGAGAGAAACCTATATGGGGGAGAGGGAGAGAGAAAGGGGAGGGAAAAAGAGAGGGGAGATGGGGGGAGAAAGATGAGATGGAGAGAGATGGGGGTAGACAGAAAGAGATGATGGGGAGAGAGAGGGGATGGGGAGAGGTGAGGTGGGGGAGAGAGAAAGAAGATGGGGGAGAGAGGAGATAGAGGAGAGGGGAGGTGGGGGAGAGAGAAAGAAGATGGGGGAGAGAGAAAGAAGATGGGGGGAGAGAGATGGGGAGAGAGAGGGGATGGGGAGAGGTGAGGTGGGGGAGAGAGAAAGAAGATGGGGGAGATAGGAGAGGGGAGGTGGGGGAGAGAGAAAGAAGATGGGGGAGAGAGATGGGGGGAGAGAGATGGGGAGAGAGAGGGGATGGGGAGAGGTGAGGTGGGTGAGAGAGAAAGAAGACGGGGGAGAGAGGAGATAGAGGAGAGGGGAGGTGGGGGAGAGAGAAAGAAGATGGGGGGAGAGGGGAGATGGGGAGAGAGAAAGAAGATGGGGGAGAGAGATGGGGGGAGAGAGAAGATGGGGAATATGGGGGTCTCTGCAATCGGTGTACGCTTAGTGTGTAACCACGTACTAATCTCCCCCTCCTGCCCCAATGAGGCGCTGCGGCCGGGGAATTGCCGTCCCATTTAACATGTGGCGCCCCCGGCATATTGTGACTTTGACGGGACCTGGTGCACATAATCCGGAAATGTTGCGGCTCACGCGTTTTGCCGTACACGCTTTGCGCGTAGCATGGCGCGGCGCTGTGCCCACCTGGCAGTGGGCGCTCTGCAGACCCCGGGCTGATACTAAGGGTCGAAGGCCGACTGAGACAATAGTGCTGAAGCAGGGACTGATCGAAGCTGAAGCAGGGACTGATTGAGCCACCTGTGCTGGAACTGGTGCTGATTGAGCCTTCTGTGCTGAAGCAGGGACTGATTGAGCCACCTGTGCTGGAACTGGTGCTGATTGAGCCTTCTGTGCTGAAGCAGGTACTGATTGAGCCACCTGTGCTGAAGCTGGGACTGGTTGAGTCACCTATGCTGAAGCAGGGACTGATTGAGCCATCTGTGCTGAAGCTGGAACCAGTTGCGTCACCAATGCTGAAGCTGGTTACTGATTGAGCCACCTATGCTGAAGCAGGGGTATCCTGAAACCCTGACCTGCTGGTGGCCCTTGAGAACGTGAGCTGGCGAACCCCCTGCTTTAAGGCGTCCCTCTACCAAGTTACAATGGTGCAATATTGTGGGGCAAAACCCCTATTGATTTCAATGGGACTTTTCCCTTTGACACAAATCCTTGCAGTTATTATTTACTAGTACATATGACCCCAAGTGTCAGACTCATGTGACCTTCCACACATCCCCTCCTCCCTGTGCCCCACACCCCCCCTCCTCCCTGTGCCCCACACACCCCCTCCTCCCTGTGCCCCACACCCCCCCTCCTCCCTGTGCCCCACACACCCCCTCCTCCCTGTGCCCCACACCCCCCCTCCTCCCTGTGCCCCACACACCCCCTCCTCCCTGTGCCCCACACATCCCCTCCTCCCTGTGCCCCACACACCCCCTCCTCCCTGTGCCCCACACACCCCCTCCTCCCTGTGCCCCACACACACCCTCCTCCCTGTGCCCCACACCCCCCCTCCTCCCTGTGCCCCACACCCCCCCTCTTCCCTGTGCCTCACACACCCCCTCCTCCCTGTGCCCCACACACCCCCTCCCTGTGCCCCACACACCCCCTCCTCCCTGTGCCTCACACCCCCCCTCCTCCCTGTGCCCCACACCCCCCCTCCTCCCTGTGCCCCACACACCCCCTCCTCCCTGTGCCCCACACACCCCCTCCTCCCTGTGCCCCACACACCCCCTCCTCCCTGTGCCCCACACACACCCTCCTCCCTGTGCCCCACACACCCCCTCCTCCCTGTGCCCCACACACCCCCTCCTCCCTGTGCCCCACACAATGTCAGATAAGACTGTTTGCTGTTTGAGGCAGAGACTCCCTGTGCCCTGCGACACCCCGCGCTATATAAATACTTCTTTCCCCCGGTCCATCCAATCCCGGGACGTTCCGGCACGCGGCTAAGTGCGCTCATTACAGACCAGGAAACCAGTCACATAACTGGGGTGTGTAACACCAGAGGTGCCTGCGGTGTAGTGACGCACGGCGATACCGCGTTCAGCCGCAGACACCGACCAGCTGGAAGCCACCGGTCAGGAATGTTACACACCCTCTTATAAGGAGCCCGCTGGGAATCATCCGAGGGGGCTTAATATACAGTGAGCAGGGGGTCAGAGAGGAGGCCGGGCCTCTGTCTCCTATACACAGGGAGCAGGGAGGAGGCCGGGCCTGTCTCCTATACACAGTGAGCAGGGGGTCAGAGAGGAGGCCGGGCCTCTGTCTCCTATACACAGGGAGCAGGGAGAGGCCGGCCTCTGTCTCCTATACACAGTGAGCAGGGAGGAGGCCGGGCCTCTGTCTCCTATACACAGTGAGCAGGGAGGAGGCCGGGCCTCTGTCTCCTATACACAGTGAGCAGGGAGGAGGCCGGGCCTCTGTCTCCTATACACAGTGAGCAGGGAGGAGGCCGGGCCTCTGTCTCCTATACACAGTGAGCAGGGAGGAGGCCGGGCCTCTGTCTCCTATACACAGGGAGCAGGGAGAGGCCGGCCTCTGTCTCCTATACACAGTGAGCAGGGAGGAGGCCGGGCCTCTGTCTCCTATACACAGTGAGCAGGGAGGAGGCCGGCCTCTGTCTCCTATACACAGAGAGCAGGGAGGAGGCCGGGCCTCTGTCCCCTATACACAGTGAGCAGGGAGGAGGCCGGGCCTCTGTCTCCTATACACAGTGAGCAGGGAGGAGGCCGGGCCTCTGTCTCCTATACGCAGGGAGTCAGGGAGGAGGCCGGGCCTCTGTCTCCTATACACAGAGAGCAGGGGGGAGGCCTGTCCTCTGTCTCCTATACACAGTGAGCAGGGAGTCAGGGAGGAGGCCGGGCCTCTGTCTCCTATACACAGGGAGCAGGGAGAGGCCGGCCTCTGTCTCCTATACACAGAGAGCAGGGGGGAGGCCGGGCCTCTGTCTCCTATACACAGTGAGCAGGGAGTCAGGGAGGAGGCCGGGCCTCTGTCTCCTATACACAGTGAGCAGGGAGGAGGCCGGGCCTCTGTCTCCTATACACAGTGAGCAGGGAGGAGGCCGGGCCTCTGTCTCCTATACACAGTGAGCAGGGAGGAGGCCGGGCCTCTGTCTCCTATACACAGTGAGCAGGGAGGAGGCCGGGCCTCTGTCTCCTATACACAGTGAGCAGGGAGGAGGCTGGGCCTCTGTCTCCTATACACAGTGAGCAGGGAGGAGGCCGGGCCTCTGTCTCCTATACACAGTGAGCAGGGAGAGGCCGGGCCTCTGTCTCCTATACACAGTGAGCAGGGAGGAGGCCGGGCTTCTGTCTCCTATACACAGTGAGCAGGGAGGAGGCCGAGCCTCTGTCCCCTATACACAGTGAGCAGGGAGGAGGCCGGGCCTCTGTCCCCTATACACAGTGAGCAGGGAGGAGGCCGGGCCTCTGTCTCCTATACACAGTGAGCAGGGAGGAGGCCGGGCCTCTGTCTCCTATACGCAGGGAGCAGGGGGGAGGCGGGGCCTCTGTCTCCTATACACAGTGAGCAGGGAGTCAGGGAGGAGGCCGGGCCTCTGTCTCCTATACACAGTGAGCAGGGAGGAGGCCGGGCGTCTGTCTCCTATACACAGTGAGCAGGGAGGAGGCCGGGCCTCTGTCTCCTATACACATTGAGCAGGGAGGAGGCCGGGCCTCTGTCTCCTATACACAGTGAGCATGGAGAGGCCGGGCCTCTGTATCCTATACACAGTGAGCAGGGAGGAGGCCGGGCGTCTGTCTCCTATACACAGTGAGCAGGGAGTCAGGGAGGAGGCCGGGCCTCTGTGTCCTATACACAGTGAGCAGGGAGGAGGCCGGGCCTCTGTGTCCTATACACAGTGAGCAGGGAGGAGGCCGGGCCTCTGTGTCCTATACACAGTGAGCAGGGAGGAGGCCGGGCCTCTGTGTCCTATACACAGTGAGCAGGGAGGAGGCCGGGCCTCTGTCTCCTATACACAGTGAGCAGGGAGGAGGCCGGCCTCTGTCTCTTATACACAGTGAGCAGGGAGGAGGCCGGGCCTCTGTCCCCTATACACAGTGAGCAGGGAGGAGGCCGGGCCTCTGTCTCCTATACACAGTGAGCAGGGAGGAGGCCGGGCCTTTGTCTTCTATACACAGTGAGCAGGGAGGAGGCCGGGCCTCTGTCTCCTATACACAGTGAGCAGGGAGGAGGCCGGGTCTCTGTCCCCTATACACAGTGAGCAGGGAGGAGGCCGGGCCTCTGTCCCCTATACACAGTGAGCAGGGAGGAGGCCGGGCCTCTGTCTCCTATACACAGTGAGCAGGGAGGAGGCCGGGCCTCTGTCTCCTATACACAGTGAGCAGGGAGGAGGCCGGGCCTCTGTCCCCTATACACAGTGAGCAGGGAGGAGGCCGGGCCTCTGTCTCCTATACACAGTGAGCAGGGAGGAGGCCGGGCCTCTGTCTCCTATACACAGTGAGCAGGGAGGAGGCTGGGCCTCTGTCTTCTATACACAGTGAGCAGGGAGGAGGCCGGCCCTCTGTCTCCTATACACAGTGAGCAGGGAGGAGGCCGGGCCTCTGTCTTCTATACACAGTGAGCAGGGAGGAGGCCGGGCCTCTGTCTCCTATACACAGTGAGCAGGGAGGAGGCCGGGCCTCTGTCTCCTATACACAGTGAGCAGGGAGGAGGCCGGGCCTCTGTCCCCTATACACAGTGAGCAGGGAGGAGGCCGGGCCTCTGTCTCCTATACACAGTGAGCAGGGAGGAGGCCGGGCCTCTGTCTCCTATACACAGTGAGCAGGGAGGAGGCTGGGCCTCTGTCTTCTATACACAGTGAGCAGGGAGGAGGCCGGCCCTCTGTCTCCTATACACAGTGAGCAGGGAGGAGGCCGGGCCTCTGTCTTCTATACACAGTGAGCAGGGAGGAGGCCGGGCCTCTGTCTCCTATACACAGTGAGCAAAGGGTCAGGGAGGAGGCGGGGCCTCTGTCTCCTATACACAGTGAGCAGGGAGTTAGGGAGGAGGCCGGGCCTCTGTCTCCTATACGCAGGGAGTCAGGGAGGAGGCCGGGCCTCTGTCTCCTATACACAGTGAGCAGGGAGGAGGCCGGGCCTCTGTCTCCTATACACAGTGAGCAGGGAGGAGGCCGGGCCTCTGTCTCCTATACACAGTGAGCAAACAATGGTGTTGAAGGAAACACAGGGAGGGAATACAAAGATACGCCCGTTCCTCTGCTGCTCGACTGCTAAAACTCTGACTCAGGCCCTCATTCTCTCCCATCTTGATTACTGTAACCTCCTGCTGTCCGGCCTTCCTGCCTCTCACCTGTCTCCCCTACAATCTATCCTAAACGCTGCTGCCAGAATCACTCTACTCTTTCCTAGATCTGTCTCAGCATCTCCCCTCCTGAAATCCCTCTCCTGGCTTCCGATCAAATCCCGCATCTCACACTCAATTCTCCTCCTCACTTTTAAAGCTTTACACTCTTCTGCCCCTCCTTACATCTCAGCCCTAATTTCTCGCTATGCACCATCCAGACTCTTGCATTCTTCTCAAGGATGTCTTCTTTCTACCCCCTTTGTATCTAAAGCCCTCTCCCGCCTTAAACCTTTCTCACTTACTGCCCCGCACCTCTGGAATGCCCTTCCCCTCAGTACCCGACTAGCACCCTCTCTATCCACCTTTAAGACCCACCTTAAGGCACACCTGCTTAACAAAGCATGAGTAGCTCCGTGGCTGATACTATACACCTGATACATAAAACTTGGCCCCCTGCAGACGCACTTACCAGAACTCCCTCCTACTGTCTCTGTACGTTCTCCCTACCTACCAATTAGAGTGTAAGCTCTTGGGAGCAGGGACTCCTCTTCCGAAATGTTACATTTATGTCTGAAAGCACCGATTCCTATGATCTGTTATTTATATTATTTGTTATTTATATGATTGTCACGTGTATTACTACTGTGAAGCGCTGTGTACATTAATGGCGCTATATAAATAAAGACACATATAGTACATACATACAGACATACACCTCGGAATCCCCGTTGGGCGGTGCTGGCTCGTTACCGTACTAGCTGTGCCGTGCCCGCTTATCGACGTGCTGAGCTCACGTGGCCTCATGCCTCGGATTTGTGCAGTGCTGTGTTGGCTCTTTCTCCGAGTTGTGCATGCGTAAATCTGAGACGCATCGGCTCATCGGATTACAGTTATATGAAAAGGTCACCGCAGTACTGTACATACTACGGCCAGGAGAAGTAACACTGTGTGTATGGCTTTCAACTCGCCGTCAGAAACCACGTCATGGACCACATACACACGGTAACAGGTCAGGTTTCATGGATACCCCTACTTGAGCACAGGTGGCTCAATCAGTGGCTCAATCAGTGGCTCAGTCGGTGTTGGCCCTTGAGGACTGGAGTTGGCCACCTCTGATTGAGAACTTTAGTGCTGTTCCCTGGGGAACTGTTGGGAAGTCCTTTGATGTTGATTACTGTAACTTTCACCGAGCTGGCATTCCCCAAGTCCGCCCTTCCCCCACTCCAATCCACCCATAATGCTGCCTGCCAGGCTCATCTACCTCACTCACCACTCCACTTCTACTGCTCCGCTGTGCGAATCCCTAAACTGGCTTCCCAGAGCCACTAGAATTCAATGTCAAACCCTAGTAACGGCTTACACAGGTCTCAATAACACTGCCCTCTCCCTTACATCTCAGCCCTTATCCCCAAATACAGACCTACACGCCCCCTACGTTCTGCCCCTGACACCCGCCGGTCCTCCTTATCACCTCCTCTCGCTCCCGCAGAGAAGACTTCTCCCGTGCTGTCCCCTCTCTCTGGAATTCCCCACCACGGACCTTCAGATTGTACCCCAGCTTTCACTCTTTTGAAGACTCCCTGAGAACCCTATTTAGCAAACCCCAACATCCACCACCACCTCCCTCCAACCCTATTGCGACCAGCTGCCCCTAACATCCTGGCCACCCCCCCCCCCTCTCCAAACCTCAATGGGATCAGCTGTGCGGTCAGACCACACTCCATCCAGAGACACACTCCGCCCCACAACAAGCATCCACTTTACTTTCTTGTTTCAACATTGTCCCTTATTCCCTCTAGAGTGTAAGCTCTCCAGATCAGGGACCTCTTTACCTTCTGTAGCTGTTGGGTCTGGTCGGCCCTTATTTGGGATTTCATTCTGTTTATGTCATTTACGTATCTCTGTAACCCCCCCCCCCCCATTGTACAGCGCTGTGGAACATGTTGGCGCTTTACAATTCATAACAGAACGCTTCTCAGCGCCATTGTGACTTCAAGAAGACTCCATAACAACTAGGTCTACGATCTTTCCACTCCTGAACAACGACCCAAGACACATTATCAGGGCCTCCGATAATACCAGCTCCCACGGGCCTCAACACCGAATCCTAACCACGAGAGGTGGGCGTGTTGTTTTTGCGGGTTTGGATCCGCCTGCGATCGGACGATTCCTTTGGTCACCGGATTTCCACGGATCTGTCGCTAGTAGGCCAATTCGCTCGTCTTGATTTTTATTTATTTTCCTATCACTGACAACTCACGTCCGGATTGTTAAAAATCAGCACTCAGATTAAATCTGAGGGGGGGGGGGGGAGAAAGAGGAGAGAGGGCGAGAGGGGGGGAGAGGGCAAGAGGGGGAAAGAGGGAGAGGAAGAGAGGGGGAGGGAGAAAGAGAGAGAGAGGTGGAGAAGTGGATAGGGGGAGAGGTAAATAGAGAGAGAGAGAGGGGGGAGAGAGGAAGAGAGGGAGAGAGAGGGGGAGAGGGAGAGGAAGAGAGGGGAAGGGAGAGAGAGAGGTGGAGAAGTGGATAGGGGGAGAGGGGAATAGAGAGAGAGAGAAGGGGGGAAGAGAGGAAGAGAGAGGAAGAGAGATAGAGAGAGATAGTGAGGGAGAGAGATAGAGAGGGAGAGAGAGACAGAGAGGAAGAGAGAGACAGAGAGGAACAGAGTGGTGGAGAGGGAGAAAGAGATGGAGAGGGAAATAGGGAGAGAGAGGCAGAAAGGGAAAGAGACAGAAAGGGAGAGAGAGATAGAGAGGGAGAGAGAGACAGAAAGGGAGAGAGAGTGATCAGATTTTTAACAATCAATCCATGGTGCAGATCTCGGATTCAATATGGAATCTGACTGTTGATTCTTAAATACCCACCCGGATTGTATCCAATGGCGAATTCATTATTATTGATATTCCATATTTTTTGGAACCCAATCCGCAGACGGATTTCGGTCGGGGGGACGAATGAAGTCCTCCCCAACATCGAATTGCAGCATTACGCCGAGGCTACATCCGGGAAACATACTCACCCGGCGCCCCTGCTCCTCCTGGTGCTTCTTCAGCTGCTCCAGGAGCTGCTGGAACTCCTTCTCCTTTTCCAAGGCTTCTTGTATGGTGGCTTCATTCTGCTCGGCATACGCCATGGCCACCACGGCGAGGATCAGGTTAATCAGGTAGAACGAGCCGAGGAAGATCACCAGCACGAAGAAAACCATGTAGGTTTTGCCCGCCGCCCGCAGCGTCTGCCGGGCAAAGAGAGAGACGGCGCATCAGAGAGGAGAATGTAGGCAACGGAAAGTCTACCGCGTCAGGACAACCCGAGAGGACCATGGCCAAGGCGCACCCAACTGGTGTTATCCCTTTATTCAGCGCACAATCCCACGTAGAACGTACCACTACATGGGGTGACCCCCAACTAACAATAATAATTCTTATTACAGGGTTTGAAAAGAGAATTAGGGCTATATTCAGGGTAGCACACGCATAAATGGCTCCCGGCAAGATAGAAACCTGACAGCCTCCATGTCAAGGGTCTGTAATCTCCCAATGCTCGGAGGAGGTGGATAGAAATAAGACGCTCATACAAGCTGCCATCGGTAAGGGCCATAATACATTTTATGGACCGTTTGGTCTGACCTGTTGTTGGCAGTTCTTGTAATCTAATGTCATAAGGAGGTGCACTCTTCTTTGGGAACAAGTCTTCTGCTTTTTGAAATTGCTTATATTTGGTGTCCTGTGTTCTATTCAGTACATTATAGAGGGATGTCTGGGGCCTGTAGCCTGCCGCATGCAACCTACCGCCTGCCGTGCCTTCCGCATGAGCCTACCGCCTGCCGTGCCTTCCGCCTTCTGCCTGAGCCTACCGCCTGCCGTGCCTTCCGCCTTCTGCCTGAGCCTACCGCCTGCCGTGCCTTCCGCCTTCTGCCTGAGCCTACCGCCTGCCGTGCCTTCCGCCTTCTGCCTGAGCCTACCGCCTGCCGTGCCTTCCGCCTTCTGCCTGAGCCTACCGCCTGCCGTGCCTTCCGCCTTCTGCCTGAGCCTACCGCCTGCCGTGCCTTCCGCCTTCTGCCTGAGCCTACCGCCTGCCGTGCCTTCCGCCTTCTGCCTGAGCCTACCGCCTGCCGTGCCTTCCGCCTTCTGCCTGAGCCTACCGCCTGCCGTGCCTTCCGCCTGAGCCTACCGCCTGCCGTGCCTTCCGCCTGAGCCTACCGCCTGCCGTGCCTTCCGCCAGAGCCTACTGCCTGCCGTGCCTTCCGCCTGCCGCGTGCCACCTACTGCCTGCCGTGCCTTCCGCCTGCCGCGTGCCACCTACTGCCTGCCGTGCCCTCCGCCTGCCGTGTGCCACCTACCGCCTGCAGTGCCTTCCGCCTTTTGCCTGCGCCTACCGCCTGCGGCTTGCGCCTTCCGCCTATTCAGGACAATAGGGACCTCTGAAGACACTATAGTGATTTCAATAAAGGATATACTGATATGGTACAAGGAAGTCCGGTAAACTGGGAATTCTCCAAATCAGGCAATTATCAGACAATCATGCTTGGTGTATCTTGCAATGAATGCAAGATGTGAGATTTTACACCTTCACGTAAATACAATATATACAGTTGCTGAGATAGGTCCCTATAGGGACCACTCTTGTGGTAGCCTAGAGTGTTATGTATTGTACACAGGCACATTCTGATGACATTGCCACACACTGAATATTAAGCTAGTGTTACCTGATATTAGCATATATTGTTACACTCAGCAGGATTACTTTATATTCATGCCACAAACTTACAGGGACCTATCTCAGCAACTGTATATATTGTATTTACGTGAAGGTGTAGAATCTCACATCTTGCATTCATTGCAAGATACACCAAGCATGATTGGCTACTCTAGGGTTAAATTACCTATGCCATTCGACAATAGAGAAATCTACATATAGGGTTTCCTACAGCTCACCCCCTTAGGTTTTAATCATTTTCTATGTTTACTGTATATAAAATAAATAATTTATTATTTTGATTAAGTAGAGTAAAGTGCATCGTTTAGGGATCCTTTCCTTCCCTTTGTATACATGCTTGTTATCCCTGATAGCACCTCTCTAGCAAGTAATAATTCTCAGCTGAGCAGGATTCTCTCTCCCCCCCCCCCCCACCTCTTTTGTTTTAATTATCAGACAACCCCTGTGTGCCTTTTAAAAAATAAAAGTGAAGTCTGTCAGAGAGAGCTGCATAGTAGAAGTACAGAAAATTACCCCAAAATGTACGCACAAGTTTTTTCTACGTATACCCATTAATTCCAGAACTCCTTTATCTGGAAATTATCCAGTTCCAAAGGTAACTCCTCTCCCCTGTGTCAAAGTAATAATGTCTTTTAGTACACAGATCACAGGGCCGACCTTAGTAGTAATTATTGACTATGGAGACATAGTATATGGCTCGGCTCCTCAAACCCACCTTAGCAAACTTGACACCCTCTACAATTCAATTTGTCGTTTTGTTCTCCAATGCAACTACAACACACATCACTGCGAAATGCTCAAAGAACTAGATTGGTCATCACTAGAGTCTAGGCGCAAAGTTCACCTTTCCTGTCTCACCCTCAAATACTTTCTGGGCAAGCTACCCAGCTACCTGAACAAGCTCCTCACCCCTACCACATGCAGCACCTATCACCTGAGATCAGACTCCAAAAGACTATTCATGGTCCCAAGGCTCAACAAAATATCCGGACGTTCCTCCTTCTCCTTCCGTGCACCCCAAAACTGGAACAACCTACCAGAGACTCTCATATCCACCACCAGCTTAAGTTCTTTCAAATCTAAGGCTGTCTCACATTTTAACCTGGTCTGTAACTGTTTCATACGCTCATAATATATATTTTCTTTAACTGTGCACGCAATGTCTTGTATATAATGTATACCCTGCTCATTATGTAACTGTATTTGTAACCATGTATTATTTGTTTTACTCTGTGCCCAGGACATACGTGAAAACGAGACGTAACTCTCAATGTATTACTTCCTGGTAAAATATTTTATAAATAAATAAATAAGACGGCCACCGCGGGCCCTGTGCCTGCCGGGGGCCCCCCGCTTCCTCCTGCCGGTGCCGGGATCCAACATTCACCCGACCAGAGGGGGGTCGCTGGAGGAGGGAGAGGGCCCCACTCCTCCAGCTCCCCTTGCCGGTCTGAAGTTGGATCCCGGCACCGGCAGGAGGGAGCGTGGGGCCCCGCTCCGGCAGCGGGCCGCCTCCTGCGGCATGCCATGTCATGGCAATGGCATCACAATGGCGCGATGCTGCCGGAGGCGGGCTGCTGGTCTAGGCAAGTCACCCATTTATTTTTTTGATGGGGGGGGGGTGCCCAAGGCGGGCCCTGCGAGATAAAGCGACTCTCCAATGTACAAGGAGGGACAAAACCTTACGAGCTGGAAAAGGTTCTCCCAATAGTCCTGAGTCATGATCCTGAAGAGCGAGAGGAAGGCCCAGTTGAAGGAGTCGTAACTGGTGTACCCATAGTTGGGATTCCTCCCGGTCTTTATACAGACGAAGCTTTCTGGACACCTCCTGTTGGCAGAAGACACCAAGGTGAGAGCCCCCATGACGTATTACTACAACAGACGGTTGGGACACGGGCGAGATACAGCAGCGTCTGATGGTGGAAGGGTAAGACCGAAACGAGTCAACTACTTAGGTAACTGGGTTCTCTTCCCTCTCTTGACCCTCTCTTGATTCTTTAACTAACAGCTCTTTTTTCTTTGATTCATTCAAACTATTTCTCCAGTGAAATCCTTCACTGTTGCTTAAAGAATTCTAAATTCTGTACTGGCAAAAGCTTGGATGAAACTCACATGCATTTATATGAATGCCAAAAGGAGTGCATCATGGGAAACGTTTATTAATTTATTAGTACAGTACGGTCAAGAGTGGGATGTCTATAAAATAGCGACACAGTGGTCTCCCGTCTGTAAGAACTGACATTACTTTGCTATTACGGATATATACTGTTTATTGTATTTCAAGTATGCTTTAGTGATTGTGTGTAGATGGTTCTCTCGAGTGCAGGAATTATGTGGAAAAGAGAAGAAACAAGGAAACACAAAAAGTGTAATAAATGCAAACAATTGAAATTCTTCTCGGAGTTCTGTACTGTAAATGTTGAACTCACACGTTAGTCCTCTTGAGTTTTGTGCTCATCTCATGGGTCTTTGTGTCCTGTCAGCTGTCTATCAGGGGTACAACGACCCATGAGATGAGCACAAAACTCAAGGAATTGTAAGGGTTTCAGTGGACATTTTGGTTACTGGTAGCCTGCTTTGTTGGCTGCACCCGTTTCTTGGCTTAAATAGCAGCCAGTGACTTCAAGCCTCCGCCTGAGCATTGTATGCATTTCCCTGTGTGCCTGGGCCCCTTGTATTCTGTTTCCTGAGCCTGCCCTGTTCCTGAGCCCTCCCTCTTCTTTTGGATTCCCTGTTGCCGACCTCAGCCTGTGACCCCGACCACCGCTCCTGTGCCGCTTGCCTTGACCCCAGCCTGTATCCGGACTTGCACCTATGCCGCTTGCCTTGACCTCTGCATGGATCACGACTACGCTAACAGGACGCTGTCCCCTGGCTCTGGTCGGTAATCTTATACCCCCCTACCTCAGCCCTGCGGGTCCGCTTCCTATTCAGAGACGAGCAACGTTACAGGAGTAAAGTGTGAGTTCAAAACGTATAGAACAACAAGAAGAATTCCAGTTGTTTGAATTTATTACACTACTTGTTTTTCCTTTTTTCTTCTCTTTCCACATAATCCCTGGACTGACCCACTGTGCCCAAGAGAACCATCTACACAAAATGACTTTTGGGGGTTTCTGAGAAAGCCCTAGGTGTTTTAGGCTGCGACCATTGTCCTCACTTTGAGATATCACAGGTATATACCTAATTGTTGTGTATTACCAATCTAAATAAAAAGGCCCTGTTTAGTTTGTATCGCTGGTCATACTGTATGCTTTTTTCAGCTATGCTTTAGTGATTCTTGTTTGAACGTTTCCTGGAGTCCTGTTGATGGCAAGGGTGTCACAGAGGTTTGAGATTTTTCTTTACTGTGACCGGTCACCTGTGTATTAAAGTTAAGGTCACTCACCCACTGTCACTGCTGTTGCCACACAGAAGGGCATCGTTTGCTCCTTCCAAGAAGTAAAAGTTCCCTTTTGCCATTCAAAGAAAAAAGAAAAATTAGTCCCATGACATGAAATCAGCGTCCCCCTTTATGTACACCCATATTTACACACACTGCAGTGCAACAACTACAGCTAGGGGGTTTCGTGGGTAGGACACAAAACTGGGACATCAGAACGTCTTTTTACCTTCATCGTTGAGGTAGGCCCCCTTGTCAAAACTGTAGTTAGAGAACATGGCGGTATCGTTGTAAAACGTGGAGTTGCCGTCATAAAGTGTTGAGTTGAATGCCGTGTCGTTGTAAAACTGAAAGAGCTCGTCGGGGGGCGGCCAACGAACGCATTTCTGCCGCAGGTTCCCCATGAAGAGCTGGAGGCCGATGAGGGCGAAGACGGCGAGGCAGAAGACGGTGAGGATCATGACATCGGAGAGCTTCTTCACTGACTGCATCAGGGCGCCAACGATCGTCTTCAGGCCTGAGCACAAGGAAGAGACGCATCACATGAATTTATGGAGCTGAGCGTTTGGGGTAAAGTAACAGGAGATGTGTGTATCTATTTACCCATCAGCCCAAACTTGGACATGCTCTGTAGTGACAACTATTACAACTAGATTTCACCAAGTACACTGCTGATCTGCTCTGGGGCCTTAGCAAGCTTCTCAGGATTATCATGGTGGGACTTTCAGCTCAGGATTACAGTCAGGAGATCAGGCGTTTTGACCTTACCGGGTTGCCTGCTTAGGGCTTGAGAGACCCACAATACGCAGTAGAACAAGGAGAAGACAGGTTCTTCCAGCACTGATAGGTTTAGGACTAATTACTGAGCTCATGGTACATGCATATACACCAAACAGGGCGGTCAGGAAGTATAAACTAACAAGTTCATCTGCAAATGTAGCGCAACGCCATGGTGATAATATGGGAGAGTGGGTGCACCTTCGTGATTTTATGCATTTCTCTTCTACATGGAGACCACTCTGGCTATCGTCATCTACGAAGAGGTATTTATCTGTATGGTGGATTATTCGAATGATCCAAGTACTGTTTTGTTTTTTTACAAAGTTCCAGGGATCTAGTCCCAGTAATCAGGGCTCAGCAGCAAGCAGGACATATATATGTGTAATCCAGAAAGTGATAATCACTAGTAAGGGAGACAGAGCTATGATGAAAGCTACGTGAGACTTAATAAACACCTGTAATGACTTGGGTCATAAATAATGTATGCGTTCAGCAATATGAAGGTTTGTATGAGGTGGTGACAGACCTATATATATGCCATAATGGTCATGCTTGCCCTCTCAATAAACAAACCATACATAGCATAATAGCAATATCATAGAATAACAGGTAAGTACTCACTGGTGTAGCAGCTCACCCTTGCTGAGTGCGTGCATCACGCCGATGTAGCAGAGAAAAGACTGTCCCATGGGGTCCAATAAACGGAGCACAGCTGTGAAAGAATGGGGGCTACAAACCAGTAAAGAAAGATTAAAAGTACTTTATTGGGTGGTAAGTGAGGGGTTCAGGGCTACTCTGACGCGTTTCGGGAACAAGTCCATTTGTCAAAGAGTAAAAGACCTTTTTTTTTACCTTTTTACTTGTTCCCGAAACGCGTCAGAGTAGCCCTGTACCCCTCACTTACCACCCAATAAAGTACTTTTAATCTTTCTTTACTGGTTTGTAGCCCCCATTCTTTCACAGCTGTGCTCCGTTCTTTGGACCCCATGGGACAGTCTTTTCTCTGGGGTTTTTTTACATACAGTATGTTATGTTTAGAAATATCTTCTTTGCTTTGTATTACTATTTTATATTCCCTTTTATGGGGGCGAGGGGAGGTTTTGTCGACTGAGAGCCAACAGATTCTTGTTTTATACTCCCACGTGTAGAGAGAATAAAATAAAAGTGTGAAGATGCAAAGACATGCAGAAATCAGTCTCTTAAAAAACGGAAATGAGAGAGAAATGTACACACCTGGAATTACTGTGATTGTTTTAAGAGCTCGTAGGACGCGGAAAGTCCTCAGAGCAGAAACATTGCCCAAATCTACAAATTCCGTGGTGTAACTACAGGGAAAACAGAAGATGATGAAGATGACGACGAGAAATTGGGATTCAGTGGGACAGAGACGTTGACTCAATGGGACATGCACGTTGACCAAGGACCAGGCAAAAGAACGTAGAGAAGCAGACAACAATCAAGACACCAGCTAAGAAAATCAAAAATAATGATGACGATGATACACAGTGGGAGATGCAAGTTGACCAAGGCAAAGACAAAAGACCATGCAGGAATCAGACAGCCACGCCACATCAGGCAACGCTACTGTTAATACCGCGATGTTTACAATTATTATGAACGTTGGATGAGCTTGTCACCACCACTTGGGTTGTAACCTCTTCGGGGTAAGGGACTCCTTGTCCTATTGTTTTGTCCGAAGCGCTTATTCCCATTGTGTTATAATGTGATGTCACGTGTATTGCAAAGCGCTATGTACCTGAATGGTGCTATATACAGTAAATAAAGATATACTGTACATACAGTACAAGTACCAGTTTCTGGATTTAGTATAAAGTCGTCTGACTTCATAAATGGGAGATTTCCGCTCGTGCAGAAGGTACAATGCAGACCTGCCCGTGGTTAGGTAGGGCTTGGCACAGGGCAAATACTGAACTTTTTTGAGCCAGAAGATCGGACTCTAAATACCCTCTTATCACGGAGATTTCAAATACATAATGGGTTTCACAAAGAGGGAAGCATATGTCGGAGAGGGAGAGGGAACAGCCAGCACAAGAGGCTGTTCTCTGAAGCTGGAGGGTGGCAGGACGAGGGGACATGTAAGGAAGGACTTCTTCACGAAAAGGGTGGTGGATTAGTGGAACGGCGCCCGGCAGAGGTGGTAGGGGGTAATACAGTCAGAGAAATCAGACAGGCTTGGGATAGGCAGAAGGTAAGAAGGAAAGCGGAGTATCTAATAGGACCCGAGGTGTTACAGCGGGTCGGAGAATGGGCCGCCCAGGGGGGGGACACGCGGCTCTTATCTGCAGACATACTCTGTGTTAATATGTAAGGTTGCTAATAGTTAGTGCTCTGTGGGTGTAGATACTACATGCACCGATATTGGGTTATACAGAACACACATACTGTATATACTGCTCAAATTCCCTCCCATTGAGCATCCCACACACAAGGGGGGCAATTCATGTCCTCACTGCAGCATACAAGTCACTTCCTGGGCAGGCACCTTACTATTAGCAATTGGTTAATTATTCGGCCAAAATAGTGTTCACTACAAACATAACATTCCATGTTTCACATTTCCGCACGTCCGTAACTTTGCTGTAGTTCGAACCGCATATTATATAAGTTATGGTAGAAAATAAAGTGGAAAGAAATCCCTGCTCCATACAGTGCAAAGCAAATAAAATGATCTCTTGTGAGCACGGTCACACGTCCGTGACAGGTCGGCAACCCTGCCTGTCCCTGTTATCTCTGACCATGCACTGCTTCCACTGCAGCTAGGGGTTCTGGGAAACGACATGCAAATGAACACACAGCGTCCCCCAAAAAAAAGTCGCCGCTAAGGTTTTCTTTTTTTTTTTTTTTTAATTCTCATTATTGAAATTCGAAAGTGGTCAATATTTGAAAAACAGCAAAAAAAAAAATAGAAGGGAGGAAAACGTCGAAAATTCGGATTAAAATAAATAAATCCTAAAAACGAAAATTCGTAAGACAGAGAATGTTTGCACATTTAAAAAAAAGAATACACATTTTTGAATAACAGAATTTATTTATATATTTGTAACCTGGTTCCCTCCCTCTGGTGCTCTGGTCCTCCTGTTTGCCCCCCTTACCTCTGCTGCTGTGGGGGATGTTGCGGGTGGCGACGGGCTCGCCGGCGGCCCCCTCTGCAGGGCGCCGCCATGTTGGAGTGCGCGCGGAGGTTGCGCATGCGCAGGACAAGCTCCAGTAGCCATTACCCAGTTGCGCATGCGCAGAAGGTTCTCCACGACGGCCATTACAGTCGCGCATGCGCAGTATGCTAGGCGCACGCGTGGGCTGATAGAGATAGGCTCCACGGGGACTATAAGCCCCAGGGTGCAAAGGGGCAAGGCACCACTTGACCCACAGCAGCCAATAGGGCTCGAGGAGTCCCCTGCAGGGATAGATACATTTGGCGCGCTCAGGCCAGATAGTTAGTCGGAGCTGGGACACAGATAGGCGAGGGTGTATGTGTGCAGGGCGTCTGTGGCACGGTGTGGGGGGAACACGGTGGTGGGTTACCGCCGTGCCAGGCTTGGTGGGTAGTTGTACCTATTAGTGACCATTAGAGCGTTAAGATTTATTCCTGTGCCAGTAAAGGTTGTTGTTTTATACACAGTGTGTGCTTGTTATTGGGTCCTGTGACGGGCTCCTCCCACTACGCTGGGATCTCTCACAGGTGGAGGCGCTGCACAGAATATGGCGTTCGCTCGCATTTGCCGATATCCGTGAATTTGTGAAGAGTTCGAAAAAACAATTCGCCACTAGGGGGTTTGGAAATGAAGAAAATTCGCCTTCACTCCCCCTCCCCCCCCCCCAAAAAAACCCGGAACAAAATGTAGAAACTTGGTAAATATTTTAAAAAAATGGGGAAATCTGAGAATATATTAAAATGTCAGCAAAAGCGATACACATTTATAAATGACAGAATATTCGAAAAAAATGAAAGAAGTTTTGAATTTTTTTTCCTCTGAAAAAATGACCAATTAAAAAAATTAAATAAAAAGAAGATGGCGCATAATGAGAAGTGTGTATCAGTAAGTGGGGAGTTAATTGTTTTACTTTCATGCAGTTTGTTAAGAACCAACTACCCCACATCCCCCGTCAGCTCGGATTCTCACGCTGGTCTCACACTTACGCCATGACAATGACCATGAAATCCAGCCAGTTCCACGGATCTCTGAGAAATGTAAAATTGTCGATGCAAAATCCTCGAGCGAAGATCTTTACCAAGGACTCAAAGGTGTAAATACCAGTAAACATGTACCTGCAAGGTAGAGAGACGCAGAATGTGATACATCTCATTATAACCTGTGCCCCATGTAACTCCCCCCAACTCCTCCTACTGACTCTCCCCAAGGTGCATGCTGGGACAGAGACGCAGAATGTGATACATCTCATTATAATCTGTGCACCATGTAGCTCCCCCCCAACTCCTCCTACTGACTCTCCCCAAGGTGCAAGCTGGGGCAGAGACGCAGAATGTGATACATCTCATTATAATCTGTGCACCATGTAACTCCCCCCAACTCCTCCTACTGACTCTCCCCAAGGTGCAAGCTGGGGCAGAGACGCAGAATGTGATACATCTCATTATAATCTGTGCACCATGTAACTCTCCCCTGACTCCTCCTACTGACTCTCCCCAAGGTGCATGCTGGGACAGAGACGCAGAATGTGATACATCTCATTATAACCTGTGCCCCATGTAGCTCCCCCCCAACTCCTCCTACTGACTCTCCCCAAGGTGCAAGCTGGGACAGAGACGCATAATGTGATACATCTCATTATAATCTGTGCACTATGTAACTCCCCCCCAACTCCTCCTACTGACTCTCCCCAAGGTGCAAGCTGGGGCAGAGATGCAGAATGTGATACATCTCATTATAATATGTGCACCATGTAACTCCCCCCCAACTCCTCCTACTGACTCTCCCCAAGGT
This sequence comes from Ascaphus truei, assembly GCF_040206685.1. Classification (NCBI taxonomy): domain Eukaryota; kingdom Metazoa; phylum Chordata; class Amphibia; order Anura; family Ascaphidae; genus Ascaphus; species Ascaphus truei. The sequence continues at coordinate 380,530 of NW_027453862.1, read as the reverse complement.
GCAAGCTGGGGCAGAGACGCAGAATGTGATACATCTCATTATAATCTGTGCCCCATGTAACTCCCCCCCAACTCCTCCTACTGACTCTCCCCAAGGTGCAAACTGGGGCAGAGACGCAGAATGTGATACATCTCATTATAATCTGTGCACCATGTAACTCCCCCCAACTCCTCCTACTGACTCTCCCCAAGGTGCATGCTGGGGCAGAGACGCAGAATGTGATACATCTCATTATAATCTGTGCACCATGTAACTCCCCCCCAACTCCTCCTACTGACTCTCCCCAAGGTGCATGCTGGGACAGAGACGCAGAATGTGATACATCTCATTATAATCTGTGCCCCATGTAACTCCTCCTGCTAAAGTGGGTGGGAGTTCTGCTTCAGACCGCACGGATCGGCGATGGCGCAGCTTTGAGATGTATAACTGTGACGGTTTTATCTTAGCGCTGTGCCGATGATTACAAGCAAAGATATCACTTACTCTACATTTTTCGCCCAGGGCGGCGGGTCGCTCATCGTCATAAATACGCAATTGGCTAAAATTGTTAACATGATGAACAGGCTGAATAATTTGAGACGGAGTTAAGAAAAAAGTGTATCGGGAGAAACGCGTGTCCCAGTCTGCTGAAGCGGTGTTTTCTCGTCCCTAAGAGAGGGACCAGGGCATTCCGGTGCCCGGTGTCTTAATCCCACTAATGATTGTATTTAGTCCCATCACTCAACCTACAGCAGGGGGCCAACTCATGTACTCAAGGGCCACCAACAGGTCAGGATATATGGCTATTCCTGCTTCAGCACAGGAGCCACTTGTGCTGGAGCTGGGACTCATTGAGCCGCCTGTGCTGAAACTGGGACTGATTGTGCCCCTTGTGCTGAAGCAGGGACTAATTGAGCCACCTGTGCTGAAGCTGGCACTGATTGCGCCACCTATGCTGAAGCTTGGACTGATTGAGCCACCTGTGCTGAAGCTGTGAAAGACTGAGCCACCTGTGCTGGAGCTAGGACTGATTGTGCCACCTGTGCTGAAGCAGGGACTGATTGATTATTCTATGCTGAAACTGGGAGTGATTGAGCCTGAGCCACCTGTGCTGAAGCAGGGACTTATTGAACCACCTGTGCTGAAGCTGGGACCGATTGAGCCACCTGTGCTGAAGCTGGGGCTTATTGAGCCAGCTGTACTGGAGCTGGGACTGATTGAGCCACCTGTGCTGAAGCTGAGACTGATTGTGCCATCTGTGCTGAAGCTGGGGCTTATTGAGCCAGCTGTGCTGGAGCTGGGACTGATTGAGCTTTCTGTGCTGAAGCTGGGGCTTATTGATCTTTCTGTGCTGAAGAAGTGATATCCTTAAAACTTTACCCGTTGGTGGCCCTTGAGCTTTAAAGTCAGGAAGCATTAACTCTTCATCTGCTGCTAGGGCTTAGTCAACATTAGAAGTGACCAACTACTGTCCTCAAGGGCCACCACTAGGTCAGGTCTTGGGGAAATCCCTGTTTCAGCACAGGCAGCTCAATCATTGGCTCGGTCATTATGACTGACCCAACTGCGCTGAAGCAGGGATATCCTGAAAACCTGACCTGCTGGTGGCCCTTGAGGACTGGTGTTGGCCACCCCCCTGGCCTCCATCCACGAAGGCAGACGATCGGGCCATTTTCGGCCGAAATTCCCGATTGACCTCAACGGGAAAACTTCAGCCGAAAACGCCCCGATCGGTTGCATCGGCGGACATCGAATAAGCCATCAAAGGAGGAACTGCGACCCCCGTCCCACACAGACATACCACCCAATGCCAAGAACGCGCGCCAGGCAACCGACATGCCAGCGATTTAGTCCACATTACGGTATAACCGCTGGCATTGCCGGGGACGTCCCACCGACCACGGGTTAAAAAAAAGGATATGAGTGGATTAGGATCTGAATGGCTCCTCTTCTGATGAGATTAAAAGGATCCAGTAGATATACGGCTTTGGTGGCGGTGAATCGGAAGATCGCTTTCCCTTTATTTAGGACGATGAAAGTCTGTAGAAGAGACAAAAACAAAAAAAACCTAAATAAATAGTCAGGGATCGCGCCGGTTACGTCACTAGCACAAGATCTTGTAGCTGGCCATGAAGCTGTACTCCCTGTCCACCATCTTCTTCTGTGAAGGGTTCCTCCACTCCCGTGGTGGCCAACTGCAGAACTCAAGGGACTGGAGTTGGCCAACCCTGCTCCATTCCAAAAAGGTTTTCAGCGCAAACCCTGTACCCTCAAACTCAAAAACCTCCCATTAGAAAGGGAGAACTCTAGCTGATGGCTGACCAAAACAAAGACCACCCCCAGATGGCCGAGACTTCCCAAGTTGATGAAGGTTGAAAGAATCCCGACACATCCTCTATTGGGTGGTGTACTATGTACTCTATGATTTATTCAAGCTGTGCGTGTTCACTCCCAGTGTTACCTTCTGGGTGCGGTAGAAAGGATCCAGCTCCTCTAGAGGCACCCCTATATGCTCAGGTTTGGGGTCGCCGTAAATAAGAGGCAAGCTCTTCCCGGCCTCCAAGCCATTGTTGGGCTTGGGTACCGGCTCATCGAGCACCTCGATCTGCTTGGCTTTCCGGGCTAGGTCCTCCTCGATGTGCTTCTCGATGGCAGTGAGGGTCTCTCTGGTGAACCGCCGCAGGCTATCAGGACCGGGAGGGAGAACCTTGCCGGCCATATTGGCATTCTGCACTTGGATGAGGTTTGATGGACGTGTCTACCTGCAAAACAGAAGCTGAGATGACAACTATTTTTAATGAATGTTTGCTTCTTTACTGCGCTCAACAAAACACGCTAAGTCCCCTATTCCATGGGTGCTGAAGCTGATTCTACATGTCAAGGTAGCCTCTGCGCTCTATTCAAATGAATGGGAGTCAGAGGCTATCCTGGTATGGACCCGCAGCTTCATACCTCCTTGAAGAAGGTCCAAGTTAAATGCCCAACCATTTTTAACATGAGTGGGAGGCAGGTGGGGGTCCCTGGAGGTGACACATGCTTGGGGGCCTCTGATTCCCGAGGTACATACGGAGAACGGCAGCGCCATTACTGCTGGGTTATTTAAATCCCAGACAAACATCGACACTCAATGAGTCTTTATAAATCTTGATCAAACCATAATATATATATGTAACCCCTCTTATTTCCCTGTGTGTGTCAGGGCCGGGCTCATGGGTTCCACCTCCCGTGGTACACCATATTAAGGGAGAGAGGAATGGAGGGATCGAGGGATCGAGGGATCGAGGGATCGAGGGAGAGAGAGAAAACTGTACCGTCAAGGTGGGGAGGGGGGGGGGTGCGAAACATTAACAAGAACAGGGAGAGGTTAAGACAGATGTAAGTTACCCTAACAGAATGCTAAACAAATAAGGACAGACATATACAGGCAGGTAATGAGGGCTCTGATCCTGAGAGCTTACAATCTAGAGGAATATGGGGTAATGTTGAAACAAAAAGTTGTGCGATGGAGTATACATCAGGATGGAGTATGGTTCAGCATCAGAGCTGGTCCCATTAAGGTTTGGGGGTGCGGATGTTAGGGGGTGTTACATAGCGTGGGGACTGGTGCAGCCGCACAGCTGGTCCCATTAAGGTTTGGGGGTGCGGATGTTAGGGGGTGTTACATAGCGTGGGGATTGGTGCAGCCGCACAGCTAATCCTATTAAGGTTTGGGGGTGTGGATGTTAGGGGGTGTTACATAGCGTGGGGACTGGTGCAGCCGCACAGATGGTCCCATTAAGGTTTGGGGGGGTGGATGTTAGGGGGTGTTACATAGCGAGGGACTGGTCCAGCCGCACAGCTGATCCCATTAAGGTTTGGGGGTGAGGATGTTAGGGGGTGTTACATAGCGTGGGGATTGGTGCAGCCGCACAGCTGGTCCCATTAAGGTTTGGGGGTGTGGATGTTAGGGGGTGTTAGCGGGGGACTGGTGCAGCCGCACAGCTGGTCCCATTAAGGTTTGGGGGTGCGGATGTTAGGGGGTGTTACATAGCGTGGGGACTGGTCCAGCCGCACAGCTGGTCCCATTAAGGTTTGGGGGTGTGGATGTTAGGGGTATACCAGATGGGCATACTGTAGGCTTAACATCAGGTTAAATTAGCACTTCAGTAGGTTTCGTTAACTTCAAATAAGAAAGAAACTTGGACAGTAATTCAGGGTCTGAATGGGGGTAACACGACCCAACTAAAGTCTCGTTAAATCCCTGTTACCTCTAACACAGGGGAGTGCAATCTCCCCTGCCGGCTGTCCCCCTCTCCTCCCCCCCCCCTTTCTTGGCGTTATTTGCCGCCACGTTGCCATGGTCACATATCTCCATCTCATCCCCACTCCCTCTCACTCTCCCTCCTTCACTCAATCCCCCCTCTATCACTCCCTCCTTCCTCTCATTCCCTTTCCCTCTCACTCAATCTACTGTCCCTCATTCCTTCCCCTCCATCTCATCCCCCCTCCCTCTCACGTTCTCCCCTCCCTCACTCAATCCCCACTTTCCTCCCCCTCCCCCTTACACCTCCCTCTCACTCAATCCCCATACACTCTCCCTCCCTCACTCAATCTCTCTCACACTCCCTCCTTCACTCCCTCTCACTCAATCCCCCTCTCCCGTCCCTCCCTCTCATCCCCCCTCCCTCTCACGTTCTCCCCTCCCTCACTCAACCCCCACCTCCCTCCCCCTTCCACCTCCCTCACTCAATCCCCCCTCTCTCTCATGCTCTCCCCTCCCTCACTCACTCCCCACCTCCTCACACTCAAATCCCAGTCACACACTCAATTAATTCCACCCCTCCACAACCAATCCACCCCTCCTCTGAGACTTGTACCATGGGGTGTGGAACAGCGCTGCTTCAGTCGGCTTCTCTGATGCAGAGCTGGACACGCGGGCCCAACTTCTGGCAGCACCAACCAGGTCCCCCGGCAGAGAGGTGGGGGAGCAGACTGCAGGGGTTTCAGCCGCATGGGCAAGTTGCCGTCACCGGCCGGACACCCTCCCCCATTCTCGGGCATCAGGGGGAACACCCCCACTGCGTTTCATTAGCACTAACGACCGGATTAATGTCACCGTGCATTATTTCGAGGTCATGCCCTCGAGGGCGAGGCGTTACGGTTAACCCACGGTCATTTGGGTTAACCGTAGGTGAAATAGCTGAACGGAGCTTGGCGCATCTGAGAGCGCGGCCTGAAGCCACTAGCGCACGTAATGGACACGCAGCAAAACGTTGGCACTATGGAAGCCATATTAACCAAAGACCTCCATATTATCCCATTATGGCGCTCACGACGCATGCGTGCTTTCTAATAAAGCGTTACGATTTGGTAAGAACCAACATCATCCTCCCATAGTTATAACACTGTCCGGCCTCCGAGACGAGGTCATCCTCCCATAGTTATAACACTGTCCGGCCTCCGAGACGAGGTCATCCTCCCATAGTTATAACACTGTCCGGCCTCCGAGACGAAGTCATCCTCCCATAGTTATAACACTGTCCAGCCTCCGAGACGAGGTCGTCCTCCCATAGTTATAACACTGTCCGGCCTCCGAGACGAGGTCATCCTCCCATAGTTATAACACTGTCCGGCCTCCGAGACGAGGTCACCCTCCCATAGTTATAACACTGTCCGGCCTCCGAGACGAGGTCACCCTCCCATAGTTATAACACTGTCCGGCCTCCGAGACGAGGTCACCCTCCCATAGTTATAACACTGTCCGGCCTCCGAGACGGGGTCATCCTCCCATAGTTATAACACTGTCCGGCCTCCGAGACGAGGTCATCCTCCCATAGTTATAACACTGTCCGGCCTCCGAGACGAGGTCACCCTCCCAAAGTTATAACACTGTCCGGCCTCCGAGACGAGGTCACCCTCCCATAGTTATAACACTGTCCGGCCTCCGAGACGAGGTCACCCTCCCATAGTTATAACACTGTCCGGCCTCCGAGACGAGGTCACCCTCCCATAGTTATAACACTGTCCGGCCTCCGAGACGAGGTCATCCTCCCATAGTTATAACACTGTCCGGCCTCCGAGACGAGGTCATCCTCCCATAGTTATAACACTGTCCGGCCTCCGAGACGAAGTCATCCTCCCATAGTTATAACACTGTCCGGCCTATGAGACGAGGTCATCCTCCCATAGTTATAACACTGTCCGGCCTCCGAGACGAGGTCATCCTCCCATAGTTATAACACTGTCCGGCCTCCGAGACGAGGTCATCCTCCCATAGTTATAACACTGTCCGGCCTCCGAGACGAGGTCATCCTCCCATAGTTATAACACTGTCCGGCCTCCGAGACGAGGTCATCCTCCCATAGTTATAACACTGTCCGGCCTCCGAGACGAGGTCATCCTCCCATAGTTATAACACTGTCCGGCCTCCGAGACGAGGTCATCCTCCCATAGTTATAACACTGTCCGGCCTCCGAGACGAGGTCATCCTCCCATAGTTATAACACTGTCCGGCCTCCGAGACGAGGTCACCCTCCCATAGTTATAACACTGTCCGGCCTCCGAGACGAGGTCATCCTCCCATAGTTATAACACTGTCCGGCCTCCGAGACGAGGCCATCATCCCATAATTATAACACTATCCGGCCTCTGAGACGAGGTCATCCTCCTATAGTTATAACACTGTCCGGCCTCCGAGACGAGGTCATCCTCCCATAGTTATAACACTGTCCGGCCTCCGAGACGAGGTCATCCTCCCATAGTTATAACACTGTCCGGCCTCCGAGACGAGGTCATCCTCCCATAGTTATAACACTGTCCGGCCTCCGAGACGAAGTCATCCTCCCATAGTTATAACACTGTCCGGCCTCCGAGACGAGGTCATCCTCCCATAGTTATAACACTGTCCGGCCTCCGAGACGAGGTCACCCTCCCAAAGTTATAACACTGTCCGGCCTCCGAGACGAGGTCACCCTCCCATAGTTATAACACTGTCCGGCCTCCGAGACGAGGTCATCCTCCCATAATTATAACACTGTCCGGCCTCTGAGACGAGGTCATCCTCCCATAGTTATAACACTGTCCGGCCTCCGAGACGAGGTCATCCTCCCATAGTTATAACACTGTCCGGCCTCCGAGACGAGGTCATCCTCCCATAGTTATAACACTGTCCGGCCTCCGAGACGAGGTCATCCTCCCATAGTTATAACACTGTCCGGCCTCCGAGACGAGGTCATCCTCCCATAGTTATAACACTGTCCGGCCTCCGAGACGAGGTCATCCTCCCATAGTTATAACACTCTCCGGCCTCCGAGACGAGGTCATCCTCCCATAGTTATAACACTGTCCGGCCTCCGAGACGAGGTCATCCTCCCATAGTTATAACACTGTCCGGCCTCCGAGACGAGGTCATCCTCCCATAGTTATAACACTGTCCGGCCTCCGAGACGAGGTTTATACGGAGAATTGCCTGATGGACTCAGACAGAAGGTATCCATGGCGGGTGTCCGGGACACAGCAATGTTGAGTACACGAGATGCCGGAGAGATACATTATCCCCAATTCACTACCGGATATTCCACATCACTTGACACTGAATGTATGTTCAGCTCTGGTTCTCAGTTACAGACACCGAATGGGCCCTTAACCCCCTCAGCTTCCACGAAAAGGATTTGTTCTTATTGGTGGAAAACTCCGGAATACATCTAAAGGCTAACGAAACGTTATCGGGTAAGCAGCCCCGGACCGAGAGAGCAGCGCGCCTCGGGCAGGCTAAAAATGTGCGCCCACTCCTCCTGCAGCATCGTCACGTGGTGACGCGCTGCCGTTACCACGTGGCGCCCCGTGGCGTCGGGGGGGCGCTGAAAGAGGAGGCTGGAAAAAGGTATCCACATGGTACAGAGATGTTGCTACATCGACTCGGAGACGCAAGATGGAAATGGCGCAATTTGCTTCGATTTGGGGTAGTGTGGTGAGCAGTACGGGACATTAACAAGGGCACTCGGCCATGCGGGACAGGTCCCGCGGGCCCTGTCCCGCTCCGCTAACGTCCGGTGCTGTTGCTGCCGCTGCGAGTCCCGCGTGCGCCCGCCGCCGCTCCGACGCCATTTTTAGTGTCCCTTGCTATTGACTAGGCCGCGCCAGACTCGGACATTTGAAGATGGCGCCGGGGTTGGATGCGCACGGCTCCCTTTTTCGTTTGGCGCCCGGGCAAGCCAGTCCGCAGTTAATGCGGATAATAGCATAGACAATAATGGGGGTTGGGGTATCGCGGAAAATTTGGAGCCAAATGGACGCAAATTGAGTCATTTCCATCTTGCGTCTCCGAGTCAACGTATCAAAGTCTCTGCTCCACGTTTGCGCCGTTGGCGTCCACATGTGGTGCGCCGGGAATAGGACAGGGGAGGAGGTACATGACGCACAGATAGACCGGGTGGCAACTTGCATCAGGCGCATGAAGCACTTTCCTGCAGGCGAGGGCGAGCACCGAAAACGGCGTCACGCGTCCACACCACACTCTGGCGCGCTTGTTCAGCATGTTGATAAATCTCCTGCTGTGTCTTCATTTCCAGGAACGCGCACCGGACACCAGAGAGAAGCCTGAATATACGCCTCGCTGAAATGGATCCGCCGAGCTATGCAAGTCAAGCAGATCACGTAACTCCGAAACGACGGAGTGGAAACAGCCCGTCCCTACAAACCCGTAGCTAACCAGTGAGAAGGGACACAGATGTACATCAATATCACTTCGATTGTAAGCTCTTGGGAGCAGGGACTCCCTTTCCTAACACCGACTTACGGAGTTGCCTTTCCATGTTGTAGCAGACATTTGCTGGGGGGGGGTTATTACTTCGTTTTTTCCCCTATGTTGATTACATTTTTTAGCCTAACCCCAAACATCACAAAAGAGGCTGGGCTGAAGAGCTGACACTCAACGGGGAGGGCCACACAGCTCTATAGTTGACTTCAGTGCCAATGGGGACCCACCTAGCTCACTGAGTGCAGCTTTCAGCGTTACTATAATGGGTGTTATACTGTAGCTTCGTTAGGGTTAACGCAGGCACTTAACGAGACGTCAGTGAGGTCAGAGTTAAACACGGCGTTACTTCCAATCCAGACCCTGAAATATCTTTTACAAGGTCTAGGTACATGGAAGGCCGGAGTTAGGTCTGGATACGTGGAATGCCGGAGTTAAGTCTGGGTACGTGGAAGGCCGGAGTTAGGTCTGGGTAAGTGGAAGGCCGGAGTTAGGTCTGGGTAAGTGGAAGGCCGGAGTTAGGTCTGGGTAAGTGGAAGGCCGGAGTTAGGTCTGGGTACGTGGAAGACCGGAGTTAGGTCTGGGTACGTGGAAGGTCGGAGTTAGGTCTGGGTACGTGGAAGGCCGGAGTTAGGTCTGGGTACTTGGAAGGCCGGAGTTAGGTCTGGGTACGTGGAAGGACGGAGTTAGGTCTGGGTACGTGGAAGGCCGGAATTAGGTCTGGGTACCTGGAAGGCCGGAGTTAGGTCTGGGTACCTGGAAGGCCGGAGTTAGGTCTTGGTACGTGGAAGGCCGGAGTTAGGTCTGGATACGTGGAATGCCGGAGTTAGGTCTGGATACGTGGAATGCCGGAGTTAGGTCTGGGTACGTGGAAGGCCGGAGTTAGGTCTGGGTACGTGGAAGGCCGGAATTAGATCTGGGTACGTGGAAGGCCGGTGTTAGGTCTGGGTACGTGGAAGGCCGGAGTTAGGTCTGGGTACGTGGAAGGCCGGAGTTAGGTCTGGGTACGTGGAAGGCCGGAGTTAGGTCTGGGTACGTGGAAGGCCGGAGTTAGGTCTGGATACGTGGAATGCCGGAGTTAGGTCTGGGTACGTGGAAGGCCGGAGTTAGGTCTGGGTAAGTGGAAGGCCGGAGTTAGGTCTGGGTAAGTGGAAGGCCGGAGTTAGGTCTGGGTAAGTGGAAGGCCGGAGTTAGGTCTGGGTACGTGGAAGGCCGGAGTTAGGTCTGGGTACGTGGAAGGTCGGAGTTAGGTCTGGGTACGTGGAAGGCCGGAGTTAGGTCTGGGTACGTGGAAGGCCGGAGTTAGGTCTGGATACGTGGAATGCCGGAGTTAGGTCTGGGTACGTGGAAGGCCGGAGTTAGGTCTGGGTAAGTGGAAGGCCGGAGTTAGGTCTGGGTAAGTGGAAGGCCGGAGTTAGGTCTGGATACGTGGAATGCCGGAGTTAGGTCTGGATACGTGGAATGCCGGAGATAGGTCTGGGTATGTGGAAGGCCGGAGTTAGGTCTGGGTACGTGGAAGGCCGGAATTAGATCTGGGTACGTGGAAGGCCGGTGTTAGGTCTGGGTACGAGGAAGGCCGGAGTTAGGTCTGGGTACGTGGAAGGCCGGAGTTAGGTCTGGGTACGTGGAAGGCCGGAGTTAGGTCTGGGTACGTGGAAGGCCGGAGTTAGGTCTGGATACGTGGAATGCCGGAGTTAGGTCTGGGTACGTGGAAGGCCGGAGTTAGGTCTGGGTAAGTGGAAGGCCGGAGTTAGGTCTGGGTAAGTGGAAGGCCGGAGTTAGGTCTGGGTAAGTGGAAGGCCGGAGTTAGGTCTGGGTAAGTGGAAGGCCGGAGTTAGGTCTGGGTACGTGGAAGGCCGGAGTTAGGTCTGGGTACGTGGAAGGTCGGAGTTAGGTCTGGGTACGTGGAAGGCCGGAGTTAGGTCTGGGTACGTGGAAGGCCGGAGTTAGGTCTGGGTACGTGGAAGGACGGAGTTAGGTCTGGGTACGTGGAAGGCCGGAGTTAGGTCTGGGTACGTGGAAGGACGGAGTTAGGTCTGGGTACGTGGAAGGCCGGAGTTAGGTCTGGATACGTGGAATGCCGGAGTTAGGTCTGGATACGTGGAATGCCGGAGTTAGGTCTGGGTACGTGGAAGGCCGGAGTTAGGTCTGGGTACGTGGAAGGCCGGAATTAGATCTGGGTACGTGGAAGGCCGGTGTTAGGTCTGGGTACGTGGAAGGCCGGAGTTAGGTCTGGGTACGTGGAAGGCCGGAGTTAGGTCTGGGTACGTGGAGGGCCGGAGTTAGGTCTGGGTACGTGGAAGGCCGGAGTTAGGTCTGGGTACGTGGAATGCCGGAGTTAGGTCTGGGTACGTGGAAGGCCGGAGTTAGGTCTGGGTACGTGGAAGGCCGGAGTTAGGTCTGGGTACGTGGAAGGCCAGAGTTAGGTCTGGGTAAGTGGAAGGCCGGAGTTAGGTCTGGGTACGTGGAAGGCCGGAGTTAGGTCTGGGTACGTGGAAGGCCGGAGTTAGGTCTGGGTACGTGGAAGGCCGGAGTTAGGTCTGGGTACGTGGAAGGCCGGAGTTAGGTCTGGGTACGTGGAAGGCCGGAGTTAGGTCTGGGTACGTGGAAGGCCGGAGTTAGGTCTGGGTACGTGGAAGGCCGGAGTTAGGTCTGGGTACGTGGAAGGCCGGAGTTAGGTCTGGGTACGTGGAAGGCTGGAGTTAGGTCTGGGTACGTGGAAGGCCGGAGTTAGGTCTGGGTACTTGGAAGGCCGGAGTTAGGTCTGGGTACGTGGAAGGCCGGAGTTAGGTCTGGGTACGTGGAAGGCCGGAGTTAGGTCTGGGTACGTGGAAGGCCGGAGTTAGGTCTGGGTACGTGGAAGGCCGGAGTTAGGTCTGGGTACGTGGAAGGCCGGAGTTAGGTCTGGGTACGTGGAAGGCCGGAGTTAGGTCTGGGTACGTGGAAGGCCGGAGTTAGGTCTGGGTACGTGGAAGGCCGGAGTTAGGTCGGATTATTTACACAGGGTTCTTTCCCTCGCCTCCTTTTTGAACTTGAATTAAACACCTATTCAGGGGCCGGGATGGGAGTAACGACCACCTTAAGTCATTGTACTAACGAGATCGCTAATGACCGTGGCTTTTGCACATGATTCGCGGTGTGGATTCCCGTTAAACTTGGGGGAAAGAATGGCTAAAACGTGACGTTATTTGCAAACCACGCAACTTCAACAAAAATGTAAATTAAATCTTTTTTTTGTGTTAATCTACGCCGCCTTTGATCACCTTTATTGAAAACTAATTACCTGAGCATGCCAATTACTAATTACCAAATGGCCGCCATTCAGCTTCAAAGCTATCCTTCAGTCAGCGTAACTCAGCAGCTACAATGTATCCTGATATTACTAAGGTAACATATCTATTGTTACAGCTCGCAGCTCAGACTGCTGGGAACACTGGCAACCAATGATCCCCAAACAGGAAAGTGTGACAAATGTCTTGCACTGCTGGGGAGGCGGGCTAAAGCTGCTATAGAAATCAAAGGACTCATTAAAAATGGCATTAGGAGTTGTCATGGAACAAGAATCATAGTTCTGTTCCTCTTTCCCCTTTTGCAGCTCTGCCTGCTGCCCCTTAATGCAGTAGCACTTTCCCTGCAGTTATTTTCAATCTCAGCAGGCACTACCTAAGCCCTCAGTTCCTGGTAAGAAGCATCGTTTTTACTTTTTTTGTCCTTACCATCAAGCACTATTATTGCAGACAAACTCTCTCTCACTGCACCATCTACAAGTATATCTGGGATCTGCTGCTTGTCAATAAAGTGACGGAAACTTATAGAACTTGTGGTGCTTGTAAAAGGAAACTAGTTACGCTGCCTGGCCAAACATTACCCAGAGTACTTACCTTTGGTTCCAGAACAGGAGTTGAATTTAAAAAAGAAAAGTGTAGTAAGTATTATCTAATACTACAGAACTGAATTATTAAAGAAACATGTGGGATCTTGCTGGGACTGGTACTTTAACAGAGATAAATTGATCTGACCCTGGGTGTTTTGGCTGGAGGTTAACGTAATCTGGTCGCCTTTTTCATAATACAGGCAGTCCTCGGTTATCCGACACAATGCGTTACTCAAAATGGCGTCGGATAGCGAAACGTTGTAAAGCGAAACGCGTTTTCCCATAGGAACGCTGTTTAAATGAAAGGTTCCGTTCCTGAAGGCATGTTTAACGCTAAAATACACCAAATATTTTACGCAGGCAATAACATACGCAGCACACACATAAATCATATAGTGTATATACTGTGTTATATATATAATATAACATAATAAATAATATATTATATAGTATAATATAATATTATATAGTATAATATTATATACTGTCGCGGCCCCTTTTAATCTCCAACATCCCCCAAAAAATTTGGGGATGTTTTCCGACTCTCACGGGCCTTCTCCGCGCGGCCCGAAATCAGCTGACAGCGCTAATAGCCCTAGACAATGAAAGCGCTTAGCGCTAAACAATAGAAATGCCTGCAGGCGCCCAAAACGTCCGAAAACCGCCCCCATCAGGAAAAGGCCGCAGGAGGCTAAAGTCGGCCGCCACTGTATATGCTCTTATGACGCTTTGCAACGTTGTGTATGTGTGTATATACACACATACACAAACAACGTTGCAAAGCGTCGTAAGAGCGTTGGATAAGCCGTTTTGGCGGTGTAAAAATGAACATAGGTATGCATTGCACAGCGTTGGATAAGCCATTCGCTGTAAAGCGAGGACTGCCTGTATGTAGAGACGGCTAAATATATGAGATGTGCAGAATCGCGTATATATCCATCACAACTAAAGAGATAAAACATTGTGTTACAGGCTACACAACAGCTCACACATTTGTAGCTCTCTCCCTCCCCCCCACTTCTCTCTACCCCGCCTCTCTCCCCTCCCTCTTCTCTCTGCCCTCTCCCCCGGGACACAAAAAAAATTATTAATACAACAAATTACATTATTAAAAAATGAATATTATAATGATATTTATCTAATAGTGTCACCACTGATGCTGTATTATTCATTCTACCTCTTCCCATTCTCTCTCTCTACCTTCTCCCCTATTCCCTCTATCCCTCTCCTCCCCCATTTTCTCTCACCCACCCCCCTATTTTCTCTCACCCTCACCAGTCTCTCCATTCCCTCCCCCCCAGTTTCACTCCCTTCCTCCCCTCATTCTCTCTCTCTTCTGTCCCCATTCTCCCCCTTCCCTCCCCTTATTCTCTCCGCATCCCCCCATTCACTCTCTCTTGCTCCACTCCCCCATTCTCTCTCTCTCTCAAGCCCCTCCTCTATTCTCTCTCCCCCGTCCATTCTGTCTCCACCCTCCTCCATTCTCCCTACCCCCCCATTCTCTCTCTGACCTGCACAGACACACAGCCACTGACCTGTGCAGACACTCACACAGCCACTGACCCGCACAGCTACTGACCCCCACAGCCACTGATCTGCACAGCAAGACCTGCACAGCCACTGACCCCCACAGCCACTGATCTGCACAGCCACTGATCTGCACAGCCACTGACACAGACCCTGACCCGACACAAACCCTGCTCCTGCACAGCCACTGACTCTGCACAGCCACTGATCTGCACAGGACTGATCTGCACAGCCACTGATCTGCACTGCAAGACCTGCACAGCCACTGACACAGACCCTGACCCGGCACAAACCCTGCTCCTGCACAGCCACTGACCCTGCACAGCCACTGACCCTGCACAGCCACTAACCCTGCACAGCCACTGACCCTGCACAGCCACTGACCCTGCACAGCCACTGACCCTGCACAGCCACTGACCCTGCACAGCCACTGACCCTGCACAGCCACTGTCACAGACCCCGACCCTGCACAGCCCCTGCTCCTGCACAGCCACTGACCCTGCACAGCCCCAGACACTGACCCTGCTCCTGCACAGCCACTGACCCTGCACAGCCCCAGACACTGACCCTGCTCCTGCACAGCCACTGACCCTGCACAGACCCTGCTCCTGCACAGACCCTGCTCCTGCACAGCCACTGACCCTGCACAGCCACTGACCCTGTACAGCCCCTGACCCTGCACAGACCCTGACCCTGCACAGCCACAGCCCCTGCACAGATCCTGACCCTGCACAGATCCTGACCCTGCACAGACCCTGACCCTGCACAGACCCTGACCCTGCACAGCCACAGACCCAGACCCTGCACAGCCACTGACCCTGCACAGATCCTGCTCCTGCACAGACCCTGCTCCTGCACAGACCCTGACCCTGCACAGCCACAGACCCAGACCCTGCACAGACCCTGCCCCTGCACAGCCACAGACCCAGACCCTGCACAGCCACTGACCCTGCACAGATCCTGCTCCTGCACAGACCCTGCTCCTGCACAGACCCTGACCCTGCACAGCCACAGACCCAGACCCTGCACAGACCCTGCCCCTGCACAGCCACAGACCCAGACCCTGCACAGACCCTGCCCCTGCACAGCCACAGACCCAGACCCTGCACAGCCACTGACCCTGCACAGATCCTGCTCCTGCACAGACCCTGCTCCTGCACAGACCCTGACCCTGCACAGCCACAGACCCAGACCCTGCACAGACCCTGCCCCTGCACAGCCACAGACCCAGACCCTGCACAGACCCTGCTTCTGCACAGACCCTGACCCTGCACAGACCCTGCACAGACCCTGACCCTGCACAGACCCTGACCTTGCACACCTCCTCATCGATAATATCATTTCAATACTCCCCTGGAGTTTCTTCTTATCTTGTTCTATGGGACACTAATTGGCTGTTATTGTTCTTTGTCTGGTCCAGCCAAAGCATACGACCCGTATTGACCTTGCTTTGTAGCAGCTTTCCTGCTCGGTACCGAACCTTATCTTTGTTTTACATCCCACACAGACTCAGACAGGCAGGATCCGGGGACCCGGTGAAGGTTTGAGAATTGTAGAGTGTAAGCTCTTCTGTAACTAGAAAGGACGAACACTGAGCTACAGCAATCCCTACAATACTGAAGAATATATATATATATATACAGTGGAGGTCACAGACCTCACAGTACCCATTGATCCACTGACCTACTTACTGTGCAGGCCGATGGAGGAAATTGACCGCCCAGTATGGAAATTAATCTTCGTTCTCACAGCGGCGAGGTGCGCAGTAGCGCCTTCCTGGAAGAAGGTGGCACCCCCCCCCCCCCCCAACCAAACAGAAAAGAATAAACAAAGTTATGCTTATGGAGAGGCTGACCGCCTTTCTTAGGCCATCGACAGAAAGCTTCTATAAAATCCGGGAGCCCCGGCTGACCCACCAACGATGATCAAAACCCAACCAACTCCGATATGCTTATTAAAAGATGATCTTGAATCAGGATCGAGGAGCTCGCGGCGAACGGGGGTGGGGTGGATTTTTCCTTCGCCTCCCCCCCTCCTTTCCCTCCCCCCTCCCTCACTTCCCCCCCCCCCCCCCCACTTCCCCCTCTCTCCCCACTTCTCTTTATCTGGCCTTCTGATTTTCAGACCATTATAAGTTCTTGAGGTCGCGCCTTCTATGGCGATGTTCTTTTATACATCTTTAAAAAATCTTTGTATTAGGCTGTAACTGCATTGATATGTCTGTAAGCCCAACAAAGCCTAATAAAAATGTTTGGAAAAACAAAAAAAAGAATATATACAGTGAAAAAAATGAGAAAAGAAAATATAGGACCCTTTCAGTGTGAGATGGGTAGGCAGATTATTGGAGATAAGGAGAAAGCTGAGGTATTAAACAAATTCTTTGCCTCTGTGTTTACCAGGGAAGAATCAAGTTCAATAGTAGTGCCGCAGGAGGAAGCCACAACCTCCATATTAATGACCAATTGGTTAACTGAGGAAGAAGTTTATAAGCGACTAGAAAAAATGAAAGTAAATAAGGCACCTGGCCCCGATGGCATGCATCCAAGAGTTCTCAAGGAGTTAAGCTCAGTAATAGCAAAACCATTATATTTAATATCCAAGGACTCCATTTCCACAGGCTCAGTACCACAAGATTAGCGTAAAGCAGATGTGGTGCCTATATTTAAAAAGGGAGCTAGATCACACCCGGGGAATTACAGACCTGTAAGCCTGACTTCAATAGTAGGGAAACTACTTGAAGGTTTAATACGGGATAATATTCAGGCATACCTAATGGAAAACAAAATGATTAGTAATAGTCAGCATGGATTTATGAAGGATAGATCTTGCCAAACTAACCTTATTTGTTTCTTTGAGGAGGTAAGTAGGAATTTAGACCAGGGTAATGCAGTTGATGTGGTCTACTTAGATTTTGCAAAGGCTTTTGATACGGTTTCACACAAGAGGTTGGTGTACAAAATAAAGAAAATTGGACTCAGTAATAATATATGCACCTGGATTGAAAACTGGTTAAAGGACAGACAACAGAGGGTTATCATAAATGGAACTTTTTCAGGTTGGGCTAAAGTCGTGAGTGGAGTACCTCAGGGATCGGTACTGGGACCCCTGCTTTTTAACTTGTTTATTAATGACCTTGAGGTTGGGATTGAGAGCAAAGTCTCCATCTTTGTTGATGATACTAAATTGTGTAAGGTAATAGAATCAGAGCAGGATGTATTTTCTCTTCAGAAGGACTTGGAGAGACTGGAAACGTGGGTAGGTAAATGGCAAATGAGGTTTAATACAGATAAATGTAAGGTTATGCATTTGGGATGCAAGAATAAGAAGGCGACTTACAAATGAAATGGGGATATATTGGGGGAATCCTTGATCGAGAAGGATTTAGGAGTGCTTGTAGACAGCAGGCTTAGCAATAGTGCCCAATGTCACGCAGTAGCTGCAAAGGCAAACAAGATCTTATCTCGCATCAAATGGGCAATGGATGGAAGGGAAGTAAACATAATTATGCCCCTTTACAAAACATTAGTAAGACCACACCTTGAATATGGAGTACAATTTTGGGCACCAATCCTAAGAAAAGACATTGTGGAACTAGAGAGAGTGCAGAGAAGAGCCACCAAATTAATAAAGGGGATGGACAATCTAACTTATGAGGAGAGGCTAGCTAAATTAGATTTATTTACATGAGAAAAGAGGCGTCTAAGAGGGGATATGATAACTATATACAAATATATTCAGGGACAATACAAGGAGCTTTCAAAAGAACTATTCATCCCATGGGCAGTACAAAGGACTCGGGGGCATCCCTTAAGGTTGGAGGAAAGGAAATTTCACCAGCAACAAAGGAAAGGGTTCTTTACAGTAAGGGCAGTTACAGTGTGGGATTCATTACCCATGGAGACTGTGATGGCAGATACAATAGATTTGTTCAAAAAAAGGTTGGACATCTTTTTAGATGGGAAAGGTATACAGGGATATACCAAATAAGTATACATGGGAAGGATGTTGATCCAGGGATTAATCCGATTGCCAATTCTTGGAGTCAGGAAGGAATTAATTTTTCCCCTTAATGGGGTTTTTTGTTTGCCTTCCTCTGGATCAATAAGTAAGTATAGATATAGAATAAAGTATCTGTTGTCTAAATTTAGCATAGGTTGAACTTGATGGACCTACGTCTTTTTTCAACCTCATCTACTATGTAACTATGTAAAAAAAAAGAAAGTGCACCCTCTTTGAATTCTGAGGTTTTACACATCAGGACATAATAACGATCATCTGTTCCTTAGCTAGGGTGACCAGATTTTGAAAATGAAAAACCGGGACACATAAAAAAATGTATTAATACAACAAATTGCATTATTAAAACAATGAATATTATAATGATATCTAATAGTGTCAACATTGATGCTGTATTATTCATTCTACCTCTTCCCATTCTCTCGCTACCTTCTCCCCCATTTCCTCTATCCCTCCCCCATTTCCTCTATCCCTCCCCCCCTTTTTTCTCTCACCGCACCAGTCTCTCTCCCTCCCTTCCCCCCCCCAGTTTTACTCCCTTCCTCCCCCCATTCTCCCTCCCTTCTGTCCCAATTCTCTCCCTTCCCCACATTCACTCTCTTCCTCCGCACCTCCATTTTCTCTCTCTCAATCCCCTCCTCTATTCTCTCTCTCCCCTGACCATTCTTTCTCCACCCTTCTCCATTCTCGCTACCCCCCCCCCCCATTCTCTCTCTGACCTGCACAGACACACAGCAACTGACCTGTGCAGACACTCACACAGCCACTGACCTGCACAGCCACTGACCCGCACAGCCACTGACACAGACCCTGCACAGACCCTGCAGAGCCACTGACCCTGACCCTGCACAGCCACTGACCCTGACCCTGCACAGCCACTGACACAGACCCTGACCCTGCACAGCCACTGACCCTGACCTTGCACAGCCCCTGCTCCTGCACAGCCACTGACCCTGCACAGCCACTGACCCTACACAGCCACTAACCCTACACAGCCACTGACCCTGACCCTGCACAGCCACTGACCCTGACCCTGCACAGCCACTGACCCTGCACAGCCCCTGCTCCTGCACAGCCACTGACCCTGCACAGCCACTGACCCTGCACAGCCCCTGCTCCTGCACAGCCCCTGCTCCTGCACAGCCACTGACCCTGCACAGCCACTGACCCTGCACAGCCCCTGCTCCTGCACAGCCACTGACCCTGCACAGCCACTGACCCTGCACAGCCCCTGCTCCTGCACAGATCCTGCTCCTGCACAGCCACTGACCCTGCACAGCCACTGACCCTGCACAGACCCTGCTCCTGCACAGCCCCTGCTCCTGCACAGCCACTGACCCTGCACAGCCACTGACCCTGCACAGATCCTGCTCCTGCACAGCCACTGACCCTGCACAGCCACTGACCCTGCACAGCCCCTGCTCCTGCACAGATCCTGCTCCTGCACAGCCACTGACCCTGCACAGCCACTGACCCTGCACAGACCCTGCTCCTGCACAGATCCTGACCCTACACAGACCCTGACCCTACACAGACCCTGACCCTACACAGACCCTGACCCTACACAGACCCTGACCCTACACAGACCCTGACCCTACACAGACCCTGACCTTACACAGACCCTGACCCTACACAGACCCTGACCCTACACAGACCCTGACCTTACACAGAGCCTGCACAGACCCAGACCCTGCACAGACTCTGCCCCTGCACAGACCCTGCCCCTGCACAGACCCAGACCTGCACAGACCCTGCCCCTGCACAGACCCAGACCCTGCACAGACCCAGACCCTGCACAGACCCTGACCCTGCACAGATCCTGACCCTGCACAGACACACACTGCATAGACACTGACCCTGCACAGACACACACTGACCCTGACACACTGACCCTGCACTGAGACACTGACAATGCACAGACACACTGACCCTGCACAGACACACACTGACACTGAGACACTGACCCTGCAAAGACACACTGACCCTGACAAACTGACCCTGCCCAGACACACTGACTCTGCACAGGCACACACTGACCTGACACACTGACCCTGCCCAGACACACACTGACACACTGACCCTGCCCAGACACACACTGACCCTGCACAGACACACACTGACCTTGACACACTGACCCTGCACAGACACACACTGACCCTGCACAGACACACACTGACCCTGCGCAGATACACACTGACCCTGCACAGACACACACTGACCCTGCACAGACACACACTGACCCTGCACAGACACACACTGACCCTGCACAGACACACACTGACACTGCACAGACACACACTGACCCTGCACAGACACACTGACCATGCACTGACACTGACCCTGCATTGAGACACTGACCCTGCACTGACACACAGACCCTGCACTGAGACACTGACCCTGCACTGACACACTGACCCTGCACTGAGACACTGACCCTGCACTGAGACACTGACCCTGCACTGACACACTGACCCTGCACTGACACACTGACCCTGCACTGACACACTGACCCTGCACTGACACACTGACCCTGCACTGACACACTGACCCTGCGCTGACACACTGACCCTGCGCTGACACACTGACCCTGCGCTGACACACTGACCCTGCGCTGACACACTGACCCTGCACTGAGACACTGACCCTGCACTGACACACTGACCCTGCACTGACACACTGACCCTGCACTGACACACTGACCCTGCACTGACACACTGACCCTGCACTGACACACTGACCCTGCACTGACACACTGACCCTGCACTGACACACTGACCCTGCACTGAGACACTGACCCTGCACTGAGACACTGACCCTGCACTGAGACACTGACCCTGCACTGAACCTGCACTGACACACACTGACCCTGCACTGACACACACTGACCCTGCACTGACACACTGACCCTGCACTGAGACACTGACCCTGCACTGAGACACTGACCCTGCACTGAACCTGCACTGACACACACTGACCCTGCACTGACACACACTGACCCTGCACTGAGACACTGACCCTGCACTGACACACTGACCCTGCACTGACCCTGCACTGACACACACTGACCCTGCACTGAGACATTGACCCTGCACAGAGACACTGACCCTGCACTGACACACTGACCCTGCACTGACACACTGACCCTGCACTGACACACTGACCCTGCACTGACACACTGACCCTGCACTGAGACACTGACCCTGCACTGAGACACTGACCCTGCACTGAGGAGCAGCTGCAGGGGGTGTGTGTCCTAGATCTTGTGGAGGTTGGGGGGAGGGAGCCATCTTGGTTGGGGGGGAGCCACCTCACTTCCGGTTCTCACTGCTGAGGCTCCGCTGTCACTAACCCAGCCCACACCCTCTGCAGCTAACCCCGCCCCCACCCTCTGCAGCTAACCCCGCCCCCAACCTCTGCAGCTGCAGTCAGACCGGCCTCTGCTCTCCTCCCTGCATTCTCTGCTCTCTGCTGCCCCCACCTTCTCTGGTCAAAGCCGGGACAACCACAAAAAACCGGGACATTTTAAAGTACTGTACATGAGGGCCCCGGGTATACGGCGTGTTCCGTTCCAAAGGCCCTGCGTATAGTGAAAATCGCTGGATTTTCAGTGCTGCGCATGAGCAAACCGGCATTTTCGCCGTTCTGCGCATGTGCGACCTATGCTCTGCGCGCGCAAACTGCGGTCTGCGCATGCGCGCCGGGCGCACCCGCCCGTTCTGCGCATGTGCGATTTCAGATTCAACATGGCGGCCCCCTTCTCGGTGCCGCCGTATCAGCGGATCGCCGAAAAGGGAAGCGCCGAGAAGCGGGGCCATGCTGTATGTCGGGCAGCCTGGACAGACCTTAAAAAAACGGGACTGTCCCAGCTAAATCGGGACATCAGGTCACCCTATCCTTAGCAGGTCTTAAAAGTAGGTAAATACAACCTCAGATGAACAACAACACATGACATATTACACCGTGTCATGATTTATTTAACAAAAATAAAGCCAAAATGGAGAAGCCATGTGTGAAAAACTAAGTACACCTTATGATTCAATAACTTGTAGAACCACCTTTAGCAGCAATAACTTGAAGTAATCGTTTTCTGTATGACTTTATCAGTCTCTCACATCGTTGTGGAGGAATTTTGGCCCACTCTTCTTTACAACGTTGCTTCAGTTCATTGAGGTGTGTGGGCATTTCTTTATGCACAGCTCTCTTAAGGTCCAGACACAGCATTTCAATCGGGTTGAGGTCTGGACTCTGACTGGGCCATTGCAACACCTTGATTCTTTTCTTTTTCAGCCATTCTGTTGTAGATTTGCCGGTGTGCTTGGGATCATTGTCTTGTTGCATGGCTTCTCCATTTTGGCTTTATTTGTGTTAAATAAATCATGACACGGTGTAATATGTCATGTGTTGTTGTTCATCTGAGGTTGTATTTACCTAAGTTTAAGACCTGCTAAGGAACAGATGATTGTTATTATTCCCTGATATGTAACACCATGGAACTCAGAGGGTGTACTTTCTTTTTCACACGACTGTGTCTATGTGTTAAGTGCTCAGTCAGCCAACGCTCTGCTACCCACAATGAGCATATATGGGAAAGGTGAATAAAACAGGAATGAAACCATATAGAGGGTTTACTTCCTGAGTGCTGAACACGCATTTTAATAAAGTCGCACCCCTCAGTAACTTCCCCTTAACCACAACCAAGACCAGTATGTCTGATAGAGAGTAGTTGGAAATAGGTAAGCGCCTCTGAGTAGGATATAGTACCATGCAGTGCTGTGTAATAACACCACAAATGGGGTGTTACTGGCTGTAAAAATCCCAAACAATAGCAGGTTCTTCTATCGTCCTCATATAGAAAACCTACGCAAGGGGAGTCTTTCGTTGGTTGGTAATATAGCTGATTACCAACTTCATAAAGAAATGTTCTATACCATAGGTTCCTAATCTTAATTACACTATGCTCTTCCCCTCCTAAGAAATATTTGAGGCCCTAATGAATAAATCTTGTCGCCGACTCATCAGACTATCGGCAACAGAACGTGTGTGCCCGATCCCGGGCAGTATATAGCGTCCTGACCGCGTGGGGGGAACACACGCTTAATAATCCCCCAAACTGTGTGACCGATCCCAGGCAGTATATAGTGTCCTGAGCGCGTGGGGGGAACACACGCTTAATAATCCCCCAAACTGTGTGACCGATCCCAGGCAGTATATAGTGTCCTGAGCGCGTGGGGGAACACACGCTTAATAATCCCCCAAACTGCGTGCCCGATCCCAGGCAGTATATAGTGTCCTGAGCGCGTGGGGGGAACACACGCTTAATAATCCCCCAAACTGTGTGACCGATCCCAGGCAGTATATAGCGTCCTGAACGCGTGGGGGGAACACACGCTTAATAATCCCCCAAACTGTGTGCCCGATCCCAGGCAGTATATAGTGTCCTGAGCACGTGGGGGGAACACACGCTTATTAACCCCCCAAACTGTGTGCCCGATTCCAGGCAGTATATAGTGTCCTGAGCGTGTGGGGGGAACACACGCTTAATAATCCCACAAACTGTGTGACTGATCCCAGGCAGTATATAGTGTCCTGAGCGCGTGGGGGGAACACACGCTTAATAATCCCCCAAACTGTGTGCCCGATCCCAGGCAGTATATAGTGTCCTGAGCGCGTGGGGAGAACACACGCTTAATAATCCCCCAAACTGTGTGCCCGATCCCAGGCAGTATATAGTGTCCTGAGCGCGTGGGGGGAACACACGCTTAATAATCCCCCAAACTGTGTGACCGATCCCAGGCAGTATATAGTGTCCTGAGCGCGTGGGGGGAACACACGCTTAATAATCCCCCAAACTGTGTGACCGATCCCAGGCAGTATATAGTGTCCTGAGCGCATGGGGGGAACACACGCTTAATAATCCCCCAAACTGTGTGACCGATCCCAGGCAGTATATTGTGTCCTGAGCGCGTGGGGGGAACACACGCTTAATAATCCCCCAAACTGTGTGACCGATCCCAGGCAGTATATAGTGTCCTGAGTGTGTGGGGGGAACACACGCTTAATAATCCCCCAAACTGTGTGACCGATCACAGGCAGTATATAGTGTCCTGAGTGTGTGGGGGGAACACACGCTTAATAATCCCCCAAACTGTGTGACCGATCCCAGGCAGTATATTGTGTCCTGAGCGTGTGGGGGGGAACACACGCTTAATAATCCCCCAAACAGTGTGACCGATCCCAGGCAGTATATAGTGTCCTGAGCGCGTGGGGGGAACACACGCTTAATAATCCCCCAAACTGTGTGACTGATCCCAGGCAGTATATAGAGTCCTGAGCACGTGGGGGAAACACACGTTTAATAATCCCCCAAACTGTGTGACCGATCCCAGGCAGTATATAGTGTCCTGAGCACGTGGGGGGAACACACGCTTAATAATTCCCCAAACTGTGTGACCGATCCCAGGCAGTATATAGTGTCCTGAGCGCGTGGGGGGAACACACGTTTAATAATCCCCCAAACTGTGTGACCGATCTCAGGCAGTATATAGTGTCCTGAGCGTGCGGGGGGAACACACGCTTAATAATCCTAAAAACTGTGTGACCGATCCCAGGCAGTATATAGCGTCCTGAGCGCGTGGGGGGAACACACGCATAATAATCCCCCAAACTGTGTGACCGATCCCAGGCAGTATATATTGTCCTGAGCGCGTGGGGGGAACACACGCTTACTAATCACCCAAACTGTGTGCCGATCCCAGGCAGTATATAGTGTCCTGAGCGCGTGGGGGGAACACACGCTTAATAATCCCCCAAACTGTGTGCCGATCCCAGGCAGTATACAGTATAGTGTCCTGAGCGCGTGGGGGGAACACACGCTTAATAATCCCCCAAACTGTGTGATCAATCCCGGGCAGTATATAGTGTCCTGAGCGCGTGGGGGGAACACACGCTTAATAATCCCCCAAACTGTGTGACCGATCCCAGGCAGTATATAGTGTCCTGAGCACGTGGGGGGAACACACGCTTACTAATCACCCAAACTGTGTGCCGATCCCAGGCAGTATATAGTGTCCTGAGCACGTGGGGGGAACACACGCTTACTAATCACCCAAACTGTGTGCCCGATCCCAGGCAGTATATAGTGCCCTGAGCGCGTGGGGGGAACACACGCTTAATAATTTCCCAAACTGTGTGCCGATCCCAGGCAGTATATAGTGTCCTGAGCGCGTGGGGGGAACACACGCTTAATAATCTCCCAAACTGTGTGACCGATCCCAGGCAGTATATAGTGTCCTGAGCACGTGGGGGGAACACACGCTTAATAATCCCCCAAACTGTGTGCCGATCCCAGGCAGTATATAGTGTCCTGAGCGCGTGGGGGGAACACACGCTTAATAATCCACCAAACTGTGTGACCGATCCCAGGCAGTATATAGTGTCCTGAGCACGTGGGGGGAACACACGCTTAATAATCCCCCAAACTGTGTGACCGATCCCAGGCAGTATATAGTGTCCTGAGCACGTGGGGGGAACACACGCTTAATAATCCCCCAAACTGTGTGACCGATCCCAGGCAGTATATAGTGTCCTGAGCGCGTGGGGGAACACACGCTTAATAATCCCCCAAACTGCGTGCCCGATCCCAGGCAGTATATAGTGTCCAGAGCGCGTGGGGGGAACACACGCTTAATAATCCCCCAAACTGTGTGACCGATCCCAAGCAGTATATAGCGTCCTGAACGCGTGGGGGGAACACACGCTTAATAATCCCCCAAACTGTGTGCCCGATCCCAGGCAGTATATAGTGTCCTGAGCACGTGGGGGGGAACACACGCTTATTAACCCCCCAAACTGTGTGCCCGATTCCAGGCAGTATATAGTGTCCTGAGCGCGTGGGGGGAACACACGCTTAATAATCTCCCAAACTGTGTGACCGATCCCAGGCAGTATATAGTGTCCTGAGCACGTGGGGGGAACACACGCTTAATAATCCCCCAAACTGTGTGACCGATCCCAGGCAGTATATAGTGTCCTGAGCACGTGGGGGGAACACACGCTTACTAATCACCCAAACTATGTGCCGATCCCAGGCAGTATATAGTGTCCTGAGCACGTGGGGGGAACACACGCTTACTAATCACCCAAACTGTGTGCCCGATCCCAGGCAGTATATAGTGCCCTGAGCGCATGGGGGGAACACACGTTTAATAATCCCCCAAACTGTGTGATTGATCCCAGGCAGTATATAGTGTCCTGAGCGCGTGGGGGGAACACACGCTTAATAATCCCCCAAACTGTGTGCCCGATCCCAGGCAGTATATAGTGCCCTGAGCGCATGGGGGGAACACACGTTTAATAATCCCCCAAACTGTGTGCCCGATCCCAGGCAGTATATAGTGCCCTGAGCGCGTGGGGGACACACGCTTAATAACCCCCCAAACTGTGTGCCCGATCCCAGGCAGTATATAGTGCCCTGAGCGCATGGGGGGAACACACGCTTAATAATCCCCCAAACTGTGTGCCCGATCCCAGGCAGTATATAGTGTCCTGAGCGCGTGTGGGACACACGCTTAATAATCCCCCAAACTGTGTGCCCGATCCCAGGCAGTATATAGTGTCCTGAGCATGTGGGGGGAACACGCTTAATAATCCCCCAAACTGTGTGCCCGATCCCAGGCAGTATATAGTGTCCTGAGCGCGTGTGGGACACACGCTTAATAATCCCCCAAACCGCCCCTCAGTGTGTGTGGCAGCATGGGGGGGGGGGGGTATAGCTGTCACTCACTGCGGGAGTTTCCAAAGTCACGCCCCACAATGCCTTGCGTCTGCACGGCAAGGTGCAGTTGGGGGTCTTACGAAGTGCGCAGCCCCCACACCAGCGTGGAGACGCCTCGTGGATCCCCCTGTGTGGAATCACTAGAGCAAAAGAGGGACCATATCACCAGGTTAAGACAACACACTCAAAAAGCACTTGCCCCTTTTTTTGGGGTACTATAAACAGTCCGTTTACAGGCACTGTACACAAGACACACACGCAGCCGTGCCCAGGCACTGCGGCACTATTTGGGGGGGTATATACGTCCGTACGGGTCCCTTGTGGTCACAGGACTGGGTGACAACAAAGATGAACCGGCCGGGGGGGGGGGGGGGGGGGAAGCTGAGAGCTTCACGAGTTCATAACTGCCCTGAGGCATTTCCAGGCAGGGTCCGTCACCCCCCCCCCCCCCCCTCTCCAGCTGCCATCACCGCTCACCCAGCGGGGGTCAGATTTCGCCAGCTTGATGACTCGGTTCATTCCTCCGGAGAATGAGAAGCGGAGAGGCGCGCTCGTAGAGTGCGGGAACGTCCGACGCAATACCCCGGAGGTACCCCCACCTCTTCCATCGCCTCTCCCTTCTCCCCCCCCCCCCCCTGCCCCCTCCTTCCTGACCCCCCCGGACTACTTTACACGCACCTAAAAAATAAAGCGCGGCCCGCATCCGCTTCCAACTAAACTCAACCCCGTGGGGGGGAGCGGCTCTCTCCCGCGCGCTCTGTCCAGTCGGCAGGATTAGCTGTGAACTGATACCTGCCACGTGGAAGGGTGCCACGTGGAAGGGTGCCAGTCCCGGGGGAGTATGTTCCGTTTGGGACTTGTGGGGGGGTGTTTTTTTTTGTTTGTTGTGCTCGGCTACAGGGGGGGGGGCCCAAGTTCAGTCTTCGGGACTCCTCCCCCACCCTGCCCCACAGGTCAGGTGGTAAGGATATCCCTGCTTCAGCACAAGTGGCTCAATCAGTAGCTCAGTCATCGGCTGGCCAACCCCAGTCCTCAAGTAGCTTCCCCCCCCTCCCCCAACAGGTCAGGTTGTAAGGATATCTCTGCTTCAGCATAGGTGGCTCAATCAGTGGTTCAGTCTTTGACTCAGTCACTGATTGTGCCACCTGTGCTGAAGCAGGGATATCCCAAAAACCTGACCTGTTGGTGGCTCTTTAGGACGTGGGTTGGCCAGACAAACACTAAACTGCTTGTGCTGAAGCAGGGATATCCTTAGCACCTGACCTGATGGGGAGGGGGCGGTGATGGGGAGGGGGTGGTGGGGGGGGTGCTTGAGGACTGGCGGTGCTTTGTAAAAAATAAACACCTCGTCATGATCCATTAACCAGCTCGCCGACCCAATGAATGACTACCCACCATCAAGGCCAGGCACTGCCATCTGCTGCGCGGATTCCCTCACCTGCGGTCTCTACGAGTCTCCCAGCGTCCCGCTTAGAGTGTAAGCTCTGCGGGGCAGCGGTTTCCTTTCCCGCTGCCTGACTGTGTTTGTTGCACTTGTTGTGTCCCCGGTCCCTGTGCTGTCTCTTGCACAGCGCTGAGCTCACTCTACACCCCAATACTCCATACACTCACACTCCACTCACCTCTCGCCTGCCCCGCACACGCAGACCACTCACTCCCCCCCGCCCATACACACTACTTACCCCCTTCTCACTCACATGCACCACTCACCTTTCTTCTAAAAAAACACAGCACACTCACCCCTTCTTACACACTCACAATCACCCCCTTCCTCACACTTCATACTCACACCACGCTCAACACCCCGGTCTCACATAGCACACTCATCCCCTTTCTCTATCACACACTCACATTCACCCCTACTTCTCCCATACTCCATACACTCGCACTCACCTCCCCCTCGCTCCACACCACACTTACCCCCTTCTCACACATACTTTATGCAAACCACACTCAGCTACTCCCCTCATACACACACACTCACTCCCTTCTTACACTCATACTCACCCCCTTTTTACACACCACATCTATCCCCTTTCTCACACTCATACATCCACATTCAACCTGTCCACCCTTCTCACATTGCATACTCATCCTCTTTCTGTATCACACCATACACTCACACTGCACTCACCTCCCCCCTTCCTCCCACATAAAGACCACTCACTCCCCACTACACTTACCCCCTTCTCACACACACAACACTTCCCACTCGCAAGCACCATATTCACTATTCATCTCACATGTACAAACACAGCACATACTCCCCCTTCTTACACACTCACAATCACCCTCTTTCTCACCCTTCATACTCACACTTCACATTCAATCCCCCTTCATACACAGCACACTCCCCCTCTTTCTCTATCACACACTCAGATTCACCCCACTTCTCTCATACTCCATACACTCACACTCCACTCGCTCCCCCTTACACCCACCCCCTTCCTGAACACACACCTCTTCTTACACACAATACACTCAGCCTTTCCCCTCATATATACACACACACCACTCACTTCCCCTCCTGTCATACGCAATCCACGCACACTCCACTCACTCCCCCTTACACCTACACACCCCAGCCTTACCCCTTTCCCCTTTCTTGCTCACACACCTCTTCTTACACACTTAGCTCCTCCCCTCTTACACACACACACACACCTCACTCACCTCCTCTCATACTCCATCCACTCACACTCAACTTACTCCCCCTTATCCCCAGACACTCCACACTTACCCTTCTTGCACACACTTTTTCTTAAGCACACCACACCCAGCCCCTCCCCTCACACATACCTCACTCACCTTCCCTCCTCTCATACTCCATCCACTCACTCTCCCTTCACCCCTCTCATACTCCATCCACTCACTCTCCCTTCACCCCACGCACTCCACACTTACTCCCTTCTTGCACACACCGCTTCTTACACACACCACACTCAGCTCCTCCCCTCAAACACCCACCACTCACTTCCCCTCCTCTCATTCTCCATCTGCTCACACTCCACTCCTCACCACCGAGCTCCTCACACCACGCACACCTCCCCCCTCTTACTCAAACCGCACACCTCCCCCCTCCTCGCACAGGATCCGTTTTATTATCTGGGGGGGGGGAACGCCAGCTCATGCGATACTGAACTATATTATATTTAACATTTTGCATTAGAGAAGCCACATTATCTATTTCAACGTGAGGGGGAACCACATTTTGGGAACCACGTTTTGGGAACCACGTTTCGGGAACCACGTTTTGGGAACCACATTTCGAGAACCACGTTTCGGGAGCCACATTTGGGGGGCCACGTTTCGGGAGCCACGTTTTGGGAACCACATTTCGAGAACCATGTTTCGGGAGCCACATTTGGGGAACCATGTTTCGGGAGCCACGTTTTGGGAACCACGTTTCACCGGGTTACCCGTGGTTTGCCGTGGCTGGATAAGTATTGTTGGCGGAGGGGAGGTCCGCGGGTCACTGCGCCCCGTCACGTCCAGGTCCCAGTAGGAAGGGGGACTTGGACACACACACAATGGCGGCAGATCAGGTCCCCGCTTCCCACCCGGGCCCAGTCTCACACCCGCTGTGACACCTCAGGTCCTATTGGATCCTCGGTTCTACCCCAAGCGTGTCTGATTCCCCTCACTGTATTACCCCCTCTGCTGGGCGGCTCCTCCACTAATCCACCACCTCTTCCATGAAGAACCGCCTCTTATTATTCTCTCTTCCCACCTTCTCCCACGCTTCCCACCTCAACTCACTCCCCAACCTCTCTCTCCTCCCTCCCTCACTCCCCAAACTCACACCGTCCCCCACCCTCTCCCTCACTCCCCAAACTCACACCCTCCCCCCCACCCTCTCCCTCACTCCCCAAACTCTCTCCCTCCCCAAACTCTCTCCCTCCCCAAACTCTCTCCCTCCCCCACCCTCTCCCTCACTCCCCAAACTCTCTCCCTCCCCAAACTCTCTCCCTCCCCCACCCTCTCCCTCACTCCCCAAACTCTCTCCCTCCCCCACCCTCTCCCTCACTCCCCCCACCCTCCCCCTCACTCCCCAAACTCTCTCCCTCCCCCACCCTCTCCCTCACTCCCCCACCCTCTCCCTCACTCCCCAAACTCTCTCCCTCCCCCTTACTCCCCAAACTCTCCTTCCCTCCCTCACTCCCCCAACCTCTCTTTCTCCTTTTCTCCCTCCCTCCACTCCCCACCATCCCCCTCCCCCCACTCCCCACCATCCCCCTCCCCCCACTCCCCACCATCCCCCTCCCCCCACTCCTCTCCCTGCCTTTCCACCCTCCACAACCTTTCTCCCTCACTTCCCCCCTTCTACATCTCTCTCTCTCCTTCCCTCCACTCCCCATCACTCTCCCCCTCTTCCATTCTTCTCCCCCTCTCTCCTTTCCCACATCCCTCCTTCTCCCTCTCTGTCTCACATGTAACATATTAAGACAGCCTACCTCGGCAGATAAGAGCCGAGGGGCCCATTCCCCGGCTCCCGGCCCGCTGTAACCCCTCGGGGGTCCCGGCCCGCTGTAACCCCTCGGCGGTCCCGGCCCGCTGTAACCCCTCGGGGGTCCCGGCCCGCTGTAACCCCTCGGGGGTCCCGGCCCGCTGTAACCCCTCGGCGGTCCCGGCCCGCTGTAACCCCTCGGGGGTCCCGGCCCGCTGTAACCCCTCGGGGGTCCCGGCCCGCTGTAACCCCTCGGGGGTCCCGGCCCGCTGTAACCCCTCGGGGGTCCCGGCCCGCTGTAACCCCTCGGGGGTCCCGGCCCGCTGTAACCCCTCGGGGGTCCCGGCCCGCTGTAACCCCTCGGGGGTCCCGGCCCGCTGTAACCCCTCGGGGGGTCCCGGCCCGCTGTAACCCCTCGGGGGTCCCGGCCCGCTGTAACCCCTCGGGGGTCCCGGCCCGCTGTAACCCCTCGGGGGTCCCGGCCCGCTGTAACCCCTCGGCGGTCGCTGTAACCCCTCGGGGGGTCCCGGCCCGCTGTAACCCCTCGGGGGGTCCCGGCCCGCTGTAACCCCTCGGGGGTCCCGACCCGCTGTAACCCCTCGGGGGTCCCGGCCCGCTGTAACCCCTCGGGGGTCCCGACCCGCTGTAACCCCTTGGGGGTCCCGGCCCGCTGTAACCCCTCACTGTATTACCCCCTCTGCTGGGCGGCTCCTCCACTAATCCACCTCCCTGTCCCATGAAGAAGTCCTTCCTCACATCTCCCCTTCAGCTACGACACAGAACGAACATTTGTTCCAACTCTTCTCTCCCTCTGAGACATGCTTCCCTCCTGTACTATGTTGAAATCCTTTTATGTATATGTATTTCATATCATATATAAGTGACAGTGTCTCTCATATCCCCTCTCCCTTCTCCCCTCTAAGCTGCACATATTAACCCTTTATATATGTGACAGTGTCTCTCATATCCCCTCTCCCTTCTCTCCTCTAAGCTGCACATATTAACCCTTTATATATGTGACAGTGTCTCTCATATCCCCTCTCCCTTCTCCCCTCTAAGCTGCACATATTAACCCTTTATATATGTGACAGTTTCTCTCATATCCCCTCTCCCTTCTCCCCTCTAAGCTGCACATATTAACCCTTTATATATGTGACAGTGTCTCTCATATCCCCCTCTCCCATCTCTCCTCTAAGCTGCACATATTAACCCTTTATATATGTGACAGTTTCTCTCATATCCCCCTCTCCCTTCTCCCCTCTAAGCTGCACATATTAACCCTTTATATATGTGACAGTGTCTCCCATATACCCCTCTGCCTTCTCCCCTCTAAGCTGCACATATTAATCCTTTATATATGTGACAGTGTCTCTCATATCCCCCTCTCCCTTCTCTCCTCTAAGCTGCACATATTAACCCTTTATATATGTGACAGTGTCTCTCATATCCCCCTCTCCCTTCTCCCCTCTAAGCTGCACATATTAACCCTTTATATATGTGACAGTGTCTCCCATATCCCCCTCTCCCTTCTCCCCTCTAAGCTGCGCATATTAACCCTTTATATATGTGACAGTGTCTCTCATATCCCCCTCTCCCTTCTCTCCTCTAAGCTGCACATATTAACCCTTTATACATGTGACAGTGTCTCCCATATCCCCCTCTCCCTTCTCTCCTCTAAGCTGCACATATTAACCCTTTATATATGTGACAGTGTCTCTCATATCCCCCTCTCCCATCTCCCCTCTAAGCTGCACATATTAACCCTTTATATATGTGACAGTTTCTCTCATATCCCCTCTCCCTTCTCCCCTCTAAGCTGCACATATTAACCCTTTATATATGTGACAGTGTCTCTCATATCCCCCTCTCCCATCTCCCCTCTAAGCTGCACATATTAACCCTTTATATATGTGACAGTGTCTCTCATATCCCCTCTCCCTTCTCTCCTCTAAGCTGCACATATTAACCCTTTATATATGTGACAGTGTCTCTCATATCCCCCTCTCCCTTCTCCCCTCTAAGCTGCACATATTAACCCTTTATATATGTGACAGTGTCTCTCATATCCCCCTCTCCCATCTCCCCTCTAAGCTGCACATATTAACCCTTTATATATGTGACAGTTTCTCTCATATCCCCTCTCCCTTCTCCCCTCTAAGCTGCACATATTAACCCTTTATATATGTGACAGTGTCTCTCATATCCCCCTCTCCCATCTCTCCTCTAAGCTGCACATATTAACCCTTTATATATGTGACAGTTTCTCTCATATCCCCTCTCCCTTCTCCCCCTCCCACCCGTCCCCTCCCCCCCCTCCCCCCCCCCCCTCCCTACGCACCCCCCCCTCCCACCCCCGCCCCCCCCCTCTAAGCTGCACATATTAACCCTTTATATATGTGACAGTGTCTCCCATATACCCCTCTGCCTTCTCCCCTCTAAGCTGCACATATTAATCCTTTATATATGTGACAGTGTCTCTCATATCCCCCTCTCCCTTCTCTCCTCTAAGCTGCACATATTAACCCTTTATATATGTGACAGTGTCTCTCATATCCCCCTCTCCCTTCTCCCCTCTAAGCTGCACATATTAACCCTTTATATATGTGACAGTGTCTCCCATATCCCCCTCTCCCTTCTCCCCTCTAAGCTGCGCATATTAACCCTTTATATATGTGACAGTGTCTCTCATATCCCCCTCTCCCTTCTCTCCTCTAAGCTGCACATATTAACCCTTTATACATGTGACAGTGTCTCCCATATCCCCCTCTCCCTTCTCTCCTCTAAGCTGCACATATTAACCCTTTATATATGTGACAGTGTCTCCCATATCCCCCTCTCCCTTCTCCCCTCGAAGCTGCACATATTAACCCTTTATATATGTGACAGTGTCTCTCATATCCCCCTCTCCCTTCTCCCCTCTAAGCTGCACATATTAACCCTTTATATATGTGACAGTGTCTCTCATATCCCCCTCTCCCTTCTCTCCTCTAAGCTGCACATATTAACCCTTTATATATGTGACAGTGTCTCTCATATCCCCCTCTCCCTTCTCTCCTCTAAGCTGCACATATTAACCCTTTATATATGTGACAGTGTCTCTCATATCCCCCTCTCCCTTCTCCCCTCTAAGCTGCACATATTAACCCTTTATATATGTGACAGTGTCTCTCATATCCCCCTCTCCCTTCTCTCCTCTAAGCTGCACATATTAACCCTTTATATATGTGACAGTGTCTCCCACATCCCCCTCTCCCTTCTCTCCTCTAAGCTGCACATATTAACCCTTTATATATGTGACAGTGTCTCCCATATCCCCCTCTCCCTTCTCTCCTCTAAGCTGCACATATTAACCCTTTATATATGTGACAGTGTCTCCCATATCCCCCTCTCCCTTCTCCCCTCGAAGCTGCACATATTAACCCTTTATATATGTGACAGTGTCTCTCATATCCCCCTCTCCCTTCTCCCCTCTAAGCTGCACATATTAACCCTTTATATATGTGACAGTGTCTCTCATATCCCCCTCTCCCTTCTCTCCTCTAAGCTGCACATATTAACCCTTTATATATGTGACAGTGTCTCTCATATCCCCCTCTCCCTTCTCTCCTCTAAGCTGCACATATTAACCCTTTATATATGTGACAGTGTCTCTCATATCCCCCTCTCCCTTCTCTCCTCTAAGCTGCACATATTAACCCTTTATATATGTGACAGTGTCTCCCACATCCCCCTCTCCCTTCTCCCCGCTAAGCTGCGCATATTAACCCTTTATATATGTGACAGTGTCTCTCATATCCCCCTCTCCCTTCTCCCCTCTAAGCTGCACATATTAACCCTTTATATATGTGACAGTGTCTCTCATATCCCCCTCTCCCTTCTCTCCTCTAAGCTGCACATATGAACCCTTTATATATGTGACAGTGTCTCTCATATCCCCCTCTCCGTTCTCCCCTCTAAGCTGCGCATATTAACCCTTTATATATGTGACAGTGTCTCTCATATCCCCCTCTCCCTTCTCCCCTCTAAGCTGCACATATTAACCCTTTATATATGTGTGTCTCTCATATCCCCCTCTCCCTTCTCTCCTCTAAGCTGCACATATTAACCCTTTATATATGTGACAGTTTCTCCCATATCCCCCTCTCCCTTCTCTCCTCTAAGCTGCACATATTAACCCTTTATATATGTGACAGTGTCTCTCATATCCCCCTCTCCCTTCTCTCCTCTAAGCTGCACATATTAACCCTTTATATATGTGACAGTGTCTCTCATATCCCCCTCTCCCTTCTCCCCTCTAAGCTGCACATATTAACCCTTTATATATGTGACAGTGTCTCTCATATCCCCCTCTCCCTTCTCCCCTCTAAGCTGCACATATTAACCCTTTATATATGTGACAGTGTCTCTCATATCCCCCTCTCCCTTCTCCCCTCTCAGCTGCACATATTAACCCTTTATATATGTGACAGTGTCTCTCATATCCCCCTCTCCCTTCTCCCCTCTAAGCTGCACATATTAACCCTTTATATATGTGACAGTGTCTCTCATATCCCCCTCTCCCTTCTCCCCTCTAAGCTGCACATATTAACCCTTTATATATGTGACAGTGTCTCTCATATCCCCCTCTCCCTTCTCCCCTCTAAGCTGCACATATTAACCCTTTATATATGTGACAGTTTCTCCCATATCCCCCTCTCCCTTCTCCCCTCTAAGCTGCACATATTAACAATTTATATATGTGACAGTGTCTCTCATATCCCCCTCTCCCTTCTCTCCTCTAAGCTGCACATATTAACCCTTTATATATGTGACAGTGTCTCTCATATCCCCCTCTCCCCTCTCCCCTCTCAGCTGCACATATTAACCCTTTATATATGTGACAGTGTCCCTCATATCCCCCTCTCCCTTCTCTCCTCTAAGCTGCACATATTAACCCTTTATATATGTGACAGTGTCTCTCATATCCCCCTCTCCCTTCTCTCCTCTAAGCTGCACATATTAACCCTTTATATATGTGACAGTATCTACCATATCCCTCTCTCCCTTCTCCCCTCTAAGCTGCACATATTAACCCTTTATATATGTGACAGTGTCTCTCATATCCCCCTCTCCCTTCTCCCCTCTAAGCTGCGCATATTAACCCTTTATATATGTGACAGTGTCTCTCATATCCCCCTCTCCCTTCTCCCCTCTAAGCTGCGCATATTAACCCTTTATATATGTGACAGTGTCTCTCATATCCCCCTCTCCCTCCTCTCCTCTAAGCTGCACATATTAACCCTTTATATATGTGACAGTGTCTCTCATATCCCCCTCTCCCTTCTCCCCTCTAAGCTGCACATATTAACCCTTTATATATGTGTCTCTCATATCCCCCTCTCCCTTCTCCCCTCTAAGCTGCACATATTAACCCTTTATATATGTGACAGTGTCTCTCATATCCCCCTCTCCCTTCTCCCCTCTAAGCTGCACATATTAACCCTTTATATATGTGTGTCTCTCATATCCCCCTCTCCCTTCTCCCCTCTAAGCTGCACATATTAACCCTTTATATATGTGACAGTTTCTCCCATATCCCTCTCCCTTCTCCCCTCTAAGCTGCACATATTAACACTTTATAAATGTGACAGTGTCTCCCATATCCCCCTCTCCCTTCTCCCCTCTAAGCTGCGCATATTAACCCTTTATATATGTGACAGTGTCTCTCATATCCCCCTCTCCCTTCTCCCCTCTAAGCTGCGCATATTAACCCTTTATATATGTGACAGTGTCTCTCATATCCCCCTCTCCCTTCTCTCCTCTAAGCTGCACATATTAACCCTTTATATATGTGACAGTGTCTCTCATATCCCCCTCTCCCTTCTCCCCTCTAAGCTGCACATATTAACCCTTTATATATGTGACAGTGTCTCTCATATCCCCCTCTCCCTTCTCCCCTCTAAGCTGCACATATTAACCCTTTATATATGTGACAGTGTCTCTCATATCCCCCTCTCCCTTCTCCCCTCTAAGCTGCACATATTAACCCTTTATATGTGTGAGTGTCTCTCATATCCCCCTCTCCCTTCTCCCCTCTAAGCTGCACATATTAACCCTTTATACATGTGACAGTTTCTCTCATATCCCCCTCTCCCTTCTCCCCTCTAAGCTGCACATATTAACCCTTTATATGTGTGACAGTGTCTCTCATATCCCCCTCTCCCTTCTCCCCTCTAAGCTGCACATATTAACCCTTTACACATGTGACAGTTTCTCTCATATCCCCCTCTCCCTTCTCTCATCTAAGCTGCACATATTAACCCTTTATATATGTGTGTCTCTCATATCCCCCTCTCCCTTCTCCCCTCTAAGCTGCACATATTAACCCTTTATATATGTGACAGTGTCTCTCATATCCCCCTCTCCCTTCTCCCCTCTAAGCTGCACATATTAACCCTTTATATATGTGTGTCTCTCATATCCCCCTCTCCCTTCTCCCCTCTAAGCTGCACATATTAACCCTTTATATATGTGTGTCTCTCATATCCCCCTCTCCCTTCTCCCCTCTAAGCTGCACATATTAACCCTTTATATATGTGTGTCTCTCATATCCCCCTCTCCCTTCTCCCCTCTAAGCTGCACATATTAACCCTTTATATATGTGTGTCTCTCATATCCCCCTCTCCCTTCTCCCCTCTAAGCTGCACATATTAACCCTTTATATATGTGACAGTGTCTCTCATATCCCCCTCTCCCTTCTCCCCTCTAAGCTGCACATATTAACCCTTTATATATGTGTGTCTCTCATATATCCCTCTCCCTTCTCCCCTCTAAGCTGCACATATTAACCCTTTATATATGTGACAGTTTCTCCAATATCCCCCTCTCCCTTCTCCCCTCTAAGCTGCACATAGTAACACTTTATATATGTGACAGTGTCTCCCATATCCCCCTCTCCCTTCTCCCCTCTAAGCTGCACATATTAACCCTTTATATATGTGACAGTGTCTCTCATATCCCCCTCTCCCTTCTCCCCTCTAAGCTGCACATATTAACCCTTTATATATGTGACAGTGTCTCTCATATCCCCCTCTCCCTTCTCCCCTCTAAGCTGCACATATTAACCCTTTATATATGTGACAGTGTCTCTCATATCCCCCTCTCCCTCTCCCCTCTAAGCTGCACATATTAACCCTTTATATATGTGACAGTGTCTCTCATATCCCCCTCTCCCTTCTCCCCTCTAAGCTGCACATATTAATCCTTTATATATGTGACAGTGTCTCTCATATCCCCCTCTCCCCTCTCCCCTCTAAGCTGTACATATTAACCCTTTATATATGTAACAGTGTCTCTCATATCCCCCTCTCCCTTCTCTCCTCTAAGCTGCACATATTAACCCTTTATACATGTGACAGTGTCTCTCATATCCCCCTCTCCCTTCTCCCCTCTAAGCTGCACATATTAACCCTTTATATATGTGACAGTGTCTCTCATATCCCCCTCTCCCTTCTCCCCTCTAAGCTGCACATATTAACCCTTTATATATGTGTGTCTCTCATATCCCCCTCTCCCTTCTCCCCTCTAAGCTGCACATATTACCCTTTATATATGTGTGACAGTGTCTCTCATATCCCCCTCTCCCTTCTCCCCTCTAAGCTGCACATATTAACCCTTTATATATGTGACAGTGTCCCTCATATCCCCCTCTCCCTTCTCCCCTCTAAGCTGCACATATTAACCCTTTATATATGTGACAGTGTCTCTCATATCCCCCTCTCCCTTCTCCCCTCTAAGCTGCACATATTAACCCTTTATATATGTGTGACAGTTTCTCCCATATCCCCCTCTCCCTTCTCCCCTCTAAGCTGCACATATTAACCCTTTATATATGTGACAGTGTCCCTCATATCCCCCTCTCCCTTCTCCCCTCTAAGCTGAACATATTAACCCTTTATATATGTGACAGTGTCTCTCATATCCCCCTCTCCCTTCTTTCCTCTAAGCTGCACATATTAACCCTTTATACATGTGACAGTGTCTCCCATATCCCCCTCTCCCTTCTCCCCTCTAAGCTGCACATATTAACCCTTTATACATGTGACAGTGTCTCTCATATCCCCCTCTCCCTTCTCCCCTCTAAGCTGCACATATTAACCCTTTATATATGTGACAGTGTCTCTCATATCCCCCTCTCCCTTCTCTCCTCTAAACTGCACATATTAACCCTTTATATATGTGACAGTGTCTCTCATATCCCCCTCTCCCTTCTCTCCTCTAAACTGCACATATTAACCCTTTTATATGTGACAGTGTCTCTCATATCCCCCTCTCCCTTCTTTCCTCTAAGCTGCACATATTAACCCTTTATACATGTGACAGTGTCTCCCATATCCCCCTCTCCCTTCTCCCCTCTAAGCTGCACATATTAACCCTTTATACGTGTGACAGTGTCTCTCATATCCCCCTCTCCCTTCTTTCCTCTAAGCTGCACATATTAACCCTTTATACATGTGACAGTGTCTCCCATATCCCCCTCTCCCTTCTCTCCTCTAAGCTGCACATATTAACCCTTTATATATGTGACAGTGTCTCCCATATCCCCCTCTCCCTTCTCCCCTCGAAGCTGCACATATTAACCTATTATATATGTGACAGTGTCTCTCATATCCCCCTCTCCCTTCTCTCCTCTAAGCTGCACATATTAACCCTTTATATATGTGACAGTGTCTCCCACATCCCCCTCTCCCTTCTCCCCTCTAAGCTGCGCATATTAACCCTTTATATATGTGACAGTGCCTCTCATATCCCCCTCTCCCTTCTCCCCTCTAAGCTGCACATATTAACCCTTTATATATGTGACAGTGTCTCTCATATCCCCCTTTCCCTTCTCTCCTCTAAGCTGCACATATTAACCCTTTATATATGTGACAGTGTCTCTCATATCCCCCTCTCCCTTCTCCCCTCTAAGCTGCACATATTAACCCTTTATATATGTGACAGTGTCTCTCATATCCCCCTCTCCCTTCTCTCCTCTAAGCTGCACATATTAACCCTTTATATATGTGACAGTGTCTCCCACATCCCCCTCTCCCTTCTCTCCTCTAAGCTGCACATATTAACCCTTTATATATGTGACAGTGTCTCCCATATCCCCCTCTCCCTTCTCTCCTCTAAGCTGCACATATTAACCCTTTATATATGTGACAGTGTCTCCCATATCCCCCTCTCCCTTCTCCCCTCGAAGCTGCACATATTAACCCTTTATATATGTGACAGTGTCTCTCATATCCCCCTCTCCCTTCTCCCCTCTAAGCTGCACATATTAACCCTTTATATATGTGACAGTGTCTCTCATATCCCCCTCTCCCTTCTCTCCTCTAAGCTGCACATATTAACCCTTTATATATGTGACAGTGTCTCTCATATCCCCCTCTCCCTTCTCTCCTCTAAGCTGCACATATTAACCCTTTATATATGTGACAGTGTCTCTCATATCCCCCTCTCCCTTCTCTCCTCTAAGCTGCACATATTAACCCTTTATATATGTGACAGTGTCTCCCACATCCCCCTCTCCCTTCTCCCCTCTAAGCTGCGCATATTAACCCTTTATATATGTGACAGTGTCTCTCATATCCCCCTCTCCCTTCTCCCCTCTAAGCTGCACATATTAACCCTTTATATATGTGACAGTGTCTCTCATATCCCCCTCTCCCTTCTCTCCTCTAAGCTGCACATATGAACCCTTTATATATGTGACAGTGTCTCTCATATCCCCCTCTCCCTTCTCCCCTCTAAGCTGCGCATATTAACCCTTTATATATGTGACAGTGTCTCTCATATCCCCCTCTCCCTTCTCTCCTCTAAGCTGCACATATTAACCCTTTATATATGTGACAGTGTCTCTCATATCCCCCTCTCCCTTCTCCCCTCTAAGCTGCACATATTAACCCTTTATATATGTGTGTCTCTCATATCCCCCTCTCCCTTCTCTCCTCTAAGCTGCACATATTAACCCTTTATATATGTGACAGTTTCTCCCATATCCCCCTCTCCCTTCTCTCCTCTAAGCTGCACATATTAACCCTTTATATATGTGACAGTGTCTCTCATATCCCCCTCTCCCTTCTCTCCTCTAAGCTGCACATATTAACCCTTTATATATGTGACAGTGTCTCTCATATCCCCCTCTCCCTTCTCCCCTCTAAGCTGCACATATTAACCCTTTATATATGTGACAGTGTCTCTCATATCCCCCTCTCCCTTCTCCCCTCTAAGCTGCACATATTAACCCTTTATATATGTGACAGTGTCTCTCATATCCCCCTCTCCCTTCTCCCCTCTCAGCTGCACATATTAACCCTTTATATATGTGACAGTGTCTCTCATATCCCCCTCTCCCTTCTCCCCTCTAAGCTGCACATATTAACCCTTTATATATGTGACAGTGTCTCTCATATCCCCCTCTCCCTTCTCCCCTCTAAGCTGCACATATTAACCCTTTATATATGTGACAGTGTCTCTCATATCCCCCTCTCCCTTCTCCCCTCTAAGCTGCACATATTAACCCTTTATATATGTGACAGTTTCTCCCATATCCCCCTCTCCCTTCTCCCCTCTAAGCTGCACATATTAACAATTTATATATGTGACAGTGTCTCTCATATCCCCCTCTCCCTTCTCTCCTCTAAGCTGCACATATTAACCCTTTATATATGTGACAGTGTCTCTCATATCCCCCTCTCCCCTCTCCCCTCTAAGCTGCACATATTAACCCTTTATATATGTGACAGTGTCCCTCATATTCCCCTCTCCCTTCTCTCCTCTAAGCTGCACATATTAACCCTTTATATATGTGACAGTGTCTCTCATATCCCCCTCTCCCTTCTCTCCTCTAAGCTGCACATATTAACCCTTTATATATGTGACAGTATCTACCATATCCCTCTCTCCCTTCTCCCCTCTAAGCTGCACATATTAACCCTTTATATATGTGACAGTGTCTCTCATATCCCCCTCTCCCTTCTCCCCTCTAAGCTGCGCATATTAACCCTTTATATATGTGACAGTGTCTCTCATATCCCCCTCTCCCTTCTCCCCTCTAAGCTGCACATATTAACCCTTTATATATGTGACAGTGTCTCTCATATCCCCCTCTCCCTTCTCCCCTCTAAGCTGCACATATTAACCCTTTATATATGTGACAGTGTCTCTCATATCCCCCTCTCCCTTCTCTCCTCTAAGCTGCACATATTAACCCTTTATATATGTGACAGTTTCTCTCATATTCCCTTCTCCCTTCTCTCCTCTAAGCTGCACATATTAACCCTTTATATATGTGACAGTGTCTCTCATATCCCCCTCTCCCTTCTCCCCTCTAAGCTGCACATATTAACCCTTTATATATGTGACAGTGTCTCTCATATCCCCCTCTCCCTTCCCCCCTCTAAGCTGCACATATTAACCCTTTATATATGTGACAGTGTCTCTCATATCCCCCTCTCCCTTCTCCCCTCTAAGCTGCATATATTAACCCTTTATATATGTGACAGTGTCTCTCATATCCTCCTCTCCCTTCTCCCCTCTAAGCTGCACATATTAACCCTTTATATATGTGTGTCTCTCATATCCCCCTCTCCCTTCTCTCCTCTAAGCTGCACATATTAACCCTTTATATATGTGACAGTTTCTCCCATATCCCCCTCTCCCTTCTCTCCTCTAAGCTGCACATATTAACCCTTTATATATGTGACAGTGTCTCTCATATCCCCCTCTCCCTTCTCTCCTCTAAGCTGCACATATTAACCCTTTATATATGTGACAGTGTCTCTCATATCCCCCTCTCCCTTCTCCCCTCTAAGCTGCACATATTAACCCTTTATATATGTGACAGTGTCTCTCATATCCCCCTCTCCCTTCTCCCCTCTAAGCTGCACATATTAACCCTTTATATATGTGACAGTGTCTCTCATATCCCCCTCTCCCTTCTCCCCTCTCAGCTGCACATATTAACCCTTTATATATGTGACAGTGTCTCTCATATCCCCCTCTCCCTTCTCCCCTCTAAGCTGCACATATTAACCCTTTATATATGTGACAGTGTCTCTCATATCCCCCTCTCCCTTCTCCCCTCTAAGCTGCACATATTAACCCTTTATATATGTGACAGTGTCTCTCATATCCCCCTCTCCCTTCTCCCCTCTAAGCTGCACATATTAACCCTTTATATATGTGACAGTTTCTCCCATATCCCCCTCTCCCTTCTCCCCTCTAAGCTGCACATATTAACCCTTTATATATGTGACAGTTTCTCCCATATCCCCCTCTCCCTTCTCCCCTCTAAGCTGCACATATTAACAATTTATATATGTGACAGTGTCTCTCATATCCCCCTCTCCCTTCTCTCCTCTAAGCTGCACATATTAACCCTTTATATATGTGACAGTGTCTCTCATATCCCCCTCTCCCCTCTAAGCTGCACATATTAACCCTTTATATATGTGACAGTATCTACCATATCCCTCTCTCCCTTCTCCCCTCTAAGCTGCACATATTAACCCTTTATATATGTGACAGTGTCTCTCATATCCCCCTCTCCCTTCTCCCCTCTAAGCTGCGCATATTAACCCTTTATATATGTGACAGTGTCTCTCATATCCCCCTCTCCCTTCTCTCCTCTAAGCTGCACATATTAACCCTTTATATATGTGACAGTGTCTCTCATATCCCCCTCTCCCTTCTCCCCTCTAAGCTGCACATATTAACCCTTTATATATGTGACAGTGTCTCTCATATCCCCCTCTCCCTTCTCCCCTCTAAGCTGCACATATTAACCCTTTATATATGTGACAGTGTCTCTCATATCCCCCTCTCCCTTCTCTCCTCTAAGCTGCACATATTAACCCTTTATATATGTGACAGTTTCTCTCATATCCCCTTCTCCCTTCTCTCCTCTAAGCTGCACATATTAACCCTTTA
The DNA here is from genome assembly GCF_040206685.1 of Ascaphus truei. Classification (NCBI taxonomy): domain Eukaryota; kingdom Metazoa; phylum Chordata; class Amphibia; order Anura; family Ascaphidae; genus Ascaphus; species Ascaphus truei. The sequence continues at coordinate 336,222 of NW_027453862.1, read as the reverse complement.
TATATGTGACAGTGTCTCTCATATCCCCCTCTCCCTTCTCCCCTCTAAGCTGCACATATTAACCCTTTATATATGTGACAGTGTCTCTCATATCCCCCTCTCCCTTCCCCCCTCTAAGCTGCACATATTAACCCTTTATATATGTGACAGTGTCTCTCATATCCCCCTCTCCCTTCTCCCCTCTAAGCTGCATATATTAACCCTTTATATATGTGACAGTGTCTCTCATATCCCCCTCTCCCTTCTCCCCTCTAAGCTGCACATATTAACCCTTTATATATGTGACAGTGTCTCTCATATCCCCCTCTCCCTTCTCTCCTCTAAGCTGCACATATTAACCCTTTATATATGTGACAGTTTCTCTCATATCCCCCTCTCCCTTCTCTCCTCTAAGCTGAACATATTAACCCTTTATATATGTGACAGTGTCTCTCATATCCCCCACTCCCTTCTACCCTCTAAGCTGCACATATTAACCCTTTATATATGTGACAGTGTCTCTCATATCCCCCTCTCCCTTCTCCCCTCTAAGCTGCACATATTAACCCTTTATATATGTGACAGTGTCTCTCATATCCCCCTCTCCCTTCTCCCCTCTAAGCTGCACATATTAACCCTTTATATATGTGACCGTGTCTCTCATATCCCCCTCTCCCTTCTCCCCTCTAAGCTGCACATATTAACCCTTTATATATGTGACAGTTTCTCCCATATCCCCCTCTCCCTTCTCCCCTATAAGCTGCACATATTAACCCTTTATATATGTGACAGTGTCTCTCATATCCCCCTCTCCCTTCTCTCCTCTAAGCTGCACATATTAACCCTTTATATATGTGACAGTGTCTCTCATATCCCCCTCTCCCCTCTCCCCTCTAAGCTGCACATATTAACCCTTTATATATGTGACAGTGTCCCTCATATCCCCCTCTCCCTTCTCTCCTCTAAGCTGCACATATTAACCCTTTATATATGTGACATTGTCTCTCATATCCCCCTCTCCCTTCTCTCTTCTCTAAGCTGCACATATTAACCCTTTATATATGTGACAGTGTCTCTCATATCCCCCTCTCCCGTCTCTCCTCTAAGCTGCACATATTAACCCTTTATATATGTGACAGTGTCCCTCATATCCCCCTCTCCCTTCTCTCCTCTAAGCTGCACATATTAACCCTTTATATATGTGACATTGTCTCTCATATCCCCCTCTCCCTTCTCTCTTCTCTAAGCTGCACATATTAACCCTTTATATATGTGACAGTGTCTCTCATATCCCCCTCTCCCTTCTCCCCTCTAAGCTGCACATATTAACCCTTTATATATGTGACAGTGTCTCTCATATCCCCCTCTCCCTTCTACCCTCTAAGCTGCACATATTAACCCTTTATATATGTGACAGTGTCTCCCATATCCCCCTCTCCCTTCTCCCCTCTAAGCTGCGCATATTAACCCTTTATATATGTGACAGTGTCTCTCATATCCCCCTCTCCCGTCTCTCCTCTAAGCTGCACATATTAACCCTTTATATATGTGACAGTGTCTCTCATATCCCCCTCTCCCTTCTACCCTCTAAGCTGCACATATTAACCCTTTATATATATGACAGTGTCTCCCATATACCCCTCTCCCTTCTCCCCTCTAAGCTGCACATATTAACCCTTTATATATGTGACAGTCTCCCATATCCCCCTCTCCCTTCTCCCCTCTAAGCTGCACATATTAACCCTTTATATATGTGACAGTCTCCCATATCCCCCTCTCCCTTCTCCCCTCTAAGCTGCACATATTAACCCTTTATATATATATATATATATATATATATATATATATATATATATATATATATATATATATATATGTGACAGTGTCTCTCATATCCCCCTCTCCCTTCTCTCCTCTAAGCAGCACATATTAACCCTTTATATATGTGACAGTGTCTCTCATATCCCCCTCTCCCTTCTCTCCTCTAAGCTGCACATATTAACCCTTTATATGTGTGACAGTTTCTCTCATATCCACCTCTCCCTTCTCCCCTCTAAGCTGCACATATTAACCCTTTATATAACATGCTGCTGCTAATACCTCTCCCTTTAAACCCTAACATCCCGCTACCAATACCTCTCCCTATACACCCTAACACCCCGCTGCTAATACCTCTCCCTATACACCCTAACACCCCGCTGCTAATACCTCTCCCTATAAACCCCAATATCCCGCTGCTAATACCTCTCCCTATACACCCTAACATCCCGTTGCTAATACCTCTCCCTATACACCCTAACACCCGCTGCTAATACCTCTCCCTATACACCCTAACATCCCAATGCTAATACCTCTCCCTATACACCCTAACACCCTGCTGCTAATACCTCTCCCTGTACACCCTAACACCCTGCTGCTAATACCTCTCCCTATACACCCTAACTTCCTGCTGCTAATACCTCCCCCTATACACCCTAACATCCCGCTGCTAATACCTCTCCCTATACACCCTAACACCCCGCTGCTAATACCTCTCCCTATACACCCTATCTTCCTGCTCCTAATACCTCCCCCTATACACCCTAACATCCCGCTGCTAATACCTCTCCCTATACACCCTAACACCCCGCTGCTAATACCTCTCCCTATACACCCTAACACCCTGCTGCTAATACCTCTCCCTCTACACCCTAACGTCCTGCTGCTAATACCTCTTCCTATACACCCTAACACCCCGCTGCTAATACCTCTCCCTATACACCCTAACACCCTGCTGCTAATACCTCTCCCTCTACACCCTAACGTCCTGCTGCTAATACCTCTCCCTATACACCCTAACACCCTGTTGCTAATTCCTCTCCCTATACACCCTAACACCCCGCTGCTAATACCTCTCCCTATACACCCTAACTTCCTGCTGCTAATACCTCTCCCTATACACCCTAACTTCCTGCTGCTAATACCTCTCCCTATACACCCTAACGTCCCGCTGCTAATACCTCTCCCTATACACCCTAACTTCCTGCTGCTAATACCTCTCCCTATACACCCTAACGTCCCGCTGCTAATACCTCTCCCTATACACCCTAACACCCCGCTGCTAATACCTCTCCCTATACACCCTAACACCCTGCTGCTAATACCTCTCCCTATACACCCTAACACCCCGCTGCTAATACCTCTCCCTATACACCCTAACATCCCGTTGATAATACCTCTCCCAATACACAATAACTTCCTGCTGCTAATACCTCTCCCTATACACCCTAACGTCCTGCTGCTAATACCTGTCCCTATACACCCTAACATCCCACTGCTAATACCTCTCCCTATACATCCTAACATCCCGCTGCCAATACCTCTCCCTATACACCCTAACACCCCGCTGCTAATACCTCTCCTATACACCCTAACACCCTGCTGCTAATACCTCTCCCTATACACCCTAACATCCCGCTGCTAATACCTCTCCTATACACCCTAACACCCTGCTGCTAATACCTCTCCCTATACACCCTAACACCCTGCTGCTAATACCTCTCCCTATACACCCTAACACCCCGCTGCTAATACCTCTCCCTATAAACCCTAACACCCCGCTGCTAATACCTCTCCCTATACACCCTAACTTCCTGCTGCTAATACCTCTCTAACACCCCGCTGCTAATACCTCTCCCTATACACCCTAACACCCCGCTGCTAATACCTCTCCCTATACACCCTAACACCCCGCTGCTAATACCTCTCCCTATACACCCTAACATCCCGCTGATAATACCTCTCCCTATACACCCTAACACCCCGCTGCTAATACCTCTCCCTATACACCCTAACTTCCTGCTGCTAATACCTCTCCCTATACACCCTAACACCCTGCTGCTAATATCTCTCCCTATACACCCTAACACACCGCTGCTAATACCTCTCTATACACCCTAACACCCCGCTGCTAATACCTCTCCCTATACACCCTAACACCCCGCTACTAATACCTCTCCCTATACACCCTAACATCCCGCTGCTAATACCTCTCCCTATACACCCTAACATCCCGCTGCTAATACCTCTCCCTATACAGCCTAACATCCCGCTGCTAATACCTCTCCCTATACACCCTAACACCCCGCTGCTAATACCTCTCCCTATACACCCTAACACCCCACTAATAATACCTCTCTCTATACACCCTAACACCCTGCTGCTAATACCTCTCTCTATACACCCTAACACCCCGCTGCTAATACCTTTCTCTATACACCCTAACACCCTGCTGCTAATACCTCTCCCTATACACCCTAACATCCTGCTGCTAATACCTCCCCCTTTACACCCTAACATCCTCCTGCTAATACCTCTCCCTATACACCCTAACACCCTGCTGCTAATACCTCTCCCTATACACCCTAACACCCCGCTGCTAATACCTCTCCCTATACACCCTAACATCCCGCTACGAATACCTCTCCCTATACACCCTAACACCCCGCTGCTAATACCTCTCCCTATACACCCTAACACCCCACTAATAATACCTCTCTCTATACACCCTAACACCCTGCTGCTAATACCTCTCCCTATACACCCTAACACCCTGCTGCTAATACCTTTCCCTATACACCCTAACACCCTGCTGCTAATACCTCTCCCTATACACCCTAACACCCCGCTGCTAATACCTCTCCCTCTACACCCTAACGTCCTGCTGCTAATACCTCTCCCTATACACCCTAACACCCCGCTGCTAATACCTCTCCCTATACACCCTAACACCCCGCTGCTAATACCTCTCCCTATACACCCTAACACCCCGCTACGAATACCTCTCCCTATACACCCTAACATCCCGCTGCTAATACCTCTCCCTATACATCCTAACATCCCGATGCTAATACCTCTCCCTATACAACATAACACCCTGCTGCTAATACCTCTCCCTATACAACATAACACCCCGCTGCTAATACCTCCCCCTATACACCCTAACACCCTCCTGCTAATACCTCTCTCTATACACCCTAACATCCCGCTGCTAATACCTATCCCTATACACGCTAACATCCTGCTGCTAATACCTCTCCCTATACACCCTAACACCCCGCTGCTAATACCTCTCCCTATACACCCTAACACCCCGCTGCTAATACCTCTCCCTATACACCCTAACATCCCGCTGCTAATACCTCTCCTTATACACCCTAACACCCCGCTGCTAATACCTCCCCCTATACACCCTAACATCCTCCTACTAATACCTCTCCCTATACACCCCAACACCACGCTGCTAATACCTCTCCCTATACACCCTAACACCCCGCTAATATCTCTCCCTATACACCCTAACATCCCGCTGCTAATACCTCTTCCTATACACCCTAACATCCCGCTGCTAATACCTCTCCCTATACACCCTAACATCCTGCTGCTAATACCTCTCCCTATACACCCTAACACCCCGCTGCTAATACCTCCCCCTATACACCCTAACATCCTCCTGCTAATACCTCTCTCTATACACCCTAACACCCCGCTGCTAATACCTCTCCCTATACACCCTAACATCCCGCTGCTAATACCACTCCCTATACACCCTAACACCCCGCTAATATCTCTCCCTATACACCCTAACACCATGCTGCTAATACCTCTCCCTATACACCCTAACACCCTGCTGCTAATACCTCGCCCTATACACCCTAACATCCTCCTGCTAATACCTCTCCCTATACACCCTAACACCCTGCTGCTAATACCTCTCCCTATACACCCTAACACCCCGCTGCTAATACCTCTCCCTATACACCCTAACATCCCGCTGCTAATACCTCTCCCTATACACCCTAACACCCGCTGCTAATACCTCCCCCTATACACCCTAACATCCTCCTACTAATACCTCTCCCTATACACCCCAACACCACGCTGCTAATACCTCTCCCTATACACCCTAACACCCCGCTAATATCTCTCCCTATACACCCTAACATCCCGCTGCTAATACCTCTCCCTATACACCCTAACATCCTGCTGCTAATACCTCTCCCTATACACCCTAACACCCCGCTGCTAATACCTCCCCCTATACACCCTAACATCCTCCTGCTAATACCTCTCTCTATACACCCTAACACCCCGCTGCTAATACCTCTCCCTATACACCCTAACATCCCGCTGCTAATACCTCTCCCTATACACCCTAACACCCCACTGATATCTCTCCCTATACACCCTAACATCCCGCTAATATCTCTCCCTATACACCCTAACACCCCGCTGCTAATACCTCTCCCTATTCACCCTAACACCCCGCTGCTAATACCTCTCCCTATACACCCTAACACCCCGCTACGAATACCTCTCCCTATACACCCTAACATCCCGCTGCTAATACCTCTCCCTATACATCCTAACATCCCGATGCTAATACCTCTCCCTATACAACATAACACCCTGCTGCTAATACCTCTCCCTATACAACATAACACCCCGCTGCTAATACCTCCCCCTATACACCCTAACACCCTCCTGCTAATACCTCTCTCTATACACCCTAACATCCCGCTGCTAATACCTATCCCTATACACGCTAACATCCTGCTGCTAATACCTCTCCCTATACACCCTAACACCCCGCTGCTAATACCTCTCCCTATACACCCTAACACCCCGCTGCTAATACCTCTCCCTATACACCCTAACATCCCGCTGCTAATACCTCTCCTTATACACCCTAACACCCCGCTGCTAATACCTCCCCCTATACACCCTAACATCCTCCTACTAATACCTCTCCCTATACACCCCAACACCACGCTGCTAATACCTCTCCCTATACACCCTAACACCCCGCTAATATCTCTCCCTATACACCCTAACATCCCGCTGCTAATACCTCTTCCTATACACCCTAACATCCCGCTGCTAATACCTCTCCCTATACACCCTAACATCCTGCTGCTAATACCTCTCCCTATACACCCTAACACCCCGCTGCTAATACCTCCCCCTATACACCCTAACATCCTCCTGCTAATACCTCTCTCTATACACCCTAACACCCCGCTGCTAATACCTCTCCCTATACACCCTAACATCCCGCTGCTAATACCACTCCCTATACACCCTAACACCCCGCTAATATCTCTCCCTATACACCCTAACACCATGCTGCTAATACCTCTCCCTATACACCCTAACACCCTGCTGCTAATACCTCGCCCTATACACCCTAACATCCTCCTGCTAATACCTCTCCCTATACACCCTAACACCCTGCTGCTAATACCTCTCCCTATACACCCTAACACCCCGCTGCTAATACCTCTCCCTATACACTCTAACATCCCGCTGCTAATACCTCTCCCTATACACCCTAACACCCCGCTGCTAATACCTCCCCCTATACACCCTAACATCCTCCTACTAATACCTCTCCCTATACACCCCAACACCACGCTGCTAATACCTCTCCCTATACACCCTAACACCCCGCTAATATCTCTCCCTATACACCCTAACATCCCGCTGCTAATACCTCTCCCTATACACCCTAACATCCTGCTGCTAATACCTCTCCCTATACACCCTAACACCCCGCTGCTAATACCTCCCCCTATACACCCTAACATCCTCCTGCTAATACCTCTCTCTATACACCCTAACACCCCGCTGCTAATACCTCTCCCTATACACCCTAACATCCCGCTGCTAATACCTCTCCCTATACACCCTAACACCCCACTAATATCTCTCCCTATACACCCTAACATCCCGCTAATATCTCTCCCTATACACCCTAACATCCTGCTGCTAATACCTCTCCCTATACACCCTAACATTCTGCTGCTAATACCTCTCACTATACACCCTAACACCCCGCTGCTAATACCTCTCCCTATACACCCTAATACCCCGCTGCTAATACCTCTCTCTATATACCCTAACACCCTGCCGCTAATACCTCTCCCTATACACCCTAACATCCCGCTGCTAATACCTCTCCCTATACACCCTAACATCCCGCTGCTAATACCTCTCCCTATACACCCTAACATCCTGCTGCTAATACCTCCCCTATACACCCTAACACCCCGCTGCTAATACCTCTACCTATACACCCAAACATCCGGCTGCTAATACCTCTCCCTATACACCCTAACATCCCGCTGCGAATATCTCTCCCTATACACCCTAACACCCCGCTGCTAATACCTCTCCCTATACACCCTAACACCCCGCTGCTAAAACCTCTCCCTATACACCCTAACACCCCGCTGCTAATACCTCTCCCTATACACCCTAACACCCTGCCGCTAATACCTCTCCCTATACACCCTAATGCCCCGCTGCTAATACCTCTCCCTATACACCCTAATAACACCCCGCTGCTAATACCTCTCCCTATACACCCTAACACCCCGCTGCTAATACCTCTCCCTATACACCCTAACATCCTGCTGCTAATAACTCTCCCTATACACCCTAACACCCCGCTGCTAATACCCCTCCCTATACACCCTAACATCCGGCTGGCATTCCGCATAGCTATGTTACATATTTAGGATTATAAACCCATTAATCTTCTCAGAAGCCATATGGATTACCCGGAATGACACCAGAACCACGCCAGGGGACCCTTGTTCCATCCCGGAAATGGCTTCCATTTACAACCGCCGGCTGCAACCCCCTTAACCCTCCTCCCCTCCCTCTTCTGCCCTTCCAGGAAGCGCAATGGACGCAGAAATAACTCCGGTGACTCAAAATTCAAAATAAATAAACTGAGACTCCTACCCAGAGGGTCTCTCCCACCCAGAGGGTCTCTCCCACCCAGAGGGTCTTTCCTACCCAGAGGGTCTCTCCTACCCAGAGGGTCTCTCCCACCCAGAGGGTCTCTCCCATCCAGAGGGTCTCTCCTACCCAGAGGGTCTCTCCCCCCCAGAGGGTCTCTCCCCCCCAGAGGGTCTCTCCCACCCAGAGGGTCTTTCCTACCCAGAGGGTCTTTCCTACCCAGAGGGTCTCTCCTACCCAGAGGGTCTCTCCCATTCAGAGGGTCTCTCCCACCCAGAGGGTCTCTCCCTCCCAGAGGGTCTCTCCCTCCCAGAGGGTCTCTCCCACCCAGAGGGTCTCTCCCACCCAGAGGGTCTCTCCCTCCCAGAGGGTCTCTCCCACCCAGAGGGTCTCTCCCACCCAGAGGGTCTCTCCCACCCAGAGGGTCTCTCCTACCCAGAGGGTCTCTCCCACCCAGAGGGTCTCTCCCACCCAGAGGGTCTCTCCTACCCAGAGGGTATCTCCCACCCGATGGGTCTCTCCCACCCAGAGGGTCTCTCCTACCTAAAGGGTCTCTCCTACCCAGAGGGTCTCTCCCCCCCAGAGGGTCTCTCCCCCCCAGAGGGTCTCTCCCCCCCAGAGGGTCTCTCCTACCTAGAGGTTCTCTCCTACCCAGAGGGTCTCTCCCACCCAGAGGGTCTCTCCCACCCAGAGGGTCTCTCCTACCTAGAGGGTCTCTCCCACCCAGAGGGTCTCTCCCACCCAGAGGGTCTCTCCCGCCCAGAGGGTCTCTCCTACCCAGAGGGTCTCTCCCGCCCAGAGGGTCTCTCCTACCTAGAGGGTCTCTCCCACCCAGAGGGTCTCTCCCACCCAGAGGGTCTCTCCCGCCCAGAGGGTCTCTCCCACCCAGAGGGTCTCTCCTACCTAGAGGGTCTCTCCTACCCAGAGGGTCTCTCCTACCCAGAGGATCTCTCCTACCCAGAGGGTCTCTCCTACCCAGAGGGTCTCTCCCACCCAGAGGGTCTCTCCTACCCAGAGGATCTCTCCTACCCAGAGGGTCTCTCCTACCCAGAGGGTCTCTCCTACCTAGAGGTTCTCTCCTACCTAGAGGTTCTCTCCTACCTAGAGGTTCTCTCCTACCCAGAGGGTCTCTCCTACCCAGAGGGTCTCTCCTACCTAGAGGTTCTCTCCTACCCAGAGGGTCTCTCCTACCTAGAGTGTCTCTCCTACCCAGAGGGTCTCTCCCGCCCAGAGGGTCTCTCCCATCCAGAGGGTCTCTCCCACCCAGAGGTTCTCTCCTACCCAGAGGGTCTCTCCTATCCAGAGGGTCTCTCCCAGCCAGAGGGTCTCTCCCACCCAGAGAGTCTCTCCCCCCCAGAGGGTCTCTCCCGCCCAGAGGGTCTCTCCCGCCCAGAGGGTCTCTCCCGCCCAGAGGGTCTCTCCCGCCCAGAGGGTCTCTCCCACCCAGAGGGTCTCTCCCCCCCAGAGGGTCTCTCCCCCCCAGAGGGTCTCTCCCCCCCAGAGGCTCTCTCCTACCTAGAGGTTCTCTCCTACCCAGAGGGTCTGTCCCACCCAGAGGGTCTCTCCCACCCAGAGGGTCTCTCCTACCTAGAGGGTCTCTCCTACCCAGAGGGTCTCTCCTACCCAGAGGGTCTCTCCTACCCAGAGGATCTCTCCTACCCAGAGGGTCTCTCCCACCCAGAGGGTCTCTCCCACCCAGAGGGTCTCTCCTACCTAGAGGGTCTCTCCTACCCAGAGGGTCTCTCCTACCCAGAGGGTCTCTCCTACCCAGAGGGTCTCTCCCACCCAGAGGGTCTCTACCACCCATAGGGTCTCTCCTACCCAGAGGGTCTCTCCTACCCAGAGGGTCTCTCCCCCCCGTAGTGCGTGTTCGTGCCGGGATGGGGGGGGGAGGGCTGCATGGGATCATTGGTAATCATTCCGTACACTCTCCCTGCCTGCGGCAAACCCCCCCCCCCCACCGTGCGGCAAACAAACACACATCACTTGTGTGACACAGGGAGACCACCCGTGACCCCCGCCCTGATTACAGTGACCCCCCCCCCCCACACCGTGCGGCAAACACACACACATCACTTGTGTGACACAGGGAGACCCCCCGGGACCCCCGCCCTGATTACAGTGACCCCCCCACCGTGCGGCAAACACACACACATCACTTGTGTGACACGGGAGACCCCCCGGGACCCCCGCCCTGATTACAGTGACCCCCCCACCGTGCGGCAAACACACACACATCACTTGTGTGACACAGGGAGACCCCCCGGGACCCCCGCCCTGATTACAGTGACCCCCCCCACCATGCGGCAAACACACACACATCACTTGTGTGACACAGGGAGACCCCCCGGGACCCCCGCCCTGATTACAGTGACCCCCCCCCCCCCAACCGTGCAGCCCATATCCAAGTGGCCCATTATAAGTGGCATGATTACTGAACAACTGAAGTTTAAAAGGAAGTTCAAAAGAAGTGAGGAAGAAGTGGACACCCCCAACTGGCCCTGATTCCTGCATTTGAACTACGCTGGAAAGGAGAATATCATCTATACCAGACTGCATCATTACTGCTGTGATGCTGCCTTTACCATTTATATTTGCTGTGACTTCACTTCTTCTCAAATTATGCACTTCTTTCTACCAGCCTCATCATGTCTCTGACTCTGTCCATATATCTCCATCTCTCCTTCCTTCCCCACTTCTCAGCTCACATGAACTCCTTTCTTACGTGCGTCCTCTGACACCCCCACAGCTATATCCCCTGCACTAAAACACACCCCTACAAATCATCCTCACACATCCTCTTTCTATCCATGCTTCTCCTCCTTGCTTCTGGGGATATCTCTCCCAATCCTGGTCCCTGTCTTATTTCTACTTGCTCTCGTCCTCGCCTCCCACGTGCAACTTCTGCTCCTTCTGGTGTTAACCCCTCCAACCTCATACTCATCCCCTGCCACCCTCCCTCCTCTCTCCCTTTCTCCTGTGCCCTTTGGAATGCTCGCTCCCTCTCTAACAAGTTCCTCTCTGTGCATGACTTCTTTCTCTCTCACTCCCTGCTTCTCTTTGCTATAACTGAGACCTGGCTCACTCAGTCTGACTCTGCTCTGGAAGCTGCCCTCTCCTATGGTGGCCTTTCCTTCTCCCACGCCCTGATGGCAGGGGTGGAGGCGTGGGGCTCCTGCTCTCCTCTCTCTGCCGTTACCGAACCCTTCCTATTCCCCCTCTCTTGCTTTTCCCTTCTTTGAGGCTCACACTGTCCAGATCTTCTCTCCCTGTCCATGTGGCGGTCATCTATCGCCCACCTACCTCTACTCATCCCCCTTCTGCCTTTCTCTCTCACTTTGAATCCTGGCTCTCTTTCTTTCCCTCCTCAGACTCCCCTGTTCTTCTCCTTGGGGACTTCAATTGCCATTTTGATGACCCCTCTCTCCCTTGGCTTCCCGCTTTCTTTCTCTAACCTCTTCTTTTGGCCTTCAACAGTGGACTGCAGCCAGCACACACAAGGATGGCCACTACTTAGACCTGGTTTTCACTAAAAACTTCTCTCTCTCTGATTTCTCCATTTCTCCATTTCGTCTCTCTGACCATCACCTCATCTCATTCTCTCTATCTCGCTTCTCCCCTTCTCCACCTCCATCTACCCCCCGGTTCTGCAGAAACCTGCGCTCTATTCACTTACCTGACTTTGAGTCAACTTTAAGCTCCTCCCTCTCCTCTCTCAGCTGTGCTACAGACCCTGACAACCTGGTCAGAAACTACAACTCTGTCTTGTCCTCGTCTCTTGATCTACATGCCCCGCTTTCTCTCTGCCGCAGTCGCCCTTCTAACCCTAGACCCTGGCTAAATTCCCACACGCGCATGCTGCGTTCCTCCACTCGTTCCTCTGAACGCCTCTGGAGGAAATCTCATACTCTCGCAGACTTCCTTCACTACAAATTTACGCTATCCTGTTTCAACTCTGCCCTCTCGCAAGCTAAAACAAGCCTACTTTTCTGCACTAATCAACATGCACAAGTCTAACCCACGCCGACTGTTCTCTGTCTTTGATACTCTACTCAAACCACCCTCAGCTGCCTCTCCTTCCTCAATCTCCGCTCAGGACTTTGCTGACTATTTTAAGGAAAAGGTGGAATCCATACGGCAGAACATCCCCTCTGTTTCTTCCTCCCATCCTACACCTCTTCCTAACTCTCCTCCTGCCTTCCTTGACTCTTTTCCACTGTCTCAGAGGAGGATGTGTCGCTGTTGATTGCCTCTTCTCCCTCTACCACTTGCCCTCTTGACCTCATTCCCTCCCATCTCCTAAAACCTCTAGCTCCTACTATAATCCCTACGCTCACACACATTTTTAACTCCTCCCTCTGCTCTGGAACCTTTCCAACCTCCTTCAAACATACAACAGTCATACCATTACTCAAAAATAGCAAGCTTGACCCTACCTGTCTTTCTAACTATCGACCTGTCTCCCTCCTGCCTTTTGCCTCTAAACTCCTTGAACGTCTTGTATTCTCTCGCTTGCTCCATTTTCTCAACACCTATTCTCTCCTAGACCCTCTACAATCTGGCTTCCGCACTGCTCACTCCACGGAAACAGCCCTCACTAAAATAACTGACGACCTCCATGCTGCGAAAGACAGAGGTCATTACACTCTGCTCATATTACTCGACCTCTCAGCAGCATTTGACACAGTGGACCACCCTCTTCTCCTCCACATTCTCCATACTCTAGGTATTCGGAACAAAGCTCTATCCTGGATCTCATCCTACCTCTCCCATCGTACTTTCAGTGTCTCTTCTGCTAACGCCTCCTCCTCCTCTATAGATCTCTCTGTGGGGGTATCCCAGGGCTCTGTCCTGGGACCTCTTCTCTTTTCTCTGTACACACTCTCTCTAGGTGACCTAATAACATCTTTTGGGTTTAATTATCACCTCTATGCCGACGACACACACAAATATACTTTTCAACACCTGACCTTACACCTGCTGTACAAACCAAAGTTTCTGAATGTCTCTCTGCTATATCACAATGGATGGCCATCCGCCGCCTTAAACTCAACATGTCTAAAACAGAGCTCCTCATACTTCCTCCCAAACCTGGCCCTACTACCTCCTTCCACATTACTGTTGGAACTACAATCATTCACCCAGTAGCCCAAGCACACTGTCTAGGGATCACACTCGACTCCTCTCTCACATTCGCCCCTCACATTCAAAACATTTCTAAAACTTGTCGCTTTTTCCTCCGCAATATAACAAAGATACGCCCTTTCCTCTGTTGCTCGACTGCTAAAACTCTGACTCAGGCCCTCATTCTCTCCCGTCTTGATTACTGTAACCTCCTACTGTCCGGCCTTCCTGCCTCTCACCTGTCTCCCCTACAATCTATCCTAAACGCTGCTGCCAGAATCACTCTTTCCTAAATCTGTCTCAGCATCTCCCCTCCTGAAATCCCTCTCCTGGCTTCCGATCAAATCCCGCATCTCACACTCCATTCTTCTCCTCACTTTTAAAGCTTTACACTCTTCTGCCCCTCCTTACATCTCATCCCTAATTTCTCGTTATGCACCATCCAGACTCTTGCGCTCTTCTCAAGGATGTCTTCTTTCTACCCCCTTTGTATCTAAAGCCCTCTTCCGCCTTAAACCTTTTTCACTGACTGCCCCACACCTCTGGAATGCCCTTCCCCTCAATATCCGACTAGCACCCTCTCTATCCACCTTTAAGACCCAACTTAAGACACACCTGCTTAAAGAAACATATGAATAGCACTGTGAACATTCTGAACACATGATACATAAAGCTTGGCCCCCTGCAGACGCACTTACCAGAACTCCCTCCTACTGTCTCTGTACGTTCTCCCTACCTACCAATTAGACTGTAAGCTCCTCGGGGCAGGGACTCCTCTTCCTTAATGTTACTTTTATGTCTAAAGCACTTATTCCCATGATCTGTTATTTATATTATCTGTAATTTATTTTATTACCACATGTATTACTACTGTGAAGCGCTATGTACATTAATGGCGCTATATAAATAAAGACATACAATACAATACCGTGCGGCAAACACACACACATCACTTGTGTGACACAGGGAGACCCCCCCCGGGACCCCGCCCTGATTACAGTGACCCCCCCCACCGTGCGGCAAACATACACACATCACTTGTGTGACACAGGGAGACCCCCCCGGGACCCCCGCCCTGATTACAGTGACCCCCCCACCGTGCGGCAAACACACACACATCACTTGTGTGACACAGGGAGACCCCCAGGTACCCCCGCCCTGATTAGAGTGACCACCCCCCCACCGTGCGGCAAACACACACACATCACTTGTGTGACACAGGGAGACCCCCCCCCCCCCGGGACCCCCGCCCTGATTAGAGTGACCACCCCCCCACCGTGCGACAAACACACACACATCACTTGTGTGACACAGGGAGACCCCCGGGACCCCCGCCCTGATTACAGTGACCACTCCACCGTGCGGCAAACACACACACATCACTTGTGTGACACAGGGAGACCCCCCGGGACCCCCGCCCTGATTACAGTGACCCCCCCCCCCCCCCACCATGCAGCAAACACACACACATCACTTGTGTGACACAGGGAGATCGCCCCGGGACCCCCGCCCTGATTACAGTGCCCCCCCCACCGTGCGGCAAACACACACACATCACTTGTGTGACACAGGGAGACCGCCCCGGGACCCCCGCCCTGATTACAGTGACCCCCCCACCGCGCAGCAAACACACACATCACTTGTGTGACACAGGGAGATCGCCCCGGGACCCCCACCCTGATTACAGTGACCCCCCCACCGCGCAGCAAACACACACATCACTTGTGTGACACAGGGAGATCGCCCCGGGACCCCCACTCTGATTACAGTGACCCCCCCACCGTGCAGCAAACACACACACATCACTTGTGTGACACAGGGAGATCGCCCCGGGACCCCCGCCCTGATTACAGAGACCCCCCCACCGTGCAGCAAACACACACACATCACTTGTGTGACACAGGGAGATCGCCTCGGGACCCCCGCCCTGATTACAGAGACCCCCCCACCGTGCAGCAAACACACACACATCACTTGTGTGACACAGGGAGATCGCCCCGGGACCCCCGCCCTGATTACAGTGACCCCCCCACCATGCAGCAAACACACACACATCACTTGTGTGACACAGGGAGATCCCCCCGGGACCCCCGCCCTGATTACAGTGACCCCCCCACCGCGCAGCAAACACACACACATCACTTGTGTGACACAGGGAGATCGCCTCGGGACCCCCGCCCTGATTACAGAGACCCCCCCACCGCGCAGCAAACACACACACATCACTTGTGTGAGCGCAGGGAGATCGCCCCGGGACCCCCGCCCTGATTACAGTGACCCCCCCCCCCCCCCCCCCCACCGTGCAGCAAACACACACATATCACTTTGTGTGACACAGGGAGATCGCCCCGGGACCCCCGCCCTGAATACAGTGACCCCCCCACCGCGCAGCAAACACACACATCACTTGTGTGACACAGGGAGATCGCCCCGGGACCCCCGCCCTGATTACAGTGACCCCCCCCACCGTGCAGCAAACACACACACATCACTTGTGTGACACAGGGAGATCGCCCCGGGACCCCCGCCCTGATTACAGTGACCCCCCCACCGCGCAGCAAACACACACACATCACTTGTGTGACACAGGGAGACCCCCCCGGGACCCCCGCCCTGATTACAGTGACCCCCCCACCGTGCAGCAAACACACACACATCACTTGTGTGACACAGGGAGATCGCCCCGGGACCCCCGCCCTGATTACAGTGACCCCCCCACCGTGCAGCAAACACACACACATCACTTGTGTGACACAGGGAGATCGCCCCGGGACCCCCGCCCTGATTACAGTGACCCCCCCACCGTGCGGCAAACACACACACATCACTTGTGTGACACAGGGAGACCCCCCGGGACCCCCGCCCTGATTACAGTGACCCCCCCACCGTGCAGCAAACACACACATCACTTGTGTGAGCGCAGGGAGATCCCCCCGGGACCCCCGCCCTGATTACAGTGACCCCCCCACCGTGCAGCAAACACACACACATCACTTGTGTGACACAGGGAGATCGCCCCGGGACCCCCGCCCTGATTACAGAGACCCCCCCACCGTGCAGCAAACACACACACATCACTTGTGTGACACAGGGAGATCGCCCCGGGACCCCCGCCCTGATTACAGTGCCCCCCCCACCGCGCAGCAAACACACACACATCACTTGTGTGACACAGGGAGACCCCCCCGGGACCCACGCCCTGATTACAGTGACCCCCCCCACCGTGCAGCAAACACACACACATCACTTGTGTGACACAGGGAGATCGCCCCGGGACCCCCGCCCTGATTACAGTGACCCCCCACCGCGCAGCAAACACACACACATCACTTGTGTGACACAGGGAGATCGCCCCGGGACCCCCGCCCTGATTACAGTGACCCCCCCCACCGTGCGGCAAACACACACACATCACTTGTGTGACACAGGGAGATCCCCCCGGGACCCCCGCCCTGATTACAGTGACCCCCCCCACCGTGCAGCAAACACACACACATCACTTGTGTGACACAGGGAGAAAGCCCCGGGACCCCCGCCCTGATTACAGTGACCCCCCCACCGTGCGGCAAACACACACACATCACTTGTGTGACACAGGGAGATCGCCCCGGGACCCCCGCCCTGATTACAGAGACCCCCCCACCGTGCAGCAAACACACACACATCACTTGTGTGACACAGGGAGACCCCCCGGGACCCCCGCCCTGATTACAGTGACCCCCCCCACCGTGCGGCAAACACACACACATCACTTGTGTGACACAGGGAGATCGCCCCGGGACCCCCGCCCTGATTACAGTGACCCCCCCACCGTGCGGCAAACACACACACATCACTTGTGTGACACAGGGAGATCGCCCCGGGACCCCCGCCCTGATTACAGTGACCCCCCCACCGTGCAGCAAACACACACACATCACTTGTGTGACACAGGGAGACCCCCCGGGACCCCCGCCCTGATTACAGTGACCACCCCCACCGCGCAGCAAACACACACATCACTTGTGTGACACAGGAGATCCCCCCGGGACCCCCGCCCTGATTACAGTGACCACCCCCCCCCCCCCCACCGTGCAGCAAACACACACACATCACTTGTGTGACACAGGGAGATAACCCCGGGACCCCCGCCCTGATTACAGTGACCCCCCCCCCACCGTGCAGCAAACACACACACATCACTTGTGTGACACAGGGAGATCGCCACGGGACCCCCGCCCTGATTACAGTGACCCCCCCACCGCGCAGCAAACACACACACATCACTTGTGTGACACAGGGAGATCGCCCCGGGACCCCCGCCCTGATTACAGTGACCCCCCCCCCACCGTGCAGCAAACACACACACATCACTTGTGTGAGCGCAGGGAGATCGCCCCGGGACCCCCGCCCTGATTACAGTGACCCCCCCACCGTGCAGCAAACACACACACATCACTTGTGTGAGCGCAGGGAGATCGCCCCGGGACCCCCGCCCTGATTACAGAGACCCCCCCACCGCGCAGCAAACACACACACATCACTTGTGTGACACAGGGAGATCGCCCCGGGACCCCCGCCCTGATTACAGTGACCCCCCCACCGCGCAGCAAACACACACATCACTTGTGTGACACAGGGAGATCGCCCCGGGACCCCCGCCCTGATTACAGTGACCCCCCCACCGTGCGGCAAACACACACACATCACTTGTGTGACACAGGGAGACCCCCCCGGGACCCCCGCCCTGATTACAGTGACCCCCCCCACCGTGCAGCAAACACACACACATCACTTGTGTGACACAGGGAGATCCCCCCGGGACCCCCGCCCTGATTACAGTGACCCCCCCACCGTGCAGCAAACACACACACATCACTTGTGTGACACAGGGAGATCGCCCCGGGACCCCCGCCCTGATTACAGTGACCCCCCCACCGTGCAGCAAACACACACACATCACTTGTGTGACACAGGGAGACCCCCCCGGGACCCCCGCCCTGATTACAGTGACCCCCCCCCACCGTGCAGCAAACACACACACATCACTTGTGTGACACAGGGAGATCCCCCCGGGACCCCCGCCCTGATTACAGTGACCCCCCCACCGTGCAGCAAACACACACACATCACTTGTGTGACACAGGGAGATCGCCCCGGGACCCCCGCCCTGATTACAGTGACCACCCCCACCGCGCAGCAAACACACACATCACTTGTGTGACACAGGGAGATAACCCCGGGACCCCCGCCCTGATTACAGTGACCCCCCCACCGTGCAGCAAACACACACACATCACTTGTGTGACACAGGGAGATCGCCCCGGGACCCCCGCCCTGATTACAGTGACCCCCCCACCGTGCAGCAAACACACACATCACTTGTGTGACACAGGAGATCCCCCCGGGACCCCCGCCCTGATTACAGTGACCACCCCCACCGCGCAGCAAACACACACATCACTTGTGTGACACAGGGAGATCGCCCCGGGACCCACGCCCTGATTACAGTGACCCCCCCACCGTGCAGCAAACACACACACATCACTTGTGTGACACAGGGAGATCGCCCCGGGACCCCCGCCCTGATTACAGTGACCCCCCCACAGCGCAGCAAACACACACACATCACTTGTGTGACACAGGGAGATCGCCCCGGGACCCCCGCCCTGATTACAGTGACCCCCCCACCGTGCAACAAACACACACACATCACTTGTGTGACACAGGGAGACCCCCCGGGACCCCCGCCCTGATTACAGTGACCCCCCCACCGTGCAGCAAAAACACACACATCACTTGTGTGAAACAGGGAGACTCCACGGGACCCCCGCCCTGATTACAGTGCCCCCCCCACCGTGCGGCAAACACACACACATCACTTGTGTGACACAGGGAGATCGCCCCGGGACCCCCGCCCTGATTACAGTGACCCCCCCACCGCGCAGAAAACACACACACATCACTTGTGTGACACAGGGAGATCGCCCCGGGACCCCCGCCCTGATTACAGTGACCCCCCCACCGTGCAGCAAACACACACACATCACTTGTGTGACACAGGGAGACCCCCCGGGACCCCCGCCCTGATTACAGTGACCCCCCCCACGTGCCGCAAACACACACACATCACTTGTGTGACACAGGGAGATCGCCCCGGGACCCCCGCCCTGATTACAGTGACCCCCCCACCGTGCAACAAACACACACACATCACTTGTGTGACACAGGGAGACCCCCCGGGACCCCCGCCCTGATTACAGTGACCCCCCCACCGTGCAGCAAAAACACACACATCACTTGTGTGACACAGGGAGACCCCACGGGACCCCCGCCCTGATTACAGTGCCCCCCCCACCGTGCGGCAAACACACACACATCACTTGTGTGACACAGGGAGATCGCCCCGGGACCCCCGCCCTGATTACAGTGACCCCCCCATCGTGCAGCAAACACACACACATCACTTGTGTGACACAGGGAGACCCCCCGGGACCCCCGCCCTGATTACAGTGACCCCCCCCACGTGCCGCAAACACACACACATCACTTGTGTGACACAGGGAGATCGCCCCGGGACCCCCGCCCTGATTACAGTGCGCCCCCCCCGCCGTGCAGCAAACACACACACATCACTTGTGTGACACAGGGAGACCCCCCCGGGACCCCCGCCCTGATTACAGTGACCCCCCCACCGCGCAGCAAACACACACACATCACTTGTGTGACACAGGGAGATCGCCCCGGGACCCCCGCCCTGATTACAGTGACCCCCCCACCGCGCAGCAAACACACACATCACTTGTGTGACACAGGGAGACCCCCCCGGGACCCCCGCCCTGATTACAGTGACCCCCCCACCGCGCAGCAAACACACACATCACTTGTGTGACACAGGGAGATCGCCCCGGGACCCCCGCCCTGATTACAGTGACCCCCCCACCGCGCAGCAAACACACACATCACTTGTGTGACACAGGGAGATCGCCCCGGGACCCCCGCCCTGATTACAGTGACCCCCCCACCGCGCAGCAAACACACACATCACTTGTGTGACACAGGGAGATCGCCCCGGGACCCCCGCCCTGATTACAGTGACCCCCCCACCGCGCAGCAAACACACACACATCACTTGTGTGACACAGGGAGATCCCCCCGGGACCCCCGCCCTGATTACAGAGACCCCCCCACCGCGCAGCAAACACACACATCACTTGTGTGAGCGCAGGGAGATCGCCCCGGGACCCCCGCCCTGATTACAGTGACCCCCCCACCGTGCGACAAACACACACACATCACTTGTGTGACACAGGGAGATCGCCCCGGGACCCCCGCCCTGATTACAGTGACCCCCCCACCGTGCAGCAAACACACACACATCACTTGTGTGAGCGCAGGGAGACCCCCCCGGGACCCCCGCCCTGATTACAGAGACCCCCCCACCGTGCAGCAAACACACACACATCACTTGTGTGACACAGGGAGATCGCCCCGGGACCCCCGCCCTGATTACAGTGACCCCCCCACCGTGCAGCAAACACACACACATCACTTGTGTGACACAGGGAGATCGCCCCGGGACCCCCGCCCTTATTACAGTGCCCCCCCCACCGTGCAGCAAACACACACACATCACTTGTGTGACACAGGGAGACCCCCCCGGGACCCCCGCCCTGATTACAGTGACCCCCCCACCGTGCAGCAAACACACACACATCACTTGTGTGACACAGGGAGATCGCCCCGGGACCCCCGCCCTGATTACAGTGACCCCCCCACCGTGCGGCAAACACACACATCACTTGTGTGACACAGGGAGATCGCCCCGGGACCCCCGCCCTGATTACAGTGACCCCCCCACCGTGCGGCAAACACACACACATCACTTGTGTGACACAGGAAGACCCCCCCGGGACCCCCGCCCTAATTACAGTGACTTCGGTTACCACATATTATCATATGCTCCTTTAACACGGTAACCGAGAACGACCTCTCACCTATTGGGTCAAAGGTTGACACAACACATCAACCTCTGACCCACTGACACTGCAGGGTGACACAGTGACACCGAGCCCCCCCCCCCCCCCACACCGCATAACTCTGCCCAACCTCAGAGCACCAGTCCCAGAGATATCTGACGTGTGTGTTTCTTTAAATCAGTGCTGTAGTATTAGATAATACTTACTGCATTCCCCCCCCCCACCCTTATTAACTCAACGCCGTTTTTAATAATTTGTAATATCCTGATTATCCTTTGATTTCTATAGCAGCTTTATCCCGCCCCCCCAGCAGTGCAAGATCTGTGTCACACTTTCCTGTTTGGGATCCTTTGTTGCCAGTGTTCCCTGCAGTTTGAGCTGCGAGCTGCAACAATAGGCAATGTTACCGTAGCGACATAAGAATACATTGTAGCTGCTGAGTTGCTGACTGAACGATTGATTGAAACTGAAAGGCGGCCATTTAGTGAACCCAGGGAAGCCGGATCTGTGTCGATCCATCGCGGGAGAAGCAATCGATCGGCAGCTTAGCTAATTAGTTTCCAATAAAGGTAATCAAAGGCGGCGTATACCAACACAAACAAAAGATTTATTTTTTATTTGATTTAAATGCCGCTTGGATCAACTCTCTAATCTCAGATCTGTGACTTCTCCTACACACTTCTTTCTATTAAACCGACACAGAACCCCTAACCCCCCCCCCCCCCCGCCGCCCCGGCCCCCCGCCCCGGCCCCCCACCCCCCGCCGCCCCGGCCATCCACCCCCCGGCCCCCCACTCTTTCCAGCAAAATACAGATTGAAGAATGACTTACAATTAACGAGACGACAATCCTCGCAGGAAGACGGGGGGGGGGGGGGGGGGGGGGGTACCCCAGGACTTTCTCCCACCGAGTCAGCGCAGACGGTGAGCCCGCGAGTCGCAGCTCCGATCCCAAAACATGTGCCTCGCGTACCGCCCGTCCCGAGCCTTTCTTCACGTGGGCTATTTATAGCCAGGAAGGGGGGGGGGGGGGAGAGTTTGATGTGCGACGCAGCACCAAGGAAACAGGTGCGGAGAAGTGGGAGAGAGGGGGGGGGGGAGCGCTCGGCGTTGCGATCCTCCGCAGTCCTGCCAGAGGGGACGCAGACGGGCGACCGGAACCCCCACTATTTTAGGGCCGACGTATCGGGGGGGGGGGGGGGAAAGAGGGGATCGGGCGCCGCTGCGTTTTGGGACGCGCGTTTTTAGGTTCGGGGAATTTGGCGTTGGGTTTCGGCGCTAAACGAAAAAAGAAAGCGTCCCGTCGTCATTACGGCGACAACCGGGGCAGGAAACGGTCAGGAGAAGAAAGGTGCTCAGGGGACTCCGCCCACCGCGTGAATCCCGCGTCTTGTCGCCGGCCGGCGCGGAAGTCCCCGGAAACGGCGTAACTTCCTTCAATACACAGGCGCAGCCTTGCGCAGGTATATAGCTTCGCCGTTATACCAGGCATGGCCAACTCCAGTGCTCAAGTGGCACCAACCAGTCAGCTTTTAAGGATACCCCTGCTTCAGCACAACTGGCTCAATTACTCATTTGAAGACTGCACCCCCTGTGCTGAAGCAGGGATATCCTGCGAACACGGCCCCTTGGGGACTGGAGCCGCCCGCCCTTGCTGTATACGCCGCCTGGCGCCCATCGTTTTGCCCATATACACAATAGTAAAAAAAAACATATATAACCGCCTGCTCTGCAGTCTGCACCCCACCCCCCCCACCACTTCAGAGGCCAGCGCAGTAGGCCACGCAGTGTCCGGAGGAGTAAAAATCCACGTCCAGGAGCCCAGCAACGCGCCCGAATCTGAAGGAGATCTCCTCCCCTCCAGGAATGAAACGTTCGTCGGGGATGAGCAGCTGAGACTCGCGCCCACAGCGGCTGCCATCGAGAAATGTCACAACCCACACGAGACCGGGGGGGGGGGGGGATAAGATCTGAGCAGGCGACACGCTCCGCCATCTTGGGTTATCCCGTCACCGGGGCGGAGCGGTCCCGTCGGTCGACGTGAACCGGCAGAGACCCGCGTTTGCCGCGGCTGAGAGAGGAGCGATCCGCAGGTTGGCAAAGCCGGAAACTCCCCCCCCCCCTCGCCGCGTCGCGTTGGAAAAGCGGCAAAAGTCGTTTCCAACGCCGGAAAATATGGAAATGAAGGGGAGGTGCCGCGGCCGGAGCGGTTTGGGCGGTCAGCGGACTGGTTTGGGCGGTCAGCGGACTGGTTTGGGACTTTTTTCCCCTAAGCTAAAAATTGGGCGAAGTTCTCCGTCTGTTTCACGCTCACTGGCCGTCGTTCCAGGGTCAAAATCACTGACAGATGTGGTCAGATTCCTCTCCACCCTGTCCTGATAGAGATCTGTACATCTGCCTCCCCCTCCCAGTCTGTACCTCTGCCCCACCTCCCCAGTCTGTACCTCTGCCCCCCCTCCCCAGTCTGTACCTCTGCCCCCCCCTCCCCAGTCTGTAGCTCTGCCTCCCCCCTCCCCAGTCTGTACTCTGCCTCCCCCCCAAGTCTGTAGCTCTGCCTCCCCCCCCCCAGTCTGTACCTCTGCCCCCCTCTCCAGTGTGTACCTCTGCCCCCTCTCCAGTGTGTACCTCTGCCTCCCCCTCCCCAGTCTGTACCTCTGCCTCCCCCCCCAGTCTGTACCTCTGCCCCCCTCTCCAGTGTGTACCTCTGCCCCCCTCTCCAGTGTGTACCTCTGCCTCCCCCCCAGTCTGTACTCTGCCTCCTCCCCCAGTCTGTACTCTGCCTCCCCCCCAGTCTGTACCTCTGCCCCCCTCTCCAGTGTGTACCTCTGCCCCCCCTCCCCAGTCTGTACTCTGCCTCCTCCCCCAGTCTGTACTCTGCCTCCCCCCCAGTCTGTACCTCTGCCCCCCTCTCCAGTGTGTACCTCTGCCCCCCTCTCCAGTCTGTACCTCTGCCTCCCCCCCCCAGTCTGTACCTCTGCCTCCCCCTCCCCAGTCTGTACCTCTGCCCCCCCTCCCCAGTCTGTACCTCTGCCCCCCTCCCCAGTCTGTACCTCTGCCCCCCTCCCCAGTCTGTACCTCTGCCCCCCTCCCCAGTCTGAACTTCTGCCTCCCCTCCACAGTCTGTACCTCTGCTCCCCCTCCCCAAGTCTGTACCTTAGCCTCCCCTCCCCAGTCTGTACCTTTGCCCCCTCCCCAGTCCTGTGCCTCTGCCCCCCCCCAGTCTGTACCTCTGCCCCCCTCCCAAGTCTGTACTCTGCCTCCCCCCCCCAGTCTGTACCTCTGCCCCCCCTTTCCAGTCTGCGCCTCTGTTCCCCCTCCCCAGTCTGCACCTCTGCCCCCCCCTCCCCAGTCTGCACCTCAGCACCCCCCCACAGTCTGTACCTCAGCACCCCCCCACAGTCTGTACCTCAGCACCCCCCCACAGTCTGTACCTCAGCACCCCCCCCCCCCCACAGTCCTGCACCTCTGCCCCCCCTCCCCAGTCTGTACCTCTGCCCCCCTCCCCAGTCTGCACCTCAGCACCCCCTCCCCAGTCTGTACCTCTGCCTCTCCCTCCCCCAGTCTATACCTCTGCCTCTCCCTCCCCAGTCTGTACCTCTGCCTCCCCCCCCAGTCTGTACCTCTGCCTCCCCCTCCCCAGTCTGCGCCTCTGCCCCCTTCCACAAGTCTGTACCTCTGCCCCCGCTCCCCGGTCTGTACCTTTGCACCCCCTCCCTGGTCTGTACCTCTGCCTCTCCCCCCCCAGTCTGCACCTCAGCCTCCCCCTCCCATCTGCGCCTCTGCCTCCCCTCCCCAGTCCTGTACCTCTGCTCCCCCTCCCCAGTCTGTACTACTGCCCCCCCTCCCCAGTCTGTACCTCTGCCTCCTCCCCCAGTCTGTACCTCTGCCTCCCCTCCCCAGTCTGTACCTCTGCCCCCCTCTCACGTCTGTACCTCTGCCCCCCTCTCCAGTGTGTACCTCTGCCCCCCTCTCCAGTGTGTACCTCTGCCTCCCCCTCCCCAGTCTGTACCTCTGCCCCCCTCCCCAGTCTGTACCTCTGCCCCCCTCTCCAATGTGTACCTCTGTCCCCCTCTCCAGTGTGTACCTCTGCCCCCCTCCCCAGTCTGTACTCTGCCTCCCCCCCCAGTCTGTACCTCTGCCCCCCTCTCCAGTGTGTACCTCTGCCCCCCTTCCCAGTCTGTACCTCTGCCTCCCCCTCCCCAGTCTGTACCTCTGCCTCCCCCTCCCCAGTCTGTACCTCTGCCCCCCTCCCCAGTCTGTACCTCTGCCCCCCTCCCCAGTCTGTACCTCTGCCCCCCTCCCCAGTCTGTACTTCTGCCTCCCCTCCCCAGTCTGTACCTCTGCCCCCCTCCCCAGTCTGTACCTCTGCCCCCCTCCCCAGTCTGTACCTCTGCTCCCCCTCCCCAAGTCTGTACCTCTGCCTCCCCTCCCCAGTCTGTACCTCTGCCCCCTCCCCAGTCTGTACCTCTGCCCCCCCCAGTCTGTACCTCTGCCCCCTCCCAAGTCTGTACCTCTGCCTCCCCCCCCCCAGTCTGTACCTCTGCCCCCCTCTCCAGTCTGCGCCTCTGCTCCCCCTCCCCAGTCTGCGCCTCTTTCCCCCCTCCCCAGTCTGCACCTCAGCACCCCCCCACAGTCTGTACCTCAGCACCCCCCCACAGTCTGTACCTCAGCACCCCCCCCCCCCCCCACAGTCTGCACCTCTGCCCCCCCTCCCCAGTCTGTACCTCTGCCCCCCTCCCCCAGTCTGCACCTCAGCACCCCCTCCCCAGTCTGTACCTCTGCCTCTCCCCCCCCCCAGTCTATACCTCTGCCTCTCCCTCCCCAGTCTGTACCTCTGCCTCCCCCCCCCAGTCTGTACCTCTGCCTCCCCCTCCCCAGTCTGCGCCTCTGCCCCCCCTCCACAGTCTGTACCTCTGCCCCCGTTCCCCGGTCTGTACCTTTGCACCCCCTCCCTGGTCTGTACCTCTGCCTCTCCCCCCCCAGTCTGCACCTCAGCCTCCCCCTCCCATCTGCGCCTCTGCCTCCCCTCCCCAGTCTGTACCTCTGCTCCCCCTCCCCAGTCTGTACTACTGCCCCCCCTCCCCAGTCTGTACCTCTGCTCCCCCTCCCCAGTCTGTACTACTGCCCACCCTCCCCAGTCTGTACTTCTGCCCCCCCTCCCCAGCCTGTACCTCTGCCCCCCATCCCCAGTCTGTACCTCTGCCTCCCCTCCCCAGTCTGTACCTCTGCCTCCCCTCCCCAGTCTGTACATCTGCCTCCCCCTCCCCAGTCTGTACTTCTGCCCCCCCTCCCCAGCCTGTACCTCTGCCCCCCATCCCCAGTCTGTACCTCTGCCTCCCCTCCCCAGCCTGTACCTCTGCCCCCCATCCCCAGTCTGTACCTCTGCCTCCCCTCCTCAGTCTGTACCTCTGCCTCCCTACCCCAGTCTGTACATCTGCCTCCCCCTCCCCAGTCTGTACCTCTGCCCCCCTCCCAGGTCTGTACCTCTGCCCCCCCCCCTTCCCCGGTCTGTACCTCTGCCCCCCCCCTCCCCAGTCTTTACCAATGCCCTCCCTCCCCAGTCTGTACCGCTGCCTCCCCTTCCCAGTCTGTATCTCTGCCCCCTCCCCAGTCTGTATCTCTGCCCCCACCCCAGGCTGTATCTCTGCCCCCTCCCCAGTCTGTACCTCTGCCCCCCTCCCCAGTCTGTACCCTTGCCCCCCCTTCCCCAGTCTGTACCTCTGCCCCCCCCTCCCCAGTCTGTACCTCTGCCTCCCCTCTCCAGTCTGTACCTCTGCTCCCCTCCCCAGTCTGTACCTCTGCCTCCCCCCTCACCAGTCTGTACCTCTGCCTCCCCCCTCACCAGTCTGTACCTCTGCCCCCCTCCCCGGTCGGTACCTCTGCCCGCCCCTCCCCAGTCTGCACCTCTGCCCCCTCCCCGGTCGGTACCTCTGCCTCCCCTCCCCAGTCTGTACCTCTGCCTCTCCCCCCCCCCCCAGTCTATACCTCTGCCTCTCCCTCCCCAGTCTGTACCTCTGCCTCCCCCCCCAATCTGTACCTCTGCCCCCGCTCCCCGGTCTGTACCTCTGCTCCCCCTCCCCAGTCTGTACTACTGCCCACCCTCCCCAGTCTGTACTTCTGCCCCCCCTCCCCAGCCTGTACCTCTGCCCCCCATCCCCAGTCTGTACCTCTGCCTCCCCTCCCCAGTCTGTACCTCTGCCTCCCCCTCCCCAGTCTGTACTTCTGCCCCCCCTCCCCAGCCTGTACCTCTGCCCCCATCCCCAGTCTGTACCTCTGCCTCCCCTCCCCAGCCTGTACCTCTGCCCCCCATCCCCAGTCTGTACCTCTGCCTCCCCTCCTCAGTCTGTACCTCTGCCTCCCCCTCCCCAGTCTGTACCTCTGCCTCCCCTCGCAGGTCTGTACCTCTGCTCCCCCCCCCCCTTCCCACTCTGTACCTCTGCCTCCCCCTCCACAGTCTGTACCTCTGCCTCCCCTCCCAAGTCTGTACCTCTGCTCCCCCTCCCCAGTCTGTACCTCTGTCTCCCCTCCCAAGTCTGTACCTCTGCTCCCCCTCCCCAGTCTGTACTTCTGCCTCCCCTCCCCAGTCTGTACCTCTGCTCACCCTCCCCAGTCTGTACTTCTGCCTCCCCCTCCCCAGTCTGTACCTCTGCCCCCCCTCCCCAGCCTACACCTCTGCCCCCCTCTCCAGTCTGTACCTCTGCCCCCCCTCCCCAGTCTGTACCTCTGCCCCATCCTCCCCAGTGTGTACCTCTGCCCCCCTCCCCAGCCTACACCTCTTCCCCCCCTCTCCAGTCTGTACCTCTGCCCCCCCTCCCCAGTCTGTATCTCTGCCCCTCTCCCCAGTCTGTACCTCTGCCCCCCCTCCCAAGTCTGTATCTCTGCCCCCTCCCCAGTCTGTACTTCTGCCCCCCCCTCCCCAGTCTGTATCTCTGCCACCCCCCCCAGTCTGTACCTCTGCCTCCCCTCCCCAGTCTGTACCTCTGCCCCTCCTCCCCAGTCTGTACCTCTGCCTCCCTCCCCCGTCTGTATCTCTGCCCCCACCCGTCTGTATCTCTGCCCCCACCCCAGTCTGTACCTCTGCCTCCCCTCCCCAGTCTGTACCTCTGCCTCCCCTCCCCAGTCTGTACCTCTGCCTCTCCTCCCCGGTCGGAACTCTGCCTCCCCTCCCCAGTCTGTACCTCTGCCTCCCCCTCCCCAGTCTGTACCTCTGCCTCCCCTCGCAGGTCTGTACCTCTGCTCCCCCCCCCTTCCCACTCTGTACTTCTGCCCCATCCTCCCCAGTCTGTATCTCGGCCCCCTCCCCAGTCTGTACCTCTGCCTCCCCTCCCAAGTCTGTACCTCTGCTCCTCCTCCCCAGTCTGTACTTCTGCCTCCCCTCCCCAGTCTGTACCTCTGCTCCCCCTCCCCAGTCTGTACTTCTGCCTCCCCCTCCCCAGTCTGTACCTCTGCCCCCCCTCCCCAGTCTGTACAACTGCCTCCCCCCTCAGACTGTATCTCTGCCCCCTCCCGTCTGTACTTCTGCCCCCCTCCCCAGTCTGTACCTCTGCCTCCCCTCCCCAGTCTGTATCTCTGCCCCCTCCCCAGTCTGTACCTCTGCCTCCCCTCCCCGGTCGGTACCTCTGCCTCCCCTCCCCAGTCTGTACCTCTGCCTCCCCTCCCCAGTCTGTATCTCTGCCCCCACCCCAGTCTGTATCTCTGCCCCCACCCCAGTCTGTACCTCTGCCTCATCCTCCACAGTCTGTACCTCTGCCTCTCTGGCTTCTCTGTGTGTTGTGTGGGTAGAGAGGGCTTCTCTATGTGTTGTGTGAGTAGAGAGGGCTTCTCTGTGTGTTGTGTGGGTAGAGAGTGCTTCTCTGTGTGTTGTGTGAGTAGAGAGGGCTTCTCTGTGTGTTGTGTGGGTAGAGAGGGCTTCTCTGTGTGTTGTGTGGGTAGAGAGGGCTTCTCTGTGTGTTGTGTGAGTAGAGAGTGCTTCTCTGTTTGTTGTGTGAGTAGAGAGGGCTTCTCTGTGTGTTGTGTGAGTAGAGAGGGCTTCTCTGTGTGTTGTGTGAGTAGAGAGGGCTTCTCTGTGTGTTGTGTGGGTAGAGAGGGCTTCTCTATGTGTTGTGTGAGTAGAGAGGGCTTCTCTGTGTGTTGTGTGGGTAGAGAGGGCTTCTCTGTGTGTTGTGTGAGTAGAGAGGGCTTCTCTGTGTGTTGTGTGAGTAGAGAGTGCTTCTCTGTGTGTTGTGTGGGTAGAGAGGGCTTCTCTGTGTGTTGTGTGAGTAGAGAGTGCTTCTCTGTGTGTTGTGTGGGTAGAGAGGGCTTCTCTGTGTGTTGTGTGGGTAGAGAGGGCTTCTCTGTGTGTTGTGTGAGTAGAGAGTGCTTCTCTGTGTGTTGTGTGAGTAGAGAGGGCTTCTCTGTGTGTTGTGTGGGTAGAGAGGGCTTCTCTGTGTGTTGTGTGAGTAGAGAGTGCTTCTCTGTGTGTTGTGTGAGTACAGAGGGCTTCTCTGTGTGTTGTGTGAGTAGAGAGGGCTTCTCTGTGTGTTGTGTGGGTAGAGAGTGCTTCTCTGTGTGTTGTGTGGGTAGAGAGGGCTTCTCTGTGTGTTGTGTGAGTAGAGAGGGCTTCTCTGTGTGTTGTGTGAGTAGAGAGGGCTTCTCTGTGTGTTGTGTGAGTAGAGAGGGCTTCTCTGTGTGTTGTGTGAGCAGAGAGGGCTTCTCTGTGTGTTGTGTGAGTAGAGAGGGCTTCTCTGTGTGTTGTGTGAGTAGAGAGGGCTTCTCTGTGTGTTGTGTGGGTAGAGAGGGCTTCTCTGTGTGTTGTGTGGGTAGAGAGGGCTTCTCTGTGTGTTGTGTGGGTAGAGAGGGCTTCTCTATGTGAAGTGCGTCTGTATCAAGGGACGAGCACACGCATTGCTTTGCAAGGGACTAGGTAAAAATGGTAGCACTCACTCAGCCTGCTTGGGTAAGAAAAGGAAGTGTGTAATGTTTGTCACACAGGAATAGGGACAGGGCTAAGCTACCTGTGCATTCAGACAGGGGAGGATGGAAAAGTCCATTTAGCCAGGGGAATTAAAGGGGTTTTAACGGCAACCAACTTCCTAGCAGGCTGGAGAATAGGGAAGTAACTAAATGTATCCATTCCCCCCTGCACTAGGAATAATAGCTGCAGGGAAAGCTACATCCAAATAAAGGGTCTCAGGCAGAGCTGCAAAAAGGGGGGGGGGGGGGGAACAGGGGAACAGAAATAGACAATCCTGTTCCAGGACATTTATTACTGAAAAGATCAAGAACTGTGTTTTGGGGTCTTTGGGGCTTCCTCAAAAAGGTTTTTTTTTTTTTTGGAGGGCAGAGATTGCATTTGTAGTTTCTGCTCATTGTGCCAGCGTGTGACACCCAGATATCAGTCGTTACTTAATCAGTAATCAGTAACTGACCGAAGATTTAATCGAACATGGTATCTAGTAACTTGAGATAATTATTTCTACCACTTTTTCTGCCAGAGACACGAGTCCGGGTTCCTTTAATCAGAGCTCATAACGGGGTATTAACTAAATCAGTAATGGACGTTATGTTCGCAGAGGTATAACTATTATCCACAATGCTAATTGTATGCAAAAACAGCTAAACATGAGGGTAAGTATGTCTTAGTGTTACTCCCATCTACACCCTATAACTCCCAATAACGTGACGGTAAGTGTGTCTTAGTGTTACTCCCATCCAGACCCTATAACTCCCAATAACGTGAGGGTAAGTATGTCTTAGTGTTACTCCCATCCAGTCCCTATAACTCCCAATAACGTGACGGTAAGTGTGTCTTAGTGTTACTCCCATCCAGACCCTATAACTCCCAATAACATGACGGTGAGTATGTCTTAGTGTTACTCCCATCCAGTCCCTATAACTCCCAATAACGTGACGGTGAGTGTGTCTTAGTGTTACTCCCATCCAGTCCCTATTACTCCCAATAACGTGACAGTAAGTATGTCTTAGTGTTACTCCCATCCAGTCCCTATAACTTCCAATAATGTGACGGTAAGTATGTCTTAGTTTTACTCCCATCCAGGCCCTATAACTTCCAATAACGTGACGGTAAGTATGTCTTAGTGTTACTCCCATCCAGACCCTATAACTCCCAATAACGTGACGGTAAGTATGTCTTAGTGTTACTCCCATCCAGTCCCTATAACTCCCAATAACGTGACGGTAAGTATGTCTTAGTGTTACTCCCATCCAGTCCCTATAACTCCCAATAACGTGACGGTAAGTATGTCTTAGTGTTACTCCCATCCAGTCCCTATAACTCCCAATAACGTGACGGTAAGTATGTCTTAGTGTTACTCCCATCCAGTCCCTATAACTCCCAATAACGTGACGGTAAGTATGTCTTAGTGTTACTCCCATCTACACCCTATAACTCCCAATAACGTGACGGTAAGTGTGTCTTAGTGTTACTCCCATCCAGACCCTATAACTCCCAATAACGTGACGGTAAGTGTGTCTTAGTGTTACTCCCATCCAGACCCTATAACTCCCAATAACGTGACAGTAAGTATGTCTTAGTGTTACTCCCATCTACACCCTATAACTCCCAATAACATGACAGTAAGTATGTCTTAGTGTTACCCCCATCCAGACCCTATAACTCCCAATAATGTGACGGTAAGTATGTCTTAGTGTTACTCCCATCCTGACCCTATAACTCCCAATAACGTGATGGTAAGTATGTCTTAGTGTTACTCCCATCCAGACCCTATAACTCCCAATAACATGACAGTAAGTATGTCTTAGTGTTACTCCCATCCAGTCCCTATAACTCCCAATAACGTGAGGGTAAGTATGTCTTAGTGTTACCCCCATCCAGACCCTATAACTCCCAATAATGTGACGGTAAGTATGTCTAGTATTGCTCCCATCCAGGCCCTATAACTTCCAAGAACGTCTTAGGGGCCTATTCAGGTAGCTTTGATAAGTAACTTAACGCTTGGTAAGTGCACTTACCAAGTAATTTTGCATGTGTTGCTATTCAGAAAGCTTCGATGACATGTCAAAATCACTTGTAAAAGGCTTTTAACAGGAGGAAGGAGGCAGGGAAGGTGTTCCTAACCTAATAGGTATCACCATATGTATATATGTCCCCTCAAATCTTCCACCAAATAAATTAAGGAAAGGCCATTCTGCTTTTGAGAAAGGCCATATGTGGCCGAAATGTCACGTCATTTTGTTGGCAATAAATAGTGTATTTAAAATCCGAGGGGCCCCTGTTCTTTACACCTCTCGCTGAATATTGGATTATCACAGAGAATCCAGCACCAGGAGCCCCGGTATTTGTATCCTTTTAATTAAGATATTTTGCTGTGCAGCAGTTTCCCCATATTATTTATTTATATAGCGCCATTAATGTACACAGCGCGTCACAGTAATAATACACGTGGTAATCAAATAAATAACACATAATACAAATAACAGATCATGGGAATAAGTGCTTCAGGTATAAAAGTAACATTAAGGAAGAGGCGTCCCTGCTCCGAAGAGCTTACAATCTAATTGGTAGGTAGGGAGAACGTACAGAGACAGTAGGAGGGAGATCTGGTAAGTGCGTCTGCAGGGGACCAAACTTTATGTATCATGTGTATAGTATCAGCCACGGAGCTACTCATATGCTTCTTTAATGAAGTGTGTCTTAAGGTGGATAGAGAGGGTGCTAGTTGGGTATTGAGGGGAAGGGCATTCCAGAGGTGTGGGGCAGTCAGTGAGAAAGGTTTAAGTCGGGAGAGGGCTTTAGATACAAAGGGGGCAGAGAGAAGACATCCTTGAGCAGAACGCAAGAGTCGGGAAGCCGACAAATTAACATACCTGGGGTGCCATAGGAGATATGCTAATGTCCATGCAAAGTATATTTAAAGGTGCCACACATGCTCAAATATATCTTTAACACCAATCCGTTCAAATACCTTTGTGATGAAGGGGGTACCAGTGTCAGACCCAACAGGATTAGAACCCAGAACACTGCCATTCAGGACAGCAGCTCTAGCACTGAACTGACCCCGATGCTGGGAAGCTCCACTGTCACCTATCTCTCAGGTGTCACCTATCTCTCAGGTGTCTCAGGTGTCACCTATCTCTCAGGTGTCTCAGGTGTCACATATCTCTCAGGTGTCACCTATCTCTCAGGTGTCCAAAGAAAAAACTGTCCTGCGCTTCGGTGATCAGTAATTGCACCATATGGTGTCAAAGTGGTCATGTGGGGCTGGGAAAGAGGGAGCTAAGCATGGCCACTAGAATGACCGGAGTAGGTGGGAAAGGTGATAACCCTTACCTATGTCGCAACTCCGGTCTGGGTCCTGCTCTCCTCTGCTCCTCAGCTCACGCGTGCAGCCTTCTATGGAAATACAAGGGATGGAAGGGCTCCGGCGCAACTGCGCGTGACAGACTCCAAACAGCTCCCGGATGAATTCAACAAAACTTTATTCGCACAAAAACACACTGGGGCTACACCACGATCTCCCCCTCTACGCGTTTCACCCTCTAGGATAGGGCTTCTATAGCCCTATCCTAGAGGGTGAAACGCGTAAAGGGGGAGATCGTGGTGTAGCCCCAGTGTGTTTTTGTGCGAATAAAGTTTTGTTAAATTCATCCGGGAGCTGTTTGGAGTCTGTCACGCGCAGTTGCGCCGGAGCCCTTCCATCCCTATCTCTCAGGTGTCACCTATCTCTCAGGTGTCACATATCTCTGGTGTCTCAGGTGTCACATATCTCTCAGGTGTCACCTATCTCTCAGGTGTCTCAGGTGTCACCTATCTCTCAGGTGTCACATATCTCTCAGGTGTCACATATCTCTCAGGTGTCACATATCTCTCAGGTGTCACCTATCTCTCAGATGTCTCAGGTGTCACCTATCTCAGGTGTCTTCGGTGTCACATATCTCTCATGTGTCTCATATCTCTCAGGTGTCTCATATCTCTCAGGTATCTCAGGTGTCATATCTCTCAGGTCTCTCAGGTGTCACATATCTCTCAGGTGTCACATATATCTCTCAGGTGTCACATATATCTCTCAGGTGTCACATATCTCTCAGGTGTCACATATCTCTCAGGTGTCACATATCTCTCAGGTGTTTCAGGTGTCACATATCTCTCAGGTGTCACATATCTCTCAGGTGTCACATTTCTCTCAGGTGTTTCAGGTGTCACATATCTCCCAGGTATATCAGGTGTCAGATGTCACATATCTCTCAGGTATATCATGTGTCACATATCTCTCAGGTGTCACATATCTCTCAGGTATCTCAGTTGTCACATCTCTCAGGTATCTCAGTTGTCACATATCTCTCAGGTATATCAGGTGTCACATATCTCTCAGGTGTCACATGTCTCTCAGGTATCTCAGTTGTCACATATCTCTCAGGTATCTCAGTTGTCACATATCTCTCAGGTGTCACATATCTCTCAGGAATCTCAGGTGTCACATATCTCTCAGGTATCTCAGTTGTCACATATCTCTCAGGTATATCAGGTGTCACATATCTCTCAGGTGTCACATATCTCTCAGGTATATCAGGTGTCACATATCTCTCAGGTATATCAGGTGTCACATATCTCTCAGGTGTCACATATCTCTCAGGAATCTCAGGTGTCACATATCTCTCAGGTATCTCAGTTGTCACATATCTCTCAGGTATCTCAGGTGTCACATATCTCTCAGGTGTCACATATCTCTCAGGTATCTCAGTTGTCACATCTCTCAGGTATCTCAGTTGTCACATATCTCTCAGGTATCTCAGTTGTCACATATCTCTCAGGTATCTCAGTTGTCACATATCTCTCAGGAATCTCAGGTGTCACATATCTCTCAGGTATCTCAGGTGTCACATATCTCTCAGGTATCTCAGGTGTCACATATCTCTTAGGTATCTCAGTTGTCACATATCTCTCAGGTATCTCTCAGGTCTCTCAAGTGTCACATATCTCTCAGGAATCTCAGGTGCCACATACTGTATCTCTCAGGTGTCACCTATCTCTCAGTTGTCACATATCTCTCAGGTATATCAGGTGTCACATATCTCTCAGGTGTCACATATCTCTCAGGTATATCAGGTGTCACATATCTCTCAGGTATATCAGGTGTCACATATCTCTCAGGTGTCACATATCTCTCAGGAATCTCAGGTGTCACATATCTCTCAGGTATCTCAGTTGTCACATATCTCTCAGGTATCTCAGGTGTCACATATCTCTCAGGTGTCACATATCTCTCAGGTATCTCAGTTGTCACATCTCTCAGGTATCTCAGTTGTCACATATCTCTCAGGTATCTCAGTTGTCACATATCTCTCAGGTATCTCAGTTGTCACATATCTCTCAGGAATCTCAGGTGTCACATATCTCTCAGGTATCTCAGGTGTCACATATCTCTCAGGTATCTCAGGTGTCACATATCTCTCAGGTATCTCAGTTGTCACATATCTCTCAGGTATCTCTCAGGTCTCTCAAGTGTCACATATCTCTCAGGAATCTCAGGTGCCACATACTGTATCTCTCAGGTGTCACATATCTCTCAGATGTCACATATCTCTCAGATGTCACATATCTCTCAGGTCTCTCAGGTGCTAATTCTTTTGCCCGAGGAACATTGACCTGTCACCCAGAACGTGGAAATGTTCTGACTTTAAAGCAGCGATACGGCTTTTCCCCTTGTCCCTTCTCCTTTTCCCCTTATTTGTATATGTAAAGCGTGTGACAACATATCATTCTACATTTTTACCTAGACTGGCAATCGTTTGCTGCTCCTGCTATAAATCTGTCAAACTCCTGAGTGTGTGCCTAACATAATGGCTGCCTCAGTCAGTGTAAGGCTACGGCCCCAGTCACTGCGTGCACGCGGCGCCACCGTTTAAGCCGCGATCTGTGGTCCAATAGGGTTCATAGAGGGCCGTATCTTGTTCGTGCCGCACACGCGCAGCCACGAGCAGTGGGGGCGAGGCCTTACTCAGCAGCTACAATGTATCCTGATATTACTACGGTAACATTACCTATTGTTACAGCTCGCAGCTCAAACTGCTGGGAACACAGGCAACCAATGATCCCAAACAGGAAAGTGTGACACAGATCTTGCACTGCTGGGGAGGTGGGCTAAACCTGCTATAGAAATCAAAGGATGCTCAGTGTGTTAAAACTGATAAACATGGCATTGAGTTGAATGTTAAAAAAATGCAGTAAATATTATCTAATACTACAAAACGGATTTTTTTTTTTTTTTTTTTAAACAACACATACTGTATAGGATATTGTATAGGATATTGTATAGGATACTGTATAGGATATTGTATAGGATATTGTATAGGATACTGTATAGGATACTGTATAGGATATTGTATAGGATACTGTATAGGATATTGCTTGTACTGCTCCTTGTAACATATAGCAGCAATTATGTTTCCACGTGTACCATTAAGTACTCTCATAGTCGCGTCTATAAGCCAGGGGGGCTCAGCTGCAGACCTGAAGACCCCGCAAAAGGTTAGGCTATAAGGATATCCCAGCTCGAAGACCGAGCCACTGATTGAACCACCTGTGGTGAAGCAGGGATATTCTGAAAACCTTGACCTGGAAGGGGGGGGGGGGGGGGCTTGAGAACTGAGTTGAGAACCCCTGGTATAAGCAGTTATTTGGGGTTTTTTCTTGAGCTGGTCAGTTTTTCATTTAAAAAAAACGTTTTTGATATACAGTACTTTGTTTTTTTTTATAAGCCTCGTACCTATCTCCTACAGAGGTTAATATGTGTTATTATAACATATATTATCTGCAACTGTGCATGCAATGTCTTGTATATAATGTATACCCGCTCACTTGTGTAACTGTATTTGTAACCATGTATTGTCTGTCATCTTAACTCTGTGCCCAGGACATGCGTGAGAACGAGAGGTAACTCTCACTGTATTACTGCCTGTAACATGTTATAACTCTGTGCCCAGGACATGCGTGAGAACGAGAGGTAACTCTCACTGTATTACTGCCTGTAACACATGTTATAACTCTGTGCCCAGGACATGCGTGAGAACGAGATGTAACGCTCACTGTATTACTGCCTGTAACACGTTATAACTCTGTGCCCAGGACACGCGTGAGAACGAGAGGTAACTCTCACTGTATTACTGCCTGTAACATGTTATAACTCTGTGCCCAGGACATGCGTGAGAACGAGAGGTAACTCTCACTGTATTACTGCCTGTAACACATGTTATAACTCTGTGCCCAGGACATGCGTGAGAACGAGAGGTAACTCTCACTGTATTACTGCCTGTAACACGTTATAACTCTGTGCCCAGGACATGCGTGAGAACGAGAGGTAACTCTCACTGTATTACTGCCTGTAACATGTTATAACTCTGTGCCCAGGACATGCGTGAGAACGAGAGGTAACTCTCACTGTATTACTTCCTGTAACACATGTTATAACTCTGTGCCCAGGACATGCGTGAGAACGAGAGGTAACTCTCACTGTATTACTGCCTGTAACACATGTTATAACTCTGTGCCCAGGACATGCGTGAGAACGAGAGGTAACTCTCACTGTATTACTGCCTGTAACATGTTATAACTCTGTGCCCAGGACATGCGTGAGAACGAGAGGTAACTCTCACTGTATTACTGCCTGTAACACATGTTATAACTCTGTGCCCAGGACATGCGTGAGAACGAGATGTAACGCTCACTGTATTACTGCCTGTAACACGTTATAACTCTGTGCTCAGGATATGCGTGGGAACGAGAGGTAACTCTCACTGTATTACTGCCTGTAACATGTTATAACTCTGTGCTCAGGACATGCGTGAGAACGAGAGGTAACTCTCACTGTATTACTGCCTGTAACACATGTTATAACTCTGTGCCCAGGACATGCGTGAGAACGAGAGGTAACTCTCACTGTATTACTGCCTGTAACACGTTATAACTCTGTGCCCAGGACATGCGTGAGAACGAGAGGTAACTCTCACTGTATTACTGCCTGTAACACGTTATAACTCTGTGCCCAGGACATGCATGAGAACGAGAGGTAACTCTCACTGTATTACTTCCTGTAACACATGTTATAACTCTGTGCCCAGGACATGCGTGAGAGCGAGAGGTAACTCTCACTGTATTACTGCCTGTAACACGTTATAACTCTGTGCCCAGGACATGCGTGAGAACGAGCGGTAACTCTCACTTTATTACTGCCTGTAACACATGTTATAACTCTGTGCCCAGGACATGCGTGAGAACGAGAGGTAACTCTCACTGTATTACTGCCTGTAACACACGTTATAACTCTGTGCCCAGGACATGCGTGAGAACGAGAGGTAACTCTCACTGTATTACTGCCTGTAACACACGTTATAACTCTGTGCCCAGGACATGCGTGAGAACGAGAGGTAACTCTCACTGTATTACTGCCTGTAACACGTGTTATAACTCTGTGCCCAGGACATGCGTGAGAACGAGATGTAACGCTCACTGTATTACTGCCTGTAACACGTTATAACTCTGTGCCCAGGACATGCGTGAGAACGAGAGGTAACTCTCACTGTATTACTGCCTGTAACACGTTATAACTCTGTGCCCAGGACATGCGTGAGAACGAGAGGTAACTCTCACTGTATTACTGCCTGTAACACATGTTATAACTCTGTGCCCAGGACATGCATGAGAACGAGAGGTAACTCTCACTGTATTACTTCCTGTAACACATGTTATAACTCTGTGACCAGGACATGCGTGAGAACGAGACGTAACTCTCACTGTATTACTGCCTGTAACATGTTATAACTCTGTGCCCAGGACACGCGTGAAAACGAGACGTAACTCTCACTGTGTTACTGCCTGTAACACGTTATAACTCTGTGCCCAGGACATGCGTGAGAACGAGAGGTAACTCTCACTGTATTACTGCCTGTAACACATGTTATAACTCTGTGCTCAGGACATGCGTGAGAACGAGACGTAACTCTCACTGTATTACTTCCTGTAACACATGTTATAACACTGTGCCCAGGACATGCGTGAGAACGAGACGTAATTCTCACTGTATTACTGCCTGTAACACATGTTATAACTCTGTGCTCAGGACATGCGTGAGAACGAGAGGTAACGCTCACTGTATTACTGCCTGTAACACACGTTATAACTCTGTGCCCAGGACACGCGTGAAAACGAGACGTAACTCTCACTGTATTACTGTCTGTAACACGTTATAACTCTGTGCCCAGGACATGCGTGAGAACGAGACGTAACTCTCACTGTATTACTTCCTGTAACACATGTTATAACTCTGTGCCCAGGACATGCGTGAGAGCGAGAGGTAACTCTCACTGTATTACTGCCTGTAACACGTTATAATTCTGTGCCTGGGACATGCGTGAGAGTGAGAGGTAACTCTCACTGTATTACTGTCTGTAACACGTTATAACTCTGTGCCCAGGACATGCGTGAGAACGATCGGTAACTCTCACTGTATTACTGCCTGTAACACATGTTATAACTCTGTGCCCAGGACATGCGTGAGAACGAGAGGTAACTCTCACTGTATTACTGCCTGTAACACATGTTATAACTCTGTGCCCAGGACATGCGTGAGAACGAGAGGTAACTCTCACTGTATTACTGCCTGTAACATGTTATAACTCTGTGCCCAGGACATGCGTGAGAACGAGAGGTAACTCTCACTGTATTACTGCCTGTAACACATGTTATAACTCTGTGCCCAGGACATGCGTGAGAATGAGATGTAACGCTCACTGTATTACTGCCTGTAACACGTTATAACTCTGTGCTCAGGATATGCGTGGGAACGAGAGGTAACTCTCACTGTATTACTGCCTGTAACATGTTATAACTCTGTGCTCAGGACATGCGTGAGAACG
Source organism: Ascaphus truei (assembly GCF_040206685.1). Taxonomy (NCBI): domain Eukaryota; kingdom Metazoa; phylum Chordata; class Amphibia; order Anura; family Ascaphidae; genus Ascaphus; species Ascaphus truei. The sequence goes on along the minus strand of NW_027453862.1, from coordinate 295,508 downwards.
AGAGGTAACTCTCACTGTATTACTGCCTGTAACACATGTTATAACTCTGTGCCCAGGACATGCGTGAGAACGAGAGGTAACTCTCACTGTATTACTGCCTGTAACACGTTATAACTCTGTGCCCAGGACATGCGTGAGAACGAGAGGTAACTCTCACTGTATTACTGCCTGTAACACGTTATAACTCTGTGCCCAGGACATGCATGAGAACGAGAGGTAACTCTCACTGTATTACTTCCTGTAACACATGTTATAACTCTGTGCCCAGGACATGCGTGAGAGCGAGAGGTAACTCTCACTGTATTACTGCCTGTAACACGTTATAACTCTGTGCCCAGGACATGCGTGAGAACGAGCGGTAACTCTCACTTTATTACTGCCTGTAACACATGTTATAACTCTGTGCCCAGGACATGCGTGAGAACGAGAGGTAACTCTCACTGTATTACTGCCTGTAACACACGTTATAACTCTGTGCCCAGGACATGCGTGAGAACGAGAGGTAACTCTCACTGTATTACTGCCTGTAACACACGTTATAACTCTGTGCCCAGGACATGCGTGAGAACGAGAGGTAACTCTCACTGTATTACTGCCTGTAACACGTGTTATAACTCTGTGCCCAGGACATGCGTGAGAACGAGATGTAACGCTCACTGTATTACTGCCTGTAACACGTTATAACTCTGTGCCCAGGACATGCGTGAGAACGAGAGGTAACTCTCACTGTATTACTGCCTGTAACACATGTTATAACTCTGTGCCCAGGACATGCATGAGAACGAGAGGTAACTCTCACTGTATTACTTCCTGTAACACATGTTATAACTCTGTGACCAGGACATGCGTGAGAACGAGACGTAACTCTCACTGTATTACTGCCTGTAACATGTTATAACTCTGTGCCCAGGACACGCGTGAAAACGAGACGTAACTCTCACTGTGTTACTGCCTGTAACACGTTATAACTCTGTGCCCAGGACATGCGTGAGAACGAGAGGTAACTCTCACTGTATTACTGCCTGTAACACGTGTTATAACTCTGTGCCCAGGACATGCGTGAGAACGAGATGTAACGCTCACTGTATTACTGCCTGTAACACGTTATAACTCTGTGCCCAGGACATGCGTGAGAACGAGAGGTAACTCTCACTGTATTACTGCCTGTAACACATGTTATAACTCTGTGCCCAGGACATGCATGAGAACGAGAGGTAACTCTCACTGTATTACTTCCTGTAACACATGTTATAACTCTGTGACCAGGACATGCGTGAGAACGAGACGTAACTCTCACTGTATTACTGCCTGTAACATGTTATAACTCTGTGCCCAGGACACGCGTGAAAACGAGACGTAACTCTCACTGTGTTACTGCCTGTAACACGTTATAACTCTGTGCCCAGGACATGCGTGAGAACGAGAGGTAACTCTCACTGTATTACTGCCTGTAACACATGTTATAACTCTGTGCTCAGGACATGCGTGAGAACGAGACGTAACTCTCACTGTATTACTTCCTGTAACACATGTTATAACTCTGTGCCCAGGACATGCGTGAGAACGAGACGTAATTCTCACTGTATTACTGCCTGTAACACATGTTATAACTCTGTGCTCAGGACATGCGTGAGAACGAGAGGTAACGCTCACTGTATTACTGCCTGTAACACACGTTATAACTCTGTGCCCAGGACACGCGTGAAAACGAGACGTAACTCTCACTGTATTACTGTCTGTAACACGTTATAACTCTGTGCCCAGGACATGCGTGAGAACGAGACGTAACTCTCACTGTATTACTTCCTGTAACACATGTTATAACTCTGTGCCCAGGACATGCGTGAGAGCGAGAGGTAACTCTCACTGTATTACTGCCTGTAACACGTTATAACTCTGTGCCTGGGACATGCGTGAGAGTGAGAGGTAACTCTCACTGTATTACTGTCTGTAACACGTTATAACTCTGTGCCCAGGACATGCGTGAGAACGAGAGGTAACTCTCACTGTATTACTGCCTGTAACACATGTTATAACTCTGTGCTCAGGACATGCGTGAGAGCGAGAGGTAACTCTCACTGTATTACTGCCTGTAACACATGTTATAACTCTGTGCTCTGGACATGCGTGAGAACGAGAGGTAACTCTCACTGTATTACTGCCTGTAACACATGTTATAACTCTGTGCCCAGGACATGCGTGAGAACGAGAGGTAACTCTCACTGTATTACTGCCTGTAACACATGTTATAACTCTGTGCCCAGGACATGCGTGAGAACGAGAGGTAACTCTCACTGTATTACTGCCTGTAACACATGTTATAACTCTGTGCCCAGGACATGCGTGAGAACGAGAGGTAACTCTCACTGTATTACTGCCTGTAACACACGTTATAACTCTGTGCCTAGGACATGTGTGAGAACGAGAGGTAACTCTCACTGTATTACTTCCTGTAACACATGTTATAACTCTGTGCCCAGGACATGCGTGAGAACGATCGGTAACTCTCACTGTATTACTGCCTGTAACACATGTTATAACTCTGTGCTCAGGACATGCGTGAGAACGAGCGGTAACTCTCACTGTATTACTGCCTGTAACACGTTTTATAAATAAATAGATAAATAATATGAATAAACGTTCAATGATAATCAAATGAAAAAGAAAAGAGTTCATTACGTACAGTATGGCATAATTAAGGGCCCATATAATTAGCCATGCTCTGAATCATTATATTCCCGCCTTGTAACGGAAGGATTATGAAACGATACACAGAATGTAAGTAACCATGAGACTTTTCTCCAGGCCGTTTTAAATGACAAAGCAAATGTTACTTGTTACTATGTAACATTCAGCGCACTCTCATCGGGATCTGACTCGCGAGAGTTTTCTCGTTGTAAAATGAAGAATTGGGATACAGCCGCTCCTCACCCCGCCTCCAGACCTCATGGGAACCATAGGTGCGGTCTGGGCCGCTGTCTGACATGTAAACATACTATAATCTCCTCTCCTCCTTTACAAAAGGGAATTTATATAAGGTCAGGGGCACTATGGACTGGCTTAGCACTTATACCGTTTATATGCTGTCCTGCAGTTGCGGCCCTCCCTATGTGGGCGCACCACCACGCCTCAGTACCCGCTTTCTACAGCATAGACGGAATATCATCAATGGTAATTGTCCGCTTAGTGTCTCCAGACATTTCCACCAGAAGCACAATAAGGTTCCTGGATCCCGTACCATCAGCGGTCCGGCTCTCATCTCACCCCTAGTCTTGGGAGGTGACAGATTTAAGGCTCTGTGTAGGCGGGAGACTTATTGGATCTACCAATTGGGGTCATTGGCCCCTGGTGGATTCCATCAATGTCTTGCAACCAGCCCTTGATTCTGAGCCGTGCTTTTCTCTTTCTCCTGTACGCTCTGCTCCCCTGGATATGGGCGAATTTGTCATTTATTACTCGTTCTCCCCCATTGGGGTTGTTTTATGGGATTATCAGCATAAAATAATTGGATAATATAGTTATATCCAGTGGTCGACAAATCACCAAAAAATCTACTCGCCGAACACAAAAATCTACTCGCCACCTAGTACCACACGTGTGCTGCTTGGGCCAATAAGAGCTCGCCACGATGTTAAATCCACTCGCCCGGGGCGTGCAAATGTATAGGTTTGTCGAACACTGGTTATATCAACTTTTTTTGATGAGTATATCTTTATAGATCTCCTCTTAGTTTCTGTCCTCCTCCGTAGTTTGATTTTTAGTGAATCTATGTGTGGTTATTGTAAGGGTTCCAGTCCAGGCTCTGGCTGGAGCCCGCCCTTACCTGGCTGCTGTGGACATTTTGGTTACTGGCCGCCTGCTTTATTGGCTGCACCTGTTCCAGGGCTTAAATAACAGCCAGTGACTAAAGTCCCCGCCCGAGCATTGTATGTGTTTAGCTGTCTTCCTGGCCACCCTGGGCTCTACTTCCTGTGCCTTCCCCGTTCCTGAGCCTTCCGTGTGGCTTGCCTATTGCGGTGGCTTCCCCGTTCCTGAGCCTTCCGTGTGGCTTGCCTATTGCGGTGGCTTCCCCGTTCCTGAGCCTTGCGTGTGGCTTGCCTATTGCGGTGGCTTCCCCGTTCCTGAGCCTTGCGTGTGGCTTGCCTATTTCTGTGGCTTCCCCGTTCCTGAGCCTTGCGTATGGCTTGCCTATTGCGGTGGCTTCCCTGTTCCTGAGCCTTGCGTGTGGCTTGCCTATTTCTGTGGCTTCCCCGTTCCTGAGTCTTGCGTGTGGCTTGCCTATTTCTGTGGCGTGCCTGTCCCTGTGGCTCCCTTGTGCATTGGATTTCCCCTGTTGCTGACCCCGGACTGTGACCCCGACCTCGCTGCTTTCCGCTTGCACTGATCTCTACTTGTCTCCTGGACTTTGCACCTCTGCTGCCAGCCCTGACCCCTGCTTCCATACCGACTACGGATACTCTTACAGGACTCTGTCCCGGGGGCCTTGGTCGGTTTATTTGCATCCCTACGGGTCCGCTTCCTGGTTGGAGACGAGCACCGTCACAGTTATGACCCCTATCTAATTCTAGGATCTATTTAGAAAACATCTTTAGTTCTTTTCAGCTTGTTATCTTCCTGGATTCATGACAGTAAAGCTCCATTGTTACGATTTTTTAGATGATCAGATTTAGTTTTATTAAATGATATTCTGTAATGGATGTATAGTTTGTTGTGTTATGATGACGTGTGTGTATTTCATACCAATTTATTGGACTTGTCCGATTTTATTTTTTTATGCATTCTATTTGTTTCTTGGATTATGGTTGTATGTTTGTAACTTTATTGTTATATTTGTTTGCAAATTATTTCTTTATTGTAAGGTTTTATAGCTTATGAATGAATTACATTTTACACAGTCAGCTATTTTGTGGATTGGTGTATCACTTCCTGTTTATATGTTGCCTAGCAACATTGGGGTATGAAACACCCCACTAGGACTCAACTTCCCATAAGCCTCTGAAAAAGTCACAGGGCAGCGACTTATATATATCTGGGATGGTTGAAAAGTCCAGAAGCAGTCACCGAAACAGAAAACAGCTTCAATGGCTTCCAGCGGTATACCATCTGTCTGCGTAAGTACGGAAAACAATCATTCAGGCATGGCGTATCATCTCCTTGCGTTGGACAGAAACACCGCCGGGTTCAAAGGGCAAGTACGAACGTGCGAGTCCCTGTGGTTGCAAAGATCAGGACACTTAGATGGGGGGGGCGGCATCTCAGCAATCTAAAGAACAGAAGTACCCCGACATACGTTTCGCTGAGTACGTAGCTTCTTCTTGGGGGTCTGATGAGGTGTGGTCAGTCAGGTATTTCAACTGGAGAGGCTTGATACTGCGCCAATTAGGAGCAGTGGGGAAGGAGGCAGATCAGCTGGTCTGAGGTCTCCTGAGAAAATCTAATCATGGGAGGAATGATGCCAGACATAAAAATACCCAAACTAATACACGAGACAGTTGTAACTTAAGTTACTATAAAGGTTATTGCTTAACAGGGCAGGACATACCAAAATATTCTACCCTACTTATAAACCCATACTAAATGACTTAAGGTTATAATCTCCGACAGTTCGATTACATGTAAATACAGGTGACCTATAATCCAACTTATTGAACCTCAAAGAGTAACTCGTGCATCATGTGAGCTGAAAGACACATTAAAAAAGATATATATACAAGGAATGCATTGATGAATCTAATGTACGTACTCACGCAGATGGTAAATTAATATAATTTGTCAGCAATGTGAGAGAATCTATGTCACCAAATCTTCAGACATTTGCTATTGTTCAGGTGTCCTTAGGAATTAGGGGGTGGGGGGGGGGGGGATTTAGAGAAAGCGTTACTCAGGTGTGAATGCAGATGGATCATCAAACTAGGGACACAGTTACCCCAGGGTCTAAATGAGTATATGGGATATGCTATGTTTTTATACAGTAGCAGGTATTCCCATATGCTCTTTGTAGTCCATAGGTCCTTCCTAAACCTGCTGTACTTATAATAATTCAAACTTTATATCAAATTCTTCATTATGATTTCATTTATTTTATGGAATTCAGTTTTATTACAGATTTGGTGACATAGATTCTCTCACATTGCTGACAAATTATATTCATTTACCATCTGTGTGAGAACGTACATTAGATTCATCAATGCATATAGTTACAACTTTCTCATGTACTGATTTGTGCGTCCTTATGTCTTTATGTCTGGCATCATTCCTCCCATGATTAGATCTTCTCAGGAGACCTCAGACCAGCTGATCTGCCTCCTCCCCCACTGCTCCTGATTGGCGCAGTATCAAGCCTCTCCGGTTTAAATACCTGACTGATCACACCTCATCAGACCCACAAGAAGAAGCTACGTACTCAGTGAAACGTACGTCGGGGTACTTCTGTTCTTTAGGTTGCTGAGATGGCCCCCCCCTCCCATCTAAGTGTCCTGCTCCCTGCAACCACAGGGACTCCGGTTTAAATACCTGACTGATCACACCTCGTCAGACCCCCAAGAAGAAGCTAGGTACTCAGCGAAACGTACGTCGGGGTAGTTCTGTTCTTTAGGTTGCTGAGATGCCCCCCCCTTCCCCATCTAACTGTCCTGCTCCCTGCAAACATAGGGACTTGCACGTTTGTACTTGCCCTTTGAACCCGGCGTTGTTTCTGTGCCACGCAAGGAGATGATCCGCCATGCCTGCACGACTGTTTGCCGTACTCACGCAGACAGATGGTATACCGCTGGAAGCCATTGAAGCTGTTTTCTGTTTCGGTGACTGCTTCTGATCTTTTCAACCATTCCGGATAAGTATCGGACTTATGTTGCTTACATTGCGTTCATCCTCGCGGACTGTAATGGAACGTTTACGCTTTGTTCTATAGGAATTGTTACACACTAATTCCTTCCTGTGTCTCCCCCCAATGTATCTTTTCATCAGTATATTATCCACACACACATGGAGCCTCAGAACTTCACCGGTTATTTTGTATTCTTGTGATGTTACTATCAGGGGAAGTCTTGCTTAGCATAGGGTTTCTTACACCAGCCGGTGACTGCAGGGGGTTAGGTGAGTAACGTGTGCACCTGAAACCGCTCAGTTAGCAGTGATTGTTGCACCTTGTTTTGCATCAGTTCAGTGACTCAGTGCTCCATGTGCCGGGTTTATATTCTAGGTACATTGCTTTCTCTTGCATACTAACTACGTATTGCTTAGGAAGTTCGTTTGGGTACCAGGGGCTTTTCTCAGCTATTTTTAATATTTTTTCTTTGTGTGCTTTAGATATTGTTTAATAAATTTGATATTTTGGATATGCTTGATTGCTTATTTTAGACTACTGTTTGTTTCCTATATATATATATATATATATATTGGGGAGGCTTCATCCAGCAGTGGGGAAACTAGGACTGCAGTTGATCCAATACTCACCCCTCCACCCCCCAACGCCCATGGTCTCCCCTACCCTCACCCCTTCCTAAAGCCTCTCCAAAGCCCTTCAAAGTCACCCACCTCCTAGATCCAAGTGACACCACTGTCCACACCGTGAGACCCATAACCATGCCACCAACAAGATTAGATCCAGATACTGCACCCCCACCCCTGCCCACCAACCAAGCAAGCTCTTAAATGCTCCTACACCAATAGCGCCGTCCATAGTGTTCGCCCTGGGTAAGGGCGCTAAATAAATGTTGTTATAAATAAATAAATGATGAATGATGGTATATTATATAAACGTACATATATATATATATATCATTGGGGAGGCTTCATCCAGCAATGGGGAGACACGGGCTGAAGATCATGATATATTTGGTATAAAGGATAATAATGCCTTTTAATCTTCAAGTTCCCAGTAATATAGTCTACGATTCCCCCCCCCCCCCCTTCCAGTAAGGACGACTAGAAAACAAACAAAGCTTCTAAACTTGACCAACAATCTGCTGTCGAAATTGAAACAACGTCCACCCACCACAAAGACAGTGCAGCTCACGTCCAGCCCTTCCCGATAAAGAAATACAGATGTACTCCAGATGAGAGATTCCCGATACTCCTCTTTTTGGTCGCAGAAGAGGAAGATCGCTGATTTACCGGACGACTTACCCGACCAGGGGCTGTGTTTATACCTGTGAGCTCTCCCCGCGGCCTTAAGACGAGTCTATTAATGGAAGATGTCTTATAAATCCCTTATAAATATAGCTGCAGCATCATAGCTCTGTAACCAGGGGCTGGCTCCGTTCCCATAGACACAGGAGGGGAGATTTCATCCAACATACTGTGCGTTACCAATTCTACATCCATATATTCACCATAACCCCAAGAGACCCCACATTTGGATAGTAAGTTCCTTATGCCTGGTTCAAATTTCAACGTTGTAACAGGGACATATCCCTGTTTAAATAAAGCAGCCACAGAGCACTGAGAATCCAGCAGAGAGATAGTTAATTGCAGCCACTCAATTAACTAGTCTCCACCTGGGCTAATGAGAGCGCTGTAAAAAGCCTCATGTGAGACACAGGAGAGAGATTCCTTAGCTCACATTTGGGCTGACAGAAGGAGAGCAGAGAAGCCTGCACACAGACACAGGCTGTGCTGAGATCAAGACACCCAGAGACCTATATTTCCTGGACACAGAGGACCCAGGAACCTGCCAGAGACTGACATGGAGGGCCACCTGCTTAAGGTACCTCCTGAGACTTTGGGGTGATAGGCTGGTAATGGGAATATCCCTCCAGTCCTGCAGATAGGCTCTGGGGAAGTAAGTTACCCCTTACACAGGGATAAGGGTTTGTTATTTTTGTATGTTTTGCCTGGATAAAGGAACAGGCTCAATAACGCCCAGATATAATGTCACCCTAATCGGTCTCCAGTATATGAACCTCTGCCCACATCTCTTACAAATGTTGACACCAAAACGGACGGTAAGCTCCTGGGAACATTGCATGTCATTACCCAGAATCCTTTGCTGCAGTGGAAGCATTGTATGCCAAGAGATAATAAGGAAAGGCAGGCCTTAACCACGGCTGTGCTGTAAAAGCTGTGTAAGGCCGCGTTTATAGTGCTGGCGACGGCAACGCGACCGATGACGTCGCGGTCGCCACTAGTGAAAGTTGTCATTTTGTTTTAATGTAGCTGGCGTCAAGGCAAGTGACGTCACGAAGGGGACAGGCCGCGGTCTCTGATTGGTTTAGAGACAGCCACATGTGGCGACTGTCTCTAAAAAAATCGAATTAATTTTTTTTTGATCAATCCGTCGCCGTCGCGCTTACTATAAGCGCTTGCGATGGAGTCAATCGATTTGTTTTGGGTCGCCGTCACAAGGCACTATACAGTACGCGCAGCTTAAGGCGGAAGGCTGAAGATTATAGGGTTCCCCTGTTACAACAGCTAAAGAGCAAACAAAGCACAGTGATAGCTCATTTGCATGTCATTACCCAGAATCCTTTGCTGCAGTGGAAGCATTGTATGCCAAGAGATAATGGGGAAAGGCAGGGCTGTATGAGACATGAGAATGTGCTCACACCGCGGGGGTTTTTACTCATCGTACGAGTAAAACCAGCTTGTCTCCAGTCCTCCTTCTCCCTTTTAGTTTAGAGTAGCTAGGTCTGGTTAATTAATTTAATAACTACCTACGTATACGGTGTATTGTAGGCGCTGTCATATGTCTCTTTATGTATATGTAGCCAGGTCTCCCTTTCCATTGCGGACCCACCCCCCTCCTCTCCCTCGCTGCGGCCGTTCGCGGGGAGGTGTGGGGGCATGTGCGCGAGCAGCGCGCTGTTCCCTGAAGCGGCCGGTTGCCGGGGACGCGAGCGGCCCGTTGTTAGGGCCGCGGTCGCGTTGCCGAGGTCCCGGCGGCTCGCGGTACAGGGCGCCGCCATTGCGCATTGTCTCGCGCGTGCGCAGTGAGAGCCAGGCGCCGGGAGGACCCCAAAGAGCTTGCGCATGCGCAGGGATGAGCCCGCGAAACTCTAGCCTACCAGGGAAGGCTCTAGGCAGGGACTACGAGTCCCATGAGCCTCTGCACGCCCCACGTGACGCCAGGGAGCCAATAGGGCTTAGAATCTCCCTGCAGGGAAGAGATACATTTCACACGCTGAGCCCACGCTAGTTAGTTGGAGCTGGGAGCAGGAAGGGGAAGGAAGGGTGTAGGGAGCAAGTGAAGCTCCTGCACCAGGTAAGGTTCCCCATATCCCAGGCAGGCCCCAACTCCCTACCAGGCTAGTGGGTAATTAATAAGGGACGGCCCAAGGTTAGGGACCCTGCCCTTAGTTGCGTGTGTGTGCTGTCTTGTCAGAGTCACGGCTGTCAGTGCTGTGAGGTCTGACAAGAAGGCATTGTGTGTTTGTGCAGCACGTTTCCTGCAAGCACCCAGCAGGTTGCAGTGCGTTGCTGCAGGCGCTGGGAGTACTAGGTAGGAATTAGTAGTCAGGACCGGGAACAGCTAGGGGAACGGAGTAGGCCAGTAACCCCTTAGGTCCCAGATAGGTCCTCACTCCCCAGTTTGTGGTGCTACAGGGACAGGCCCTAGGTTAGGGACTCTGTCACAGTAGCACTAGTGTTAGATAGGGACACAGCGGACACTGCGCTCCCAGAGAGAAGACTTGGGCTCAAGTCTGTGCCCAGACAGACTATCTCCAGGGTGGGATCACCCCTGGCGGACCCCGGGCAAGGAACCACAGGATCAGACGGAGTCACCGAGCGACAGATCCTTTTTGAAGTGTTTGCAGGCCCGAGTGCAGGAGCGCTCGGCAGGTACCCCCATAAGTGCACCAACGTATCCTAACATACTATCATCACACATAGTGGCAGCGCTGACCACGGGACAAGGGGGTTGGGCTGTGGACACAGTGTGGGGGTACACGGTGACTGTGGAGTTACTCCCTAGGGGGAATGTTATAAGTGTTGTGTTATTGCCTGCATATATATAAACTGGTTATATACATTCCTGTGTATGTGGTTATTGTATATGTGGGTCCTGTGCAGGAAACCTTCTACTCCCCTAGAACCCTACACAGGTGGAGGCGCTGAAACCGAGACGTTCCAGAGGACTCACCCCAGGCTCTCACTGGCGGAGGCTCAGACCTCCTGTGAGCCTGACAGGTATACTGCACCACACCTGGTAACATATAGGTTGCCCCCACATACACTATATATGCGATTGGGTGGGGGAATACCCGTTATATATATATATATATATATATATATATATATATATATATATATATATATATATATATACAGATGTAGAGGTATCGGTACAGTGTTAGCCGAGCTTTAATAATCAAAAAACAATAGACGATACCGTTCTGTGGCTAACGAGATGCTTTTATTTGTGCGAGCTTTCAAGATACACTGATCTCATCTTCCGGCGATGTTACACTGAATAAAGCAGGCAAGGGCTTACTTTAAAAACAGTGCATATCAGAATGTTATCTGTGACTGAAACTCCCTGTGTATTATGCGATTTATGACGTGAGGTGTTAAATAGTCCCTGAATGTTAGTGATGTAAGAGTGTGTGTATATAGTGAGAGGACGTGTGGTATAGTTGCGGATAGAAGATATATAGGTCCTGCTGTGATAAAATTCTACCTGTCCCCACAAAGAGTTAAAAGCTCAGGGTAGACTCTGCAGATAACCTGGGCCTAATCAGCAATGTTTAAAAAAGGCCAGTTCTTCCCTCTCCCCCTATTCCAGCAAGAGAGCTGCACTGCTGCAAACAGACACGGCTCTGCAGCCATTTTGTTTGTTACCTGTGTTTGTGTTAGTTGGTAAGTGGGGAAGCCACCCAAAGGTAGATAGAAACTTCTGTCTAGTTAGTGCTCAAGAGAGAGCAAGGGTTTCTTTGGACTGTGTTTTCTCTCACCCGCTGAAATGTTAAAGCAAATAAAAACACTGGAACCACAGTTGGATCTGTCCTGTGTTGCGGTTTTACCCTAGAAGACAGTGGGTTTTAAGGATCCCAGACAAAAACCCTTCAGTCAAAAAGGGCATTTTGTCACAATATATATATATATATAACAAAAAAAGCGAACAATAATGAACTGCCCTCACCCACCTCATGTGTTACAGGGTAAATAATGGCACAGGTAATACAATAAAATATTAGCGATGAGATTACGAGAAGTCAATATGAGATGAAAGTCCAGGATACTTAAATGAAGTCAATAGAAAGCGTTGAAATGGATGTAAATATCCTATTAATGACAGATGCTAGATGAGGTGCCCTCATGCAGCTCCTTTGAGGAAAACGACTCAATTTCCTCCAATCCAAAAATGCTATATTCAAAAAGGAAGCGCAGCAGGGGATAACCTCATATAAATGGCATTTATTACTGTTAAATAACAACAATCAAAAAGAAAAAGAAAAAAAAAAGACAAGTCAAGGTGAAGGTATAAATGCTGATCTGGGCTGGAACTGTACAGTTCTTGTGGGCGCTGAATCCTCTGAGATGCCTCTGTCCTGTGTTCTGTGGAGCACAAGCTGCTGGTACCAGTGGGGCTCAGAGTACGCTCCACGGAGCACAGGACAGAGGCATCTCGGAGGATTCACCCACTAGAACTATACAGTTCCAGCCCAGATCAGCATTTACGCCTTCACCTTGACTGTCTTTTTTTCTTTTCTTTTTGATTGTTGTTATTTAACAGTAAAAAATGCCATTTATATGAGGTTATCCCCTGCTGCGCTTCCTTTTTTTAAATTTGGCGTGCGTAAAGACAAATGTACGATACCGTTTCCACGAAATCGGCAGACAGCACGCCGGTAAGTAAAGTACGAAATTCCAACGTTTCGGTCCCAACAATGGACCTTCCTCAGGGCGGCGCAGTGAAAGAATGAACACACAGAACATAGATTCCCCTAAATTAATCCAATGAACACACAATCACCAAAAACCATTAAAAGAGGCAAAAGCCCGCCAAACCTTTATTCCCACGATCTCTAAAGTGCTGCATAGGACATTTTGAAGTTTTCCATCGGCCATCTTGGATACGGAGATACCACTGCCTGCGCAGTGTGGTGATGTCTGAATAATCCACTCACGCATGTTTCACTAGAAACATCGGACCCTGCGCATACGCAATGCACAATCTGCTGGAGGACAACCTGTGTCAGTTTCGGCAACCCCCGGCTACAGATTGCCATGACAACACACTGAGGCGGCGGCCATTTTGAATGTAACTGCGCATAAGTGCCTATGCAAGAGAATCACTGTTGCTCAATGAATTAGCTGTACAAGAGCAAAAAGGGATGTTTTGGGCAGGAATGTACCCCATGGTCAGTGACAACATACATATATACACATAAACACATATAGATATACACATATATACATTTATCGATTTTGGCTTTATTTTTGTTAAATAAATCCTGACACAGTGTAATATGTCATGTGTTGTTGTTCATCTGAGGTTGTATTTACCTAATTTTAAGACCTGCTAAGGAACAGATGATTGTTATTATGTCCTTATATGTAAAATCATAGAATTCAAAGAGGGTGTACTTTCTATAACTACATATAACTATATAACTAATATATATATATATATATATATTTTTTTTTTTTTTTAAATCTTGGATGTGAGTGTCTGGCGACCATTTGATTGGTCCGTCGTCCGCTCGCCCTCCGACGGCTCTCTTTGGCCAGTGTGTCTGCCCCCACCCCTGTGTTCCGCTCCTCCACAACTCTCATTGGCCCCCCAGAGCACGCTCTCTCCCACAGGCCGCTCCCTTCCCCCGGCTCTCACCCTTCCCCTGTCTCTCACCCTTCCCCGGCTCTCACCCATCCCCCGGCTCTCACCCTTCCCCGGCTCTCACCTCACCCCGGCTTTCACCTCCCCCCGGCTCTCACCTCCCCACGGCTCTCACCCTTCCTCGGCGCTCTCTCTCACACACACCGCTCCCACTCCAAATCCCCCCACCCCACCCCACACAGAGCACGCTCTCTGCGGCTCTCACTTCACACAGGCCGCTCCCCCAGCTCCCCATCCCCGAGAGCGCTCCTCCAGTTCTCTCCGCCTCTCCCGTGAAGGGCATGTTCAACGGCGGGCACATCACCTCCTCACCGGAGCATCTCAGCCTCGCCGGGGGTCACGGACACCACTGAGGAGCCGGAGGTGGAGGAGGAGGGCGGCCGGTACCCGGACGAAGAGGAGGAGGGCGACTGGTACCCGGAGGAAGAGGAGGGGCGCGGCCGGGTGCAAGGTGAGGAAGCGCAGGGGAATGGGTTCTTTCACTCTCTCCCACTCTATCCTGCGTGTCATCGCAGACGTCCCCGGAAATACTGGGAACTTCATTTAATACATAGAGGAAGCCGGGCGTGGATATATCTCAGCGTCCGTATCGAAAAAATAACTGAGTTTTTCCTTTGATAAGTAGAGTCCCGAGACTGGTGAGAAATGCAATTATCATATATAACTATGTAACTATCCTGCTGTATATAGTGAGAACCCTACTGTATATCGTGGCAATCCTACTGTCTATAGTAAGAATCCTTTTGAAACTAGAAGAAAATTGCAAAGCTAGTACAACCAACCTCACACTGGTGAGACCCATTAAGGTTGAAACATGTCTGTGAGTGGTTTGACTGGCTTTGCATCTAATCCCATGCTGTGCTTAAAAGCTGTGTAAATAGCATTGCATTTCTTATATGGGTTCCATGTGAATGGATATTCCAGGCAAAAGGTGACACATTGTGTACTCATTTGCATGTCATTTCCCAGAATAACATGCTGCAGTGGAAGCACTGTATGCTGAGGATAATGGTGAAAGGCAGGGTGCAGACCTGCCTAAGACATGTGAATGTGCTCACAAGCGATCTTTTTATTTGCTATTTGCTAACGGTGGAGGTTTCTTGTTGCCTTTTTCACCCACCATAACGTAAAACGTGTGTGCGTTTGTGTGTGCGCGCGCGTGTGTGTTCTACTGTATATAGTGAGAATATTACTGTACATAGACAGAATACACACATATATATATGTACAATCCTAATGTATATAGTGACAATACTATATATATATATATATATATACACATATATATATTAATAATACTACTGTACAGTATATACTAAGAATCCTACTGTATATTCACAATCCTACTGTACATAGTAATAATCCTACTGTATATAATGAGAATCCTACTGTATATATTGACAATCCTACTGCACATAGTGACAAACTTACTGTATATATAAATAATCCTACTGTTTATAGTCACAATCCTACTGTATATATTAATAATACCACTGTATATAGCAAAAATCCTAAATATATTAATAATCCTACTGTATAAGGAGACTCCTACTGTATATTGACAAAACTACTGTATACAGTATATTAATAATCCTACTGTATATAATGAGAATCATACTGTATACAGTGACAATCCTTTGCACAATATTTTCACTTTAAACTGCGTCCGAAAGTTCTTCTCTCTCCGCTTGTTACATTTCTTTTTTAAGCATAAATAAAAATAACAAAAAACAAATTGAGATGAAAGTGCAGCCTTTTGTAAAATAGCGTCATGTAATAATACAGCGCGCAAACGCCCGTCAGTCAGTGTAAAGAAACCCGCCAAATACATACATCAAACACATTATACAGCATCTCCCTCTCCCTCCTTCTATCTCTCTTTCTAACGCTCTCTCTCTTCCTAACTCTTTACCTCTCTCTCTCCCCTCTCCCTTTCTATATCTTTTTCTAACTCTCTCTCTATCTCTCGCCCCCTCTCTCTCTCTCTCAACCTTCCACTCTATCTCTCTCTCTCCCCCTTTATCTCTCCTTCCCTCTCTCTCTTTCTATATCTCTATCTCTCCCTCCTATATGAAAAACTCTCCAGGGAACAATATCTCAAATGACTTCTCTTGACCTGACCTCTTCACAGAGACCACTCCAGCCGTGAAGAACACCAAACAGATGTCTTCTCCACCAGCCCTGGCGTGAATGATCCCGTAAGACCTCCGGGAACAAACAAAAAAGGCGCAGAGGATCTCCCTTGGGCGGCACGGACGGACACACAGACGGTTGGGTTACCTTTTTCCCCGAGGCACGGCAGACAATCCAAGAGGAGAAGAAGTTGGGTGTCTCAGACGGTCGGGGAGTGAAGCCCGTTCTGCTCTCTGCCCCGGGGCAGCTGTCGCTGATATCAGAAGTCAGGACACTGAAACCTGAGCGTCTTCCAAGCTCTTCAGGTGGAACTTGGGGCTTCTCTCGGGTTTCTGCCGTTTCATTCCCCTAGTTGGGCCAAGTGTGTGTGAGCGGCGAGTGTACACGCGTGAACCTGCCCCCGGGGGCTGCGTGTGTACATGTGTGATGCTATGGAGCGTATAAACAGAGATTTATTGCTGTGTATAAAAACAAATTATATATAATATTAATTAATATATATATATATATATATTAGAGCTATTATTGAGTGTGTGAGTTTGCATATAGATGTGTGTGTGTGTGTGTGTATATATACCGGTATATATTACTGTATATAATACAGATATTACTGAATATGGGAGTTTGCATATAGATGTGTGTGTGTATATATACCGGTACTGTATATATTATATAATACAGATATTAGTGTGTGTCTGCATATACAGTACAGGCATACCTCGGTTTAAGGACACTCACTTTAAGTACACTCGCGAGTAAGGACATATCGCCCAATAGGCAAACGGCAGCTCGCGCATGCGCCTGTCAGCATGTCCTGAACAGCAATACCGGCTCCCTACCTGTACCGAAGCTGTGCGCAAGCGGGGAGAGTATAGAGTCTGTTACAAATGCGTTATTTACATCAGTTATGCACGTATATGACGATTGCAGTACAGTACATGCATCGATAAGTGGAAAAAAGGTCGTGCTTCACTTTAAGTACATTTACGCTTTACATACATGCTCCGGTCCCATTGCGTACGTTAATGTTGGGTACGCCTGTATACAGTTATTACTGTTATTACTGAGTGTGTAACATACACAGAGATAAATATTGCAGCGGAATATATATGTTTGGACTCGCGTCTCCCTGTTTCTCTTGTTCACGGTTAGTTTACGCGTTGACACTTAATGCTGTGATTGGGTAAGGCTGCCATCTTGCGAGTGACACTCAATGCTGTGATTGGGTAAGAATGCCATCTATTGAGTGACACTCAATACTGGGAGTGGGTAAGGCTGCCATCTAGTGAGTAACACACAATACTGTGATTGGATGAGGCTGTAATCTAGTGAGTGACACTCAATACTGTGATTGGTTGAGGATGCTATCTAGTCAGAGACACTCAATACTTTGATTGGGTAATGATGCCATCTAGTCACTGACACTCAATACTGTGATTGGGTGAAGCTGCAACCTAGTAAAAGAGAAACTCAATGTTGTGATTTGATATGGATGCCATCTAGTGAGTGACACTCAATACTGTGGTTAGGTGAGGCTGCCATCTAGTGAGATATTCAATACTGTGATTGGGTGAGGCTGTAATCTAGTGAGTGACACTCAATACTGTGATTGGGCGAGGCTGTAATCTAGTGAGTGACACTCAATACTGTGATTGGATGAAGCTGCAATCTAGTAAAATAGACTCTCAATTTTGTGATTTGGTATGGATGCCATCTAGTGAGTGACACTCAATACTGTGATTGGGTGAGGATGCTATCTGGTTAGACACACTCAATGTGATTGAAGATGATTGCCTTCTGGAGAGTGCCACTCAATTCTGTGATTGGGTGAGGCTGCAATCTGTTTACTGACTGGTTACTGACACGCAATACTGATGCCATCTTGTGAGTGACACAACACGGTGATTGAGTGAAGCTGCAATCTAGTAAAAGAGACACTCAAGATTGTGATTTGGTATGAACGCCATCTAGTGAGTGAAACTCAATGCTAGGATCGGGTGAAGCTGAGATCTAGTGAGTGACATTCAATGCTGTGATTGGGTAAAGATGCCATCTAGTGAGTGACACTCAATACTGTGATTGGGTGAGGCTGCAATCCAGTGAGTGACACTCAATGCTATGATTGGGTAAGGCTGCCATCTGGTGAGTGACACTCAATGCTGTGATTGGGTAAGGATGCCATCTAGTGAGTGACACTCAATGCTGTGATTGGGTAAGGCTGCCATCTAATGAGTTAAATGCATTACTATGGTTGGATGAGGCTGCCATCTCGTTAGTGGCACTTAATACTGTGATTGTGTAAGGTTGCCAACTAGTGAGAGACACTCAATGCTGTGATTGAGTGAAGCTGCCTTCTAGTGAGTGACGCAGTACTATGGTTGGAGTAGGCTGCCAACTAGTGAGTGACACTCAGTACTGTGATTGGGTGAGGTTGGAATCTCGTAAAAGAGACAGCAATGCTATGATTGGGTGATGCTGCCATCTAGTGACAGACACTTAATACTGTAGTTTGGTAAGGGTACCATCTAGTGAGTAACACACAATACTGTGATTGGGTGAGGCTGCAATCTAAGTGAGTGACATTCAATGCTGTTGTTGGGTAAGGCTGCCACCTAGTGTTACACTAAAGACTGTTTTTGGGTGAGGCTGTAATCCAGTGAGTGACACTCAGTACTGTGATTGTATAAGGATGTCATCTAGTGAATGACACTCAATACTTTGATTGAGTGAGCCTGTCATCAAGTGAGTGACACTCAATGCTGTGATTGAAGGAGGTTACCTCCTAGTGACAGGCACTTAATACAGTGATTGGGTAAGGATGTCATCTAGTGAGTGACACTCAATGCTGTGATTGAAGGAGGTTACCTTTTATAGAGTGACACTCAATTCTGTGATTGGGTAAGGATGCCATCAAGTGAGTGACACTCAATGCTGTGATTGGGTAAGACTGCAAACTAGTAAATGAGACACAATGCTGTGATTGGGTGATGCTGTCATCCAGTGAGTGACACTCAATGCTGTGATTTGGTGATGCTGTCAACCAGTGAGTGACACTCAATGCTGTGATTGGGTGACGTTGCCTGTGACGGTAGCCAGGCATCCTCACATGAGAAAGGAGAAGCCCGGCTGGCTGCCCCAATACCATGTGTAATGGCCGCCTCTGTGGGGCTCTTGTATGTAATGTTTGGTGTAACCCCTCCCAGAAAAGAGCTGATCACTGTCTGATGTCTGGAAGGGGGGAACTGTATGACTTGGGAAACGGTTATTGTATATGTAACCCTCTTTCACCCCACCCGACATGAGATTGGGTGGGGTACACTCCTTCTGGTTACTGTACACGGTCTTGGTGCTGTGACCTGCTGGCAAACAGGAGGGCTGAGGGCTCCGCGGTGTTGTGGGGAGAACCAGGACAGGGACAGGAGGTGGTGTGGGACAGGTTACCTTGCTCTTGTTCTCTCTGGGTGGTGCAGCGCCTCCAGCCAGTAGGGATCCTCTGGGGTCTCCAGAGGAGGGACCCCCCACTGACACTCTCTCCTTCTCACACCAGGAACAGTGAGACACACACAGCAGCTTCTTTCTGTGGTTTTGTATTGGCAGAGCAGCATACACAGCATAGTACAGCGTCACAGCATAGTACAGCGTCACAGCATAGTACAGCGTCACAGCATAGTACAGCGTCACAGCATAGGCCTGCTCTTCCTCCTCTGCCATTCTGCTCATGGCAGCATAACTCCCCTCCCTCCTTACCCAGGTGGGGCAAGAGGGAGAGGAAGGCTTCTCTATCAGCTCTACTCAATATCTCCTTCCAGAATCCCTCCTCATCCTAACTGATCACTTATTTTAGGAAACATGTCTCAATTTGAATATCCTCAGGGAGTGTCTCTAGCTTTGAATCATTACAACTCAAAGCTGGATACCGATTGGCTCACACACATCAGGGGGTGTTCCAACCCATATCCACCCTTTGGATTAACATGCTCAAAGGTTGCTTAAGCCCGCCCCTGAATATTGCTACTATACTCAGAGCTGAAATGCAAACAGGCTAACTGAAGGAATTAACCTTTCCACTGCCTGTTCTAATAGGACTGACAGAGGAAAGGCCCAGAATTAGCAATAGATGCCGAAGGCCTGGCTATATATATGTAGAAAAGCACTTTATGCCCCATGTTAGAGTGTAGCCTTTTCCCCATACAGTAAGGCCGAGTTCAGCGTGGCTGCTGCGGCAGCGTGCGTCCATGCGCACCTCCCCCGCGTGCTCCTGCAGCCCGGCGATCTGTGTTCAGGCTGCAGGAGTCGGGTCGCGGCGTTTGGGGGCTTGGCGGGGGGAACGTGTCACGGAGCTGGTTCGCTGAACCAGCTCACGTGATGCGACTGCAGCCCCAAATATCATTTCTGGTTACAGCGGCGTCAACGCTGCACTTTACCGCCGGTGGAGTTTTCAGTTTGAACACTCCCACCAAACAATCTGAAATTGCGACGGACGTGCGCACGCACGCGTCGCGTAGCAGCCACCCCGAACACGGCCTTAGAAAGGCAGCCAGTAATGTAATGTGTGTTTTAGCATTTCTTTGCATGCAGGCACAGTAATTCACTTAGCTGTGTTGTCTGCAGAGAAATGCAGGGTCGTGACAAAGGGCTGGGAGCAGCTAAGTGCCGGGACAAATGGTGAGCGGGGAAGGGCTGATTATCAGGTCCGGGGACGGACTCCCAGCGCGGTAGAGTCTATACACATAATATATAAAGCTTGGCCCCCTGCAGAAGCAATCCCTCCAGCCAATTAGGCGAGGGAAGCCCATGACCAGGGGGCAAGCCCCCTCCCCCCTCACCTCCCTGGGATCTCTGGGCCGCCGTCGCGGCCCCCCCTGGGGGGGGGGGGGCAGGCCTAGGTCAGTACAAAAGAGGCAGCCGGGAGCTGAATCTTCCATTCTGCTCCCGGTCTGCTGCGAAGTTTAGTGTCCTCTCCTCTCCTCCAGGTGAGTTTGTAGTCTCCCTTTGGGCCCGATCGCAGCATCCCCCCCCTCCGCCTCCGCTATGGCTGTCCAGGGGATAGTTGCGAGGCAGCCGGGGAGTGCTGCCACGGGGGATCCCCCTACCGCGCGGCTCTCCCTCCCTCAGCCTCCGTGGCTGGCCTGCTCGGCGGGCGGGGAGGGGGGGGCCTCCGGCGAAGGGGGGGATCCGCCTGCCGGACCAAGGGATAGCTAGTGGGGATCCCCCTTACCGCGTGGCTCTCCCTCCATCAGCCTTGGTAGCTGGCGGGCGGGGAGGGGGGGCCTCCGGGGAACGGGGGGATCCCCTTGCCGGTACCAGGGAATAGCCAGGGGGGATTCCCTTGCCACGTGGCTCGCCCTCCATCAGCCTCTGCGGCTGGGGAGGGGGGGGCCAGAGGGAGGACGAGGAGAGGCACAACAACCCCCCACGTTTTTTTGCCACGACGGTTCCCCCAACAGAATGGCCGTGGGTATCCCCCAACCCCCTCCCCCCCGGGGTTGGAGCACGGGACACTCAGTGGGGTTACATGGCAGTGGTATAATGTGCTGTAATTGATTTCTTTCAACATTGGATAAAGTTATGATCAATGCTAGAATGGCCGTGGGTATCGCTGCATACCGCATTCGTAGTGATAGCGGGCTGTATGTGGGGAATAAAGTGTATACACCTCAGTGTGGTTATATTGCGTTGTATTCGGGGTATGGTTATAATGCGTTGTATTCGGGGTATGGTTATAATGCGTTGTATTCGGGGTATGGTTATAATGCGTTGTATTCGGGTTATAAGGCATACGAGCTGCATTTGAGGTACAATTGGCTGTAATTGGGTTACATGGCGTATATTGTATTTGGATTATAGGGGGTGTGTATATACCGCATCCGAAGTTACAATGGGCTGTAATGGGGTGACATGGTGTATATAGTGTGTATACTGCACTCGTAGTTACGTTCTGTTGTACGCTAGGGTGTGTATAGGTGCTGCATTCGCCGTTACAATGTACTGTAACTGGGTTACATAGCGTATATAGTGTATATACTGCATTCACGGTTACGTGCTGCATGTGGAGTATAAGGTGTATTTATGCTGCATTCAGTGTTGTAATGTGCTGTAATTGGGTTACATGGCGGGTATAGTGTATATACCGCAGTCAGGGTTAAGTGCGGTATGTGGATTATAAGGTGTACATTTGCTGCATGCAGGGTTATAAGGTGTCGTAATTGGGGTACATGGCGTATATAGAGTATATACTGCATTCACGGTTACGTGCTGCATGTGGTATAAGGTGTATTTATAGAGTGACCATTCGTCCCGGTTTTGCCGGCACAGTCCCGTTTTTTTCTGTGCTGTCCCGGTTGACAGTCCGTCCCGGAAATGTCCCGGGTTTTGCCCCTGGTGACTGGTACCGAGCGCGAGTCGGCGGCGGTGCGCGGAGGCGGCAGCGTGAGGAGGATGCGGCGGTGCGCGGAGGCGGCAGCATGAGGATGCGGCGGTGCGCGGAGGCGGCAGCGTGAGGAGGATGCGGCGGTGCGCGGAGGCGGCAGCATGAGGAGGATGCGGCGGTGCGCGGAGGCGGCAGCGTGAGGAGGATGCGGCGGTGCGCGGAGGCGGCAGCGTGAGGAGGATGCGGCGGTGCGCGGAGGCATGCGGGAGGAGGATGCGGCGGTGCGCGGAGGCGGCAGCGTGAGGAGGATGCGGCGGTGCGCGGAGGCGGCAGCGTGAGGAGGATGCGGCGGTCCGCGGAGGCGGCAGCGTGAGGAGGATGCGGCGGTGCGCGGAGGCGGCAGCGTGAGGAGGATGCGGCGGTGCGCGGAGGCGGCAGCGTGAGGAGGATGCGGCGGTGCGCGGAGGCGGCAGCGTGAGGAGGATGCGGCGGTGCGCGGAGGCGGCAGCGTGAGGAGGATGCGGCGGTGCGCGGAGGCGGCAGCGTGAGGAGGATGCGGCGGTGCGCGGAGGCGGCAGCGTGAGGAGGATGCGGCGGTGCGCGGAGGCGGCAGCGTGAGGAGGATGCGACGGTGCGCGGAGGCGGCAGCGTGAGGAGGATGCGGCGGTGCGCGGAGGCGGCAGCGTGAGGAGGATGCGGCGGTGCGCGGAGGCGGCAGCGTGAGGAGGATGCGGCGGTGCGCGGAGGCGGCAGCGTGAGGAGGATGCGGCGGTGCGCGGAGGCGGCAGCGTGAGGAGGATGCGGCGGTGCGCGGAGGCGGCAGCGTGAGGAGGATGCGGCGGTGCGCGGAGGCGGCAGCGTGAGGAGGATGCGGCGGTGCGCGGAGGCGGCAGCGTGAGGAGGATGCGGCGGTGCGCGGAGGCGGCAGCGTGAGGAGGATGCGTATTATTTTTTAGCTGCCGGGGGCGGGGCTTTAGAGTAGAAGCAGGGGATTGGTTGGAGGTCAGGATTTGCCGGGGGCGGGGCTTAGTATCAGGGACGGATGTAGTGTGTGTGTGTGTGTGTGTGTGTGTGTGTGTGTGTGTGTGTGTGTGTGTGTGTGTGTGTGTGTGTGTGTGTGTGTGTGTGTGTGTGTGTGTGTGTGTGTGTGTGTGTGTGTGTGTGTGTGTGTGTGTGTGTGTGTGTGTGTGTGTGTGTGTGTTTTCACCAGAAGGAAGGCTCACAGCTGGCAACTGAAACTGCCGGCAGACTGGAAAAAAGCCTCACTACTTCTGGCTCCCTACAGTGGCATTACAGGTAAGCCCCATGTCGCCTGTGTGTGTGACTGCCCCCTTCCCAGTCTGTGTGTGTGACTGCCCCCCTCCCAGTCTGTGTGTGTGACTGCCCCCCTCCCAGTGTGTGTGGGTGACTGCCTCCCCTCCCAGTCTGTGTGGGTGACTGCCTCCCCTCCCAGTCTGTGTGTGTGTGTGTGACTGCCCCCCTCCCAGTGTGTGTGACTGCCCCCCTCCCAGTGTGTGTGACTGCCCCCCTCCCAGTGTGTGTATGACTGCCCCCCCTCCCAGTGTGTGTATGACTGCCCCCCCTCCCAGTGTGTGTGTGACTGCCCCCTCCCAGTGTGTGTGTGACTGCCCCCCCTCCCAGTGTGTGTGACTGCCTCCCCTCCCAGTGTGTGTGTGACTGCCCCCCCACCCAGTGTGGGTGTGTGACTGCCCCCCACCCAGTGTGGGTGTGTGACTGCCCCCCTCCCAGTGTGTGTGTGACTGCCCCCGCACCCAGTGTGTGTGTGTGTGTGTGTGACTGCCCCCTCCCAGTCTGTGTGTGTGTGACTGCCCCTCCCTCCCAGTGTGTGTGTGACTGCCCCCCTCCCAGTGTGTGTGTGTGTCTACCCCCCTCCCAGTCTGTGTGTGTGTCACTGCCCCCCCTCCCAGTCTGTTTGTGTGTGTGACTGCCCTCCCCCTCCCAGTCTGTGTGTGTGTGACTGCCCCCCCTCCCAGTGTATGTTTGACTGCCCCGCTCCCAGTCTGTGTGTATGTGTGACTGCCCCCTCCCAGTGTGTGTGTGTGACTGTCCCCCCTCCCAGTCTGTTTGTGTGACTGTCCCCCCTCCCAGTCTGTTTGTGTGTGTGACTGCCCTCCCCCTCCCAGTCTGTTTGTGTGTGTGACTGCCCTCCCCCTCCCAGTCTGTGTGTGTGTGACTGCCCCTCTCCCAGTCTGTGTGTGTGTGACTGCCCCCCTCCCAGTGTATGTTTGACTGCCCCCCTCCCAGTCTGTGTGTATGTGTGACTGCCCCCTCCCAGTCTGTGTGTGTGTGTCTGCCCCCCTCCCATTCTGTGTTTGTGTGTGACTGCCCCCCCTCAGTGTGTGTGTGACTGCCCCCTCCCAGTGTCTGTGTGTATCAGTGACAGAATGTATACAGACACCAACCCACTCACCCACTCACCCACGTGTCAGTCAGTCACCCACGTGTCAGTCAGTCACCCACCCATATGTCAGGCAGTCAGTCACCCACCCACCCACGTGCCAGGCAGTCTAACGTGTCAGTCAGTCACCCACCCACGTGTCAGGCAGTCAGTCACCCACCCACGTGTCAGGCAGTCAACCCAAGTGTCAGGCAGTCACCCACCCAAGTGTCAGGCAGTCTCCCACCCACCCCCCCAAGTTTCAGGCAGTCTCCCACCCACCCAAGTGTCAGGCAGTCTCCCTCCCACCCACCCAAGTGTCAGGCAGTCTCCCTCCCACCCACCCAAGAGTCAGGCAGTCTCCCTCCCACCCACCCAAGTGTCAGGCAGTCAGTCACCCACCCAAGTGTCAGGCAGTCAGTCACCCACCCACGTGTCAGGCAGTCAACCCAAGTGTCAGGCAGTCACCCACCAAGTGTCAGGCAGTCTACCACCCACCCCCCCAAGTTTCAGGCAGTCTCCCACCCACCCAAGTGTCAGGCAGTCGCCCTCCCACCCACCCAAGTGTCAGGCAGTCTCCCTCCCACCCACCCAAGTGTCAGGCAGTCAGTCACCCACCCAAGTGTCAGGCAGTCAGTCACCCACCCACGTGTCAGGCAGTCAGTCACCCACCCACGTGTCAGGCAGTCAGTCACCCACCCAAGTGTCAGGCAGTCTCCCACCCACCCACCCAAGTGTCAGGCAGTCTCCCACCCACCCACCCAAGTGTCAGGCAGTCTCCCACCCACCCACCCAAGTGTCAGGCAGTCTAAGTGTCAGGCAGTCAAAGTGTCAGGCAGTCAACCCAAGTGTCAGACAGTCTCCCACCCACCCAAGTGTCAGGCAGACTCCCATAACCCACCCACCCACCCAAGTGTCAGCAGTCTCCCATAAAAGTGTCAGGCAGTCTCCCATAACCCAGCCACCCATCAGGCAGTCTCCCATACCCTAGAGAAAGTGCAGCGCACCATGATCCAGAGAAGAGGCAGGTCTGGCAGAAATCTATCTTTATTAGAAAGTCATAAAAACAAGGGATGCAACCCCACCCCACTCTGCCACATAACCAGGATGCTGACGCCCACCTGATGACATCAGAGCTACCATATGGCGCCCCCTAGTGACGTCAGACGTCTAGGTCTAAATCCCTGGCAATACAGCATAGAGCTGCCTTGGAGGACTGCAGCCACAGCCACACCTCTCCCCAGACTGAACACTCCCCCATGTGTGGCTGTGGCTGCAGTCCTCCAAGACAGCTCTATGCTGTATTGCCAGGGATTTAGACCTAGACGTCTGACGTCACTAGGGCGCGCCATATGGTAGCTCTGACGTCATCAGGTGGGCGTCAGCATCCTGGTTATGTGGCAGAGCCGGGAGGGGTGAGTATCAGGGGGGTGGTATATATTGTGACTGTTTCTTGTGTTTGTAGCCTTCACCTTGACTGCCGAAACGTTGGACTTTATGGCATATTAAACCTCCTTTGAGTAAGACCGTGTGCCTGCTTCTTCTTCTTTGTCCGGCTACAGGAAGGGTCAGGAGACAGGGAGGACAGAGGCAGGAGAACCCCATCTGGCCCGGCCTTGCCTGTCCCTACGAATACAAACATACAACCCCTCACTGAATAACATAGCCCTAACCCCATGTAATAATCCTGGGTGTAAACAAAATAATGGTTTTATGAATATTGTAATGGTTTAATAGGGACCTAGGAGGTGGCCAGTGGGGCTGTTATGTGTATTTGTGTTTATTGAGGGTAGCGGGGGTGGGTGAACGGGGTATTGGCCCCAAGGATGGGTGTTTAGGCCTACCGGGTGGGGGGGTAGTGGGAGGGGTTAACCCCTTCATTACCTTAGCGGTATTAACCGCTAAGTTAAAGAAGAGGTTAAGTCATCCCCCAACCCCCTGGCAAGGCCTAAACACCCAGCCAGGGCCAAATACCACCTTCTGCCACCCCCGCTACCCACAATAAGCCTGGCACGGGTGTATAACCCCTTCATTGCCTTGGCGGTAATGAAGTTGCCTGTAAATGCATTTTTTATGCATGGGATTCATGCCGGGGGTCTCTGGTGCTGATATTAATGGATATCAGCTCTGGGACACATGCATGTTATTTTCATCGCAGCTTCACCCCACCTTCTTGCCAACTTTTGTGGCGGGACAATTTGGAGAAGAAACAGCAATTTTAAAGTGGCGATCAGCCGCAATAAGCTGATCAGGGCTTATAGAATTGAGCGTGTTTGAAAAACTGGCGATCAGTGCCGAAAAGTGGCTTATCACCGCGCATCTGCAGATTTTATTTATTTATTTATTTTCCGGCAAAACAAAAAACGGTTATTTTTGCTCTAATCGCCAGGTTCTCTGGGCTTACTGAATCGCTGTAGGCGATAACTGCATGAGGGCCTTAGGGAGGATTTGTTCCTGTAAAGTACACCTAGTTTGGCATAGGATTTGGATGTCAGGGTATCAATGTGCAACCCAAATGTTAAATGGGAGTTGAACTATATGCCCAGATATTTCAAACCAGTAACAGGGGCTAGGATGGTTTTAGAGCTGGTTTTTATCTGAAGCTCTGTCATTGGCAGCTTTAGCAATTTAGCTCTGGTCCCAAATACCATTGTTACAGTCTTGTCAGTGTTTAAAATCAGTTTGTTTTGGGAAATCCAGTTTCAAGTCTCAAAAAATCAGATTGAAGTATGTGTTCAAGGTCAGAGAGGCGAGGGCTGCGTGCATATAGGATAAGATCTAAGGCCTCTCACAATAACCCGTTAGGAATATTAATTCCTCATCTATCCGACATAAGTATAAAATATACTCTAACCAAGACCCCTAATACAGAGTTACCCACCTTATACGGGAGCAGCTGCCAGACGAGTATAGTAAATGTATCTTATTTCTTTTGCCACTGGAGGGCAGCGTGGAGTTACACGGAGTGGCGCCCGTAAGGACGACGTGCCAGTTAGGCGGAAGGAGACGCGCACACACTTTTATGTGAAACGGATATATTTGGGGAGGGATTTAGGAGTCTGAGTGAGAAAATTTATATTTTGTCACAATGGAAAAATGGAAAAATTAACCATTTAAATATGCACAGATTTTATCCCACTTTTGGAAATTAGGGATGTTGCCTAAAAGTCTGAGAATGCACAAAGTGCCACCCCTGGGCTTTAATGAAGCAGCATTTGTGGGATAAAGGGATCAGCATTCTGTATAAAGGTATTTTGGGCTCGATATAAATAATTGAAGCCAAAAACTAATATTAAGGGGCCTATGCAGAGAGCAGCGCGAACGGAAATTTCGGCGTTTTTTAGCGCTATATGGCTATAATAAGGTTGGAAATGGCGAGTTGAGTAAAAAGCGCCATTTTTTATTTTTTTTTAGTAGAACTCGCCGCACGGCTGGCGAGAACCAAAATCTCGCCAGTTTTGAAAAGGGCCGTATGCAGAAAGGTACGATCGCCATCTAGGGGCTGTTCGCGCCATTAAAATGGAGAGAAATTCTACAATTAGCTCCGCCAACAAAAGTTGGCAGGAAACTGGAGCTCACCGGCGAGAGTGAAAAGAAAAAAAAAAACGCGCTTTTTTTCAAACATGTTTCACCAGCGCGCATCTCGCCGGTTGAAACTCTCCATAATCAAGCATGATTTTAAATGCAGTTTTCTGACCTTTCTGCATATGGAGATAAAATCACGCCATTACAGGTACAATTTATTACCAATTCCAATTATTTCCAGCGCTGCTCTCTGCAAAGGCCCCTAAGTAAATTGAGAATGGAAAAATATTCAGCACAAACGTACAGAATGTGATGTTCTGAGAGATCTTACAGATGTTATCAAATCCCACAATGAATGTATAGAAAATGTCTGTATAGAACGAGTCAAACAAGAATATGCCAATAAAACGTTTAATTGGGAGATACAGGGGCCACAATTCAGGTCAGTTAGCTGGAAGAAGGGAAGCCGGTCAGCCGGTAGAGCCGGTCAGCCGGTCAGCCAGAAGAGCAGGTCAGCCGGTCAGCCAGTAGAGCAGATCAGCCGGTCAGCCGGTAGAGCAGGTCAGCCGGTCAGCTCTGAGATCAGCATTACTTATATCTCCTAACCTTTGCCCCCTGCATGTAATGCGCAGAACAGCCTGCACTGCATATACTGTACATGAGATACTTAACCCTTTCTTTTCGCTCGACTCTAATCTGAATGATTTGCTAATTGGTTTGTAATTAGAGAGATATTTGTAGCAGAATCCCATGTATGTTCTTTTTACCTTTTTAGATACCGTTTTGTGTAATAAAAGATATGAGATCAGAGGGGCTCCCTGTTTGCACTCGTGTTTTGGCAGAAGTGTATATGTGACCCTATAAATCTCCCTCACACCCGGCTTGGCAGTGTGACACTAGTGCAGCGACCTGGGGAAGAATCACTGAGCTGTTAGCAATAGATACAACGGATAGAAAAGACACTACACATAGGTTGGATTAAAGAGAGTATTTTATTGAAATAATTAATCTCTTTGCTGGGAGGGGCCTGCAGCACATTGCAGAGCGATATAGTAACACGCAGAGCAATGCACTGCAGGCCCCTCCGGCAGCAAAGGAGTGAAGACCAATGCAGGGTGTATAAAGATCTCACTGATAATTCATGCACAAAGGGCTGTTTGTTGCTGTGATCCAGAGGAAGGCGAAACATAACCCCTGCTGTGCAATGGGGGAAAAAAATTCCTTCCTGACCCCATTAAATGGCGATCGGATGGTCCCTGGATCACTGCGCAGTGAGATCAGATGGAGCAGCACAGATCAGCGTTGTTATACACAGGGGCACACTCAGTATATAGAGATGCGGGTGATGGGGCCCTTGTGCCCCTGTGTATAACTCACCTGCTCCCCCATCCCCCTACATATCTATCCCATTCACCCCTTTTCCTCCCGCATACCTCGCAGGGCCGGCCGGCCATTAGGCGGTCGCCTAGCGCGCAAAGGTCCTAGGGGCGCATTAATAATCATTATTATTTTTTCCTCTTATTATTTCTAATTTATTTATCTTTTTTTAAAAATTATTATTCTTTTTTTTATCCAGTATTTTGGCGCCCTTTTATTTTTATTTTGCGTCGCGCTGGGGTGCGGTCGCACCCCCTGCAGCCCCGATAGCTACGCCACTGTTTATTTTATTATTTTATTTATCTTATTATTTTTTATACAACTGGGGCACAAATTTTAAGTTTCGCCTGGGGCGCATGAAACCCGTGCTCCGGCCCTGCTCCTTGTTCTCTCTCACCCTCTCACGCCCAATATCCCAATCTCCCTCTAGTACCTGCCCCTCCCGCAGCCTTCCTGATCTTATCTGCCTCTCCTGCGGTCAAACCAACTTCTCAGGGCCCCTAGAATACCCCTGGATCTACGCCCTGGCTCCTCTGCTACCTGCTCCCGGGGTCTGCTGCTCCGCCTAAAAAAGGTGAAGCAGCAGATCTGTCCGCACCTCTCGTATTCTGCTACCTGCTCCCGGGGTCTTCTCCTCCGCCTAAAAAAGGTGAAGCAGCAGATCCGTCCACACCTCTCGTATTCTCCTAGGCCATCGTCCACCACGTCGCCAGACTTGACATCCGCTTCGTCGTCTGCCTCATCGGCCGCCTTGTAGCCCACCTCTTCGCACCACTTGACGCCCGCTTTATCGTATGCCTCGTCGTCCGCCTCGTAGCCCGCCTCGTCGTCTGGTGGCACAAAGGGCACCACCTTCGTGCGTGTCCTGATCTGCAGGAGACATGAAGTGTTTGTAACCAGGGACAGTGATACTCTGTATCGCAAGAGCTCCTGTGCCACTTATACCCCCTCCCCAATACCACGTTATACCGCCCTCCACAGGGCAAATACCCGTTATACCCACCTCCCCAGGCTCAGTACCCAGTTATACAACCCTCCCAAGGCCCAGTACCCTGCTATACGCTCCTCCCCAGGCCCAGTACCCGTTATACCCACCTCACCAGGCCCAGAACCCGTTATACCCACCTCACCAGGCCCAGTACCCATTATATACCCCTCCCCAGAAGGTCATGTTTCTATTTATCAAAAATACATTGAGTTACCTCTGGTTTTCAAGCATGTCCTGGGGGAGTTATCACAGAGACACAGAAACGTCGCTGAGTTTGGTGAGTAACTCCCTTAAACTCTCAGCAGTTGAATTCCCCATTAGGCGCTTAATGCGTTAAAAACAAGCGTTGCTATTTCTCTGCATGAAGTTGCAGGTAATTGGAAGAGTTACACAGTGACGGCTATTTCATCACTCACCTTCTTCCATCGAATCGGTCTTAGCGGTAGTGATCTCAGTATTATTTCCTCCTTAACATCGGATATCCATATCCATTCTTCGCCTCTGATCTGTATGCAAGACAATGCTTTAAGACAGGGTTGCGCAACCTTTTTCCCCTGCTCCCCCCTCCACCCTCCCCACCTTGTCTCCGACGTTCTGATGTAACGACGTCATGTGATATCACGTTGCTATGGCAATGCCACATCATGTGACGCCACGTTGCTGTCTCCAGAAGCCGCCGGAGACAAGGAAAGGGAACTTACAGAGGCCTTGCGCGCGATTTCCGGCATTTAATTTAAATGCTGTGGGGAAGAGCGAGGGGCCACTGTAAGCGCCGAGCCCCTCCCCAAGAAAATGTCGCACCCCTCGATTTGCGCACCCCTGCTTTAAGAGATATTCTGGGACCCTCCAACTCCTCCATCGGACCCTTCCTCATATTGACTGACCTTGCAGTGCTCTGCACTGACTTGCACTGACCTGCTATGATGCCTCTCAAAATACCATGCTAACTCATTCTGAACATACATGTGTCCTTTCTACATGTTACTCAGCTTGTATGGGCCACAGACAGCTTTCCCGGGGTCCAGGACTAGTTGCCACCGGGGACACTCACCCATGGGTCGGCGACCTTGCGAGAACCCACCCCCCCAACCTGTTTTCTCTTGCATTGCCATAGACAACAACATTTCAGCCTGCTGGCCTTTCTCAGGTAAAGTGGCTAAACCCACTAAAGCCAATAAAGATAGGCCAGCAGCCGAAACATTGTAGTCTGTGGCACAATAAATTATCTTTTTTTATTCAAATCCGTGTGCCCTTTTCCATCAATCATATTGTATCCATTGGACGAAATGCCGGTCTTCCCTGAGACTAAGGGGCACCGGTAAAAGTATGACTAATTGTTTTTTTTAGTGTGCAGCAAATCCCCATCATTTTTGCGTTCTCTTGCTCTGCCCCAATCTGACACAGCACCTTGCTCTCTCACCCCCCTCTTACACTCCCGCGTCACCCTTTCCTTCCCCAAAGGTTGTCATTTAATCAGATCTTACCAAAATTGTCTCCATCTCCCTTGGAAATGTTCTGTCTTTAAACTGTGCGGCTCCTCTTGATCCGGACTTTCTTAGCTGACCCCTTTAGGTTTCGGCTTCGAGGGTCTAAAAAATAAGCGACTCCGAAAAGATGTGAAATATGCCCACGGGTCCTAATGGGGCACTGAGGGGGAGACTTAAATACTAGTAAATATAATCTACTGTGCTAACAAATATAATCTATTAACTAACAAATATAACTTATTAAACTAAGAAATATAACTTATTAAACTAAGAAATATAATTTATTAAACTAAGAAATATAACTTATTAAACTAAGAAATATAATTTATTAAACTAAGAAATATAACTTATTAAACTAACAAATATATCTTATTAAACTAAGAAATATAATTTATTAAACTAAGAAATATAACTTATTAAACTAAGAAATATAACTTATTAAACTTACAAATATAATCTATTTAACTAAATAAATATCTATTAAACTAAATAAATATCTATTCAACTAAATAAATATAATCTACTTCAAAACAATACAATAAAAAGCTGGAGAAATGATACGTTAACCAAGCCACAGATGTGATGCCAATGAGCGTTGAACTCCTTGCAGATCCACCGTCAGCTGGTTGTGGCAGAAAATGGTGACATGCAGTAGAACAGAGTGGTTGAGCTGTAACCACGGCAGTCAGGTCAGAAATCAACACAATATTTTTTGAAATTTAGAATGAGAATGTTCAGTATGTCACATTCTGGGCTCAGACTCTGAGCCCTGTCACATGTTAGCAGCTTGTGATAATAGAAAGTATCCATATACTGGGATGTGATAAGAGACATTATAGTCATTTTATACTGGGTCCCATAACCTGCTTTATATGAAGTATCATTTTACACTAGTAGAGATGTTACATTTTGAAAAAATAGCGCTTCTGGCGACAATGTTCATTTTCTCTACAAATGATAAATGAAAAAGTTGGATAAAACGTTATATGTGTGTGTGCGCGCGCAATATATATATATATATATATATGAGTGAAAAGAGAAAAAAGTAACCCGTATGGGAGCACTCAGGTATGCAGATTAACATATAGTATTTTATTTATTTGACACAGTGCAAAAAAGGATAAGTAAACAGTACATGATTAAAAACACTTAAAAAAGGCTAGGACCCCTGTCACGGGTACTACCCATAGACACAAGTGGGCAAAACTAGGGAATGACTCAAATTGTCAACCCTTAACATGAAAATGGATAGTGACTCAAGAAACACTTGGATAGGTCAGAATAAATCACAACAGCTTAATGGGTTCACAGGCACCTATACAAAGCTAAAGATAATACGTACTACACACCAATGAAGTGACTAGTCAAAATATAAATGACAATCTTAAACCATCATGAATCTGCTTGAGCATACAATTATGTAACCAATACCAACAGCACAAATAAATCACTTGAAGGAAAAAGGTGGCATGATGGGATGAAGTCACTAGATGTGTAGAGCAATGAAGTGTGTGAATAGCATGTATGGAAAATTACCTGATGAACACCTACTGTATTAGATAACCTTGTGTGTGTTGTCAGTATCCATAATGAAAAATAGAGTGTCACAGTCCAAAGATTAGTTGCACCAGTGCTGGGTAGCATAGTTACGTGAACATCTGTCAGGGGTCCTGCCTAGCACCCCCACTCCGACGCACCCCCACTCCAAGTCTAAGTCTCTGGACGAAACGCGTCCATGCTATTCACACACTTCATTGCTCTACACATCTAGTGACTTCATCCCATCATGCCACCTTTTTCCTTCAAGTGATTTATTTGTGCTGTTGGTATTGGTTACATAATTGTATGCTCAAGCAGATTCATGATGGTTTAAGATTGTCATTTATATTTTGACTAGTCACTTCATTGGTGTGTAGTACGTATTATCTTTAGCTTTGTATAGGTGCCTGTGAACCCATTAACCTGTTGTGATTTATTCTGACCGATCCAAGTGTTTCTTGAGTCACTATCCATTTTCATGTTAAGGGTTGACAATTTGAGTCATTCCCTAGTTTTGCCCACTTGTGTCTATGGGTAGTACCCGTGACAGGGGTCCTAGCCTTTTTTAAGTGTTTTTAATCATGTACTGTTTACTTATCCTTTTTTGCACTGTGTCAAATAAATAAAATACTATATGTTAATCTGCATACCTGAGTGCTCCCACACGTTTTACTTTTTTCTCTTTTCACTCATACTATTTACAACCCGTGAGCACCGCCAATTCTTACTGATGTAAAGTTATTTATTGGCTTATGGTGGCATTAATATTGCAAAAGTAGATGCGAGGTTTTTTTCCCCACCTTCCCCCCCTTTTTCCCCCCGTTATTTGAACATATATATTTATATATATATATATATATATATATATATATATATATATATATATATATATATATATACTGTAAATATTCCTGTATTCTTTTCTTGGGGTTGAGGAGGAGCGCTGGATCTCGTGATATGTGAAAAAATATAAATATATATAGTGCAGATGGTAATTCACTGCTTTAAAAGATGTAAAACATAAGAAATGAACTCACAAAAAACGTATAAAATCACTGCATGTCAGAGATCCTTCTCTCTCTGACTGGAGCCCTTTATGTTACTGGAGTCTGTATCCTCTCAGTGAAGTGGATGATATGAAAATAAAGAAAACCACAAATAGTGCAAATAGTATGAACTATACAAATGTATTATGCACAGGTAATTAGGAAACTCACATTTTCCATAATAAAGTGGGTGGTGGAGAGAACCGCCGATAGAAGCAGGCTGCTGTTGGGTGCTTCACTTTCCCCTCACAGTGTAGTTCAATGCCTTACTGTTCTTACATCTTACTGATGTAAAGTTATTTATTGGTTTATGGTGGCATTAATATTGCAAAAGTAGATGCAGGGTTTTTTTCCCCACCTTCCCCCCCTTTTCCCCCCCGTTATTTGAACATATATATATATATATATATATATATATATATATATATATATATATATATATATACTGTAAATATTCCTGTATATTCATTTGCATGTCTTAGACAGGTCTGCAACCCTGTCTTTCACCATTATCTTTAACCTTAATAGTCGTATATATATATATATATATATACATATATATATATATACATATATATATATATTTATATATATATATACATACACATATAGTATGTATATATATATATCATACTATGGGGCCTATGCAGAGAGCAGCGCTATTTCGAAATTCGCCATTTTTTGGAGAAAATCGCGCAGAAAGCAGCAGAAAATGGCGAGTTCCGAAAAACGTGCCAATTTTTCTTTTCTATTTGTAAAACTCGCCTCGCGGCTGGCGAGAACCTCAATCTCGCCAGTTTAAAAAATATCCGTATGCAGAGAGGCGCGAACGGCATCTAGCGGCTGTTCGCGCCAATAAAAAGGCGCGATTGTCTCCGTTTTGCCTCGCCAAAAAAAACTGCCGCTCGCGGCCATTGCAAAGGGGAAAAAAAAGGTGCGAATTTGTTTTAACACATTTCTGAAGCGCGCATCTCGCCAATTTAAACTCGCCACACGCATCCATGTTAAACATAGCAGAATTCGCACTTTTCTGCATATGGAGATTAAAACTCTCCAAAAAAGCTACTTTTTAATAAATTCGCCAATTTTAAAATTCGCTGCTCTCTGCATAGGCCCCTAAATGTATATATATAGTCTAGAGAGAGATTATAATGGCAGTGAGAAATAGTGGCCAGAATTAATAACAGTGCAATTGTGTGTGTGTGTGTGTATATGTGTGTGTGTGTATATATATATATATATATATATATATATATGGTATAACCCAGAGGTGCGCAAAGTGGGGAGGGGGAGATTTTTCGGGGGGGGTGGCGCGGGCGGTTGCAGAGGCCCCGCGCACTTCCTCGAGGCATTAAAATTAAATGCCGGGGGATCACGTGAGGCCTCTGCAATGCTATTACTTACCTTGACTCTGCCGGCGTCACTCGTGTCCATGGCAACGCGGTGTTAAATTACGCCGCGGGGTCATGTGACGTCACCCTCGTCAAATGCCGCTGCAGGTCACGTAACG
This sequence comes from Ascaphus truei, assembly GCF_040206685.1. Lineage (NCBI taxonomy): Eukaryota > Metazoa > Chordata > Amphibia > Anura > Ascaphidae > Ascaphus > Ascaphus truei. The sequence goes on along the minus strand of NW_027453862.1, from coordinate 259,358 downwards.
CCGCATCAAGGTAAGGGGGGGGGGGCGCGAGCACCAACAGAGGGAAGGCAGGGGGGCGAGCTGCAAAAGTTTGTGCTCCCCTGGTATAACCAATAAATAATATAGCTGATATAGCAATCTGGTTGTCGCTAGAGAGAGATTATAATGGCAGTGAGAAATAGTGGCCAGAATTAATAACAGTGCAATTACTAAAAAGTAGTTGTAATAAAATAATAATAAACACTATGCCTAAACACAATAAAAGTCCAGAAACCTAGCTCTAATAGCTATGTTATAACTCAATCATAAAAGGATCCAATTCGGGCGTCCTCTGGAGCCCTGGCAGCTCTCTTCAGGGAAACAACCACCTCCTCGATAGATATCTAAACAAAACAAAAAGAAGAGAAAGCGCCCGCTCCATGTGTAAATTTGGTTTAACAATTTCATTTCCTGGACAAGATAAAAATAACAAACTCACAAACGCCCGTTTGGTAAAAGCATTGTGTGAGACAGGCTCGGGCTCCGTGGTAATCCGGTGGTCAATCCGCAGCTCCAGACTTTGGACGATGACCGGGAAACTCGATAGGCTGCGCCCCTCGCAGTGTGGTCCTCCGGCAATCTGTAGTATGCAGTTGTGATTCCACTCTGTAATTCCGGTGTCTCGTCTTGGTTGCGTACCAACTTCCCTTCTGGCGTCAAGACGGATAGTGTGGCAATAACGAGAACAAAGTACCTACGCGTTTCTTCAGCACACGGCCGATTTCATCAGGGGATAATGCTACAACTCACTCGTAATGGTTTTATAGTCCTACAGTCCAATTGGTAATGGCATAATAGATCACATGTGTTACTGATTTTAGATAATACAGTAATAGATTCTTGTATGACACACACACACACACATATATATATATATACACACACATACATATATATATTTACACACACACACATACATACATACATATAAAACGGTCTTCTTCGGAGAGAAGAAGATATATATATATATGTGTATATATATATATACATATATATGTGTGTGTTTATGTGTATATATATATTTACACACACATAATGTTATAGGTTAGCGGTGCGTGAACTGGGGGGCGGGAGATTTGTCTGGGGGTGCGCGGGCGGGTGCATAGGTCCCGCGCTCCTCCCCAAGGCATTTAAATGAAATGCCGGGATCACGTGAGGCCTCTGCAACAGTAACACTGACCGGGATTCAGACACGTCTCCATGGCAACGCGGCATCAAATGACACCGCGGTCATGTGACGTCACTCGACCCCGGAGTGTGCTGGCAGGTAGGAGAGGGGGCGCAAGACCGGGGGAGGCCAGGCAGGGGGACGCAGCTTCAGAAGTTTGCGCTCCCCTGTTATAGATTACCATGCCAACAAATTGTAATAGTGCTACAGGGATCAATAAATATTACATTTAATACTTAATTATTGTGATGTTTCTAATCTACTGTGTGTTACAAATAACATTAATATCTTACAACTGAATACATTGCAATAATGTGATACCTATTTATTTGTGATTTAAAGTGTGTTACATAGTGATAAATTATCTAATAAATAAATCTTAAACTAATCCCACACAGTGACTAATTAATTCTGTGAATAAATGTGTTTTTAATGTCATTACTATGAAGGAGATGAAGATATAGTGTATATATAAATTCCTACCTGCAAACGCCGTCTCAGCCTGTCAGAATACGCGCAGAGTGACCTGTCGTGACACGTCAGGTCACTCTGTAACCGAACCCGGATCTGTGACGCATATGTACTGAGGTGGGGTTGGATCCCCCACGGTTATTTCTTGTTTTATTAATAAATAATTTACTATATTTTAATCTCTGATGCGCATTGTGTGCATTTTTCTTCTTGTCTGCACAGTGCTTCAGATGCTGCATCTGAAAAAATGCCGGTGGATCGGGATGTGAGGTAGGGAAGTGACGTCCGCGCCGGAACGTTATTGCCACGCCTCCAAATATTCATTGCCACGCCCCCAAATCGCGCCCGAAGCATACCCTGCAAAGCCATAAAAAAGCTCAGACTTCAGCAAGTGTATTGCAGTGTGTGTGCCTTCCCTCCGTCTGAAATACTATAGACGCAGCCTTATCGACGCTTACTAAATAGGCCCGTGTCTCTCTCTCTCTCTGTGTCTCTCTGTGTCTCTGTCTCTGTCTCTCTCTGTCTGTCTCTCTCTGTTTGTCTCTCTGTGTCTCTCTCTCTCTCTGTGTCTCTGTCTCTCTCTGTGTGTCTCTGTCTCTCTCTGTGTGTCTCTGTGTCTCTGTGTGTGTCTCTGTGTCTCTGTCTCTCTCTGTCTCTCTCTGTCTCTCTCTGTCTCTCTCTGTCTCTCTCTGTGTCTCTGTGTGTCTCTGTTTCTCTCTGTGTGTCTCTGTGTGTGTCTCTGTTTCTCTGTCTCTCTCTGTGTCTCTGTGTGTGTCTCTGTGTCTCTCAAATCAAATCAGCTTGATTGGCATGTCAAAAGAACATTTCAGTATTGCCAAAGCGTGAGTAATAGGGGGTGTGGGACAATGATTACACGAATACTAGGGGGTACGGTATAATGGTTATACAGTACTGCTGCGGCACAGTTTATTCGAGCATTTGCCCGTTCTGTGCCGCAGCAGTAGCCTGGCGCGCGCCCGAGTGTGACGGGCGCACGCCGAAGCAGCGGAAGAGCGCCCTCCGATCGGGGCGCTCTCCCTACCGCTGCCGGGTCCGCCGGGTCCCCCGGAACCCCCTGCCGCTGTCCCGCGATCGCGGGACACCAGGGCTCCCTCGGGGAGCCCCTGGACACGCGTGCAGGGGGCGCACGCTCCCGATGACGCGTGACCGCGCGTCTATGACGCGCGGCACGCCGAGGGGCGGCCACTAGCAAGCCGGGAGATTTCCCGGCTTGCGGTACCGACCACACTTCAATAAAGTGTGTCGGTAGTGTACATTACTTTTGTCTCTCTCTCTCTCTCTCTCTCTCTCTGTGTCTGTCTCTCTCTCTCTCTGTGTCTCTCTCTCCCTATGTCCCTCTCTCTGTCTCTCTCTCATTCTCTGTCTCTCTCTCTCTGTGTCTCTCTCTCATTCTCTGTGTCTCTCTCATTCTCTGTCTCTCTCTCTCTCTGTCTCTCTCTCATTCTCTGTCTCTCTCTCATTCTGTCTCTCTCTCATTCTCTGTCTCTCTCTCATTCTCTGTCTCTCTCTCTCATCCCTGTATGATAGGTATGTTCCAACTCTATTTTTTGCTCTTCTTTTCCGTTTGAGAGGAGGGAGTCCCTCACCTCTTCAGCCACACACCAGGAACGCTGGATTGCTTTCAGACACTCGGAGAGGCGGATACAGTCGTGGATTGCAGGCACTGATTTATCTGGTAAGTACCGCAAACATGCTTGAACAAGGGCCGTAGACATTTTATTTGATGGTTTAGATTACCATTGTCTGTGGTTGTTAGTTATTGGTATTAGAGTTTTTTGATGTTGTTACGAATCAAATACATTTTGAAGTAGTAATCCCCTCCGAACTGGGCATTCCTGGCCAATAATGCCCTGGCTGTAAGAGTTGAAGGGCCCAAGCAAAGCCCCCACCTCTATACACACTAACACTGCAGGGGCATCAGAGTGTCTCGTTGTCATGGCAACGGGGGGTGTCACGTGATGTCATTTGTTTAATAAATTATTTTTTAAGGTGTCCCGGTTTTTCCTTTTCGAAATCTGGTCACCCTATGTATTTATGCTGCATTCAGTGTTGTAATGTGCTGTAATTGGGTTACATGGCGTACATAGTGTATATACCGCATTCAGGGTAAGTGCTGTATGTGGATTATAAAGTGTATATATGCTGCATTCAGGGTTATAAGGTCGTTTATAGAGTATATACTGCATTCACGGTTACGTGCGGCATGTGGAGTATAAGGTGTATATATGCTGCATTCAGTGTTATAATGTGCTTTAAGTGGGTTACATGGCGGGTATAGTGGATATACTGCATTCAAGGTTACGCGCCGTATTGGATTATAACGGGTATATATGCTACAGTCAGTGTTATAATGTGCGGTATTTGGGTTACAGGGGTGTATACGGTACCGCAGTCGTGGTGGCGTGCTGTATTTGGATTATATGGTATACACTGCAATCATGGTTACGTGCTGGGTTCTGAATATAATGTTTATAGACCACATGCGCGGTTACATGACGGGTTTGGATTATATGGTGTATATACTTATCCCCCCTCATCCACTGATGAAGTGACCACATTGCGTCACGAAACGCGTATGGAGAGGGAGGAGCTAGAACTGACACGGTCTTCAGAAGCAGGAGCATAGAGATCAGGAGAGACGCCAGAGTGTGACATCAGAGTGTGACATCACGAGGCGTAGCGCGGGCTGACGGCGGTTACCCAGAGAGGTGAGCAGAGCACATTCTGCAGTGCTGGCCACCTCAAGCTGAGATAGAGGAAGCTATAGCAAATAGAGGGGGCGAATCTCGCAGAGTAACTACTGAGAGTTAGACGCCACTTCAGGGTTTGCAAACAACAATAGCGCCATCCTCCCAGAAGCCTGCCTACCTGATTGTATCAAGCTGCGGACAGCACGTTGTCAGCTGTTTTTACACAGCCTGGTTTATGTGAGTAAGCCCTTGGCTGTTTTTTATTTTTATTGTAATAAATTTTTATCAATCTGCACCATCATCTTCCATGTTATTTCCTTTCTGGGAACACATGGGAACTATGACCAAGTGGTAATGCTGTGAACAGACAGAAAACCTGGAGGATAGACATACAACACGTGGCATTCGTGATATCTGGAAGAGAAGAGGTTAAAAGCACAGATTGTCTCAAAGGAACAATAACACAGCAAGTCTGTAAGTTCATTACTTTAATCTGTTGTGGAGTTATTTATGGATTCTTGTGGCTGCGCAATGGTCTTTTCCTTTTTGTCCATTACATACTAGGAGGAGTTCGGAACCAGCAGCCAGCAATTGGATCACCATCGCTCCATCAGCTGGAATATTGAAAAGAACTTTCCATATCTATATGGACTAATCATTGGACTGGGGTATTGTTGTAGCCTGAAGCGCCGGGTCATTACATTTTTTGTACAAAAGATAGGGCGATGGAAGTCTAACAGATACCGGTCCTATATCAGGCCCGCATTATCTGGTATTTAGCGTGCTTGGATAAACCCCCTCATCCTCTTTATGCCTTCACAGACGCCGCACCCACTTGGATAATCGGAGACTCGCTTATACACTGGGCAGAGAAGCGGGCCGTCAAACGCCCATGCGGGGCTAACCTCGGGTTGCGAACGGAGGAGGCAAATGTGGTATGGGGGGGAGGTAGGGGGCTGCGGTGGGCTCAGTTGCTCCCGCGGCTAATGGTGATGGGCAGGGATAGGAGGGCGCCGCAGATCTTGCTCCTCCACGTCGGGGGCAACGACCTGGCCGCTCGACGCTACTTCGAGCTGGTTAATTCAATAAAACACGACCTAGCCCTCATGCTCGCCCGTTGGCCAGAAGTACAGATCGTTTGGTCGGACATATTGTGCAGGAGAGTGTGGAGGGGCGCAAGGGCACCGGGCGCCATCGACTGAGCGCGGGTCAAACTGAACAAGATGGTGGGGAAGTTTGTGACGCAGTGTGGGGGATGGCAGATCACCCATCCCGAGTTCGACAACAAGTCAACTGGCCTGTTCCCGGCCGACGGCACACACTTATCCGAGATAGGGGCGGACTTGTTCAATAACGAATTGCAGGAGGGGCTGGAGAGGGTCCTTGCGGGGTTGGCGGCACGGTCTAATTTAAGGAGGTTTAAATAGAGCCGTGAGTGGCGGCAGTTCGGGGGTAAGTGCTTGTCCTTGCCAGATGGGCTTGGGGCGGGCGTCGCCCGGGGGTAGGAGCGATTGGGCGGGGTCAAGCTAACGTGACACCCGGGAACCCACTCGCGACAACGGCCGGCTCTTTAGGGGTCGGCCGGGTACGGGGGTGGCAGGCCAAGGCCTGGCTGACCCTCTGACCCCACTCTGGCTTGGACTAGCGCTTACTCCAGTATTATGATTGTTAATAAACAAAGCCGCAGCCTTTTATACCTCCAAACTGAGTCTGTCATTACTTGTCTGTTATATGTGGGTACCGTTTCCAAGTGGGAGGGGGTCCCTCGCAGCCTCCCTGGTCAAGCAATCCCTCCAGCCAATTAGGCGAGGGAAGCCCATGACCAGGGGGCAAGCCCCCCTCCCCCCTCACCTCGCTGGGATCTCTGGGCCGCCGTCGCGGCCCCCCCTGGGGGGGGGAGGGGACAGGCCTAGGGCAGTACAAAAGAGACAGCCGGGAGCTGAATCTTCCATTCTGCTCCCGGTCTGCTGCGAAGTATCCAACCCACCCACCCCATTAGCAAGACAGTCGGGGGCAGACGCTTGCCCCTGGCCACTCCGTGGAGTATTTACAATTCCCTTGGTGATAAGCTGTCTGCACTACCTGTAAGCTGTAACATGTACCATCATATTTTACAGGGCAGTGTCCGAAGATCTCCCGAGAAACAAAGGACTGAAGTTCCTTCAGGAGGCTCCAGTTGGTCATTTTACCACTGTCGCGGCGGCAGTTCGGGGGTAAGTGCTTGTCCTTGCCAGATGGGCTCGGGGCGGGCGTCGCCCGGGGGTAGGAGCGATTGGGCGGGGTCAAGCTAACGTGACACCCGGGAACCCACTCGCGACAACGGCCGGCTCTTTAGGGGTCGGCCGGGTACGGGGGCAGAAGGCCAAGGCCTGGCTGACCCTCTGACCCCACTCTGGCTTGGACTAGCGCTTACTCCAGTATTATGATTGTTAATAAACAAAGCCGCGGCCTTTTATACCTCCAAACTGAGTCTGTCATTACTCGTCTGTTATATGTGGGTACCGGTTCCAAGTGGGAGGGGGAGGGGGTCCCTCGCAGCCTCCCTGGTCATGCAGGAGACAGAAAGGTAGATAGAGACACAGACAGAGAGCTACCAGAGAAGGTGTTACATGGGTGAGTGCTGAGTTATTACTGTGACTCTCTGATGCTAACATGACATTAGGTTCTGGGCTCTGCGTCCCACACATGATGAACACCATGACTGTATAAAACTGAGGGGTACATATATATGTATATATATATAGCAACTGTAAATATTACTGTATGTTCATTTGCATGTCTTAGACAGGTCTGCAACCCTGTCTTTCCCCATTATCACCCAGCATACAGCGCTTCCACTGCAGCAAGGGATTCTGGGAAATGACATGCAAATGAGCACTCAGTGCCACCTTTTGTCTCAAGCTCGTATTACACAAGCCAATCCTCAAGCCAATGCATGCTGTTTTAAACACAGCTTTTAGACAGAGGCTGGGATGAGATGCAAAGCCATTAAACCCACTCACAGACATTTTTTTTTTTTTACGGTTCACATATTAACAACCATTTAGTATCATTTTACAGAAAATAATAAACCGAAAACATCACTATACAATCCTTATATTGCCAAGACAAAAACCAACCCAAAGGCACAAAACCATTCTAAAAAGCCAAACAAAACAACACATTCCAAGGCATCATCTGTGCATCTACTACCAAACACACTCAATACAAAAAAATATGGTTACTTCCCATTTCTACACGCGACTTTTCGTACTTTCCACAGGACATTTAACATTGCATCTAATTACTTCACGTGTCCCAGCAATTTCTCTAACGCCTCACGGATATGATACGTACTACATTGTATTCCTAATTTTCTTACTTCCTCTTTAGACACCTCTGCTTTTGGGAACTGTACTTTCAGCCATTCCGTTTTTGAAACATTTAACCCTAAGTCACCTGCCTCTTTATTTATATTATTTATCACCTCTTTTACATGCCACTCCCTCGCCTTCCTTTCTCTCTCGCTTTCATAACTTACTTTTGTTCTTCCACTAAGGCCTGCCTTTTCTCCTTTTCCCCCTTTACTTTCCCTAATCTCTCCCCCTTCACCCCCACTCTGTTGGCCTGCCTTTCCATCACTTTCATTCCCACTTACTCCACTTACACTTCTCTGTATTTTAGTTCCCTCCACGCTTATCTGGCTTTGTGAGGACGAGCTATTGCCCTCACTTCTCTCCTTCTCTCTCACCTCTCCCCTAGCCTCTTTTATTTTAACCCACTGTACATGCTCCTTTTTTAATTCTTCATACTGCTCTTTTGTCAGCTGTTTTCTTTGGTACATCAGTTTTTCTAATCTTTCTATTATCTGTTCCTCACTACTCCCCCCATGCTGCTTCCGAAAAATACCAACCCAAAATAGAACATCTCCCACTGCGTCTTCAAAATGTTCCATCTTCACTTTTAGGGTTACTTTCCCTGATACTTTTACAACTTTACCCTCTACACCTTCCTCTCTAGGCTCCCCTTTACTCTGGCTATCCTTATCTTCTTTTGTTTCTATCCCTTGCAGATTTTTACGCTTTTCAGCTTTTTTCCCTCCTATTTCCATTTCCTCCTCCAAGACATCTTGGGGACCTTCCCTCCCCCTCTGTGCATCTTGAAACTCCATACTTTCCGCCCAGCTAGGTTCCACCACACTCAATGACCGTGTTTCCCCCTCCCCCGCATCTTTCTGATGCACTGCTCCCGTCTCCTCCCCTCCCCCCACCTCCAGTTTCTGGGCCAAGGAGTCCAGGAAGAGATCTTCCTCTTTTTTCTCCACGATATCACTTATAGAACCCGCCAAACCCTCTATTGGGCCACTTGCTAGCATTTCTTCTCTTCTTAAATCCTCCTCATACATTGCTGTTATAGCAGGATCACGCCCTCCCTCTTGGGAACTCCATCTCACAAATTCCCAGACCCTCAACTGTCTCTTCCTTTTCGTCTAGCACACTGTCCCCTTTTGCTGCCTGGGCATATGTCCTTTTAGTGCACTGTCGTGCCAAGTGTCCTTCCTCTCCGCATAGATGGCATCTCTTAGGGACTCCACAGTTGGCTGCAGTATGTCCCTCTTCCCCGCAATTACGGCACACAATTCCCGTTCTGGTGCAACCCTCCTTTGTATGTCCATAAGTGTGGCAATGCCTGCAATATAGAGGCTGTCCCGAGTAAAACAAAAATCCTCTGTCTCCTCTAATATTGAACATGGCCGGTGGGTGTGTCACTCCTCCCGCACATGATGGATCCCGTCTGAACCGTACCCAGAAACGTCTCTTCCCGTTGAACATGCCATACGGATTTTTTAGTTCTTCACCTCCTCTAATCATTTCACAATACCGTTTCAAAAAAGTCACAATCTCCTCTTTCCTTGCATACCGAGTGTACTGTACATGTGAAGTACAAGTGGTCTCTCCTCCAGCATAAAATTTGGGATTACCTTTACATGCAAATGAACATACAGTAATATTTACAGTTGCTTTATGCTTTACTGTGGAGGGTTTTTGTCACTTTTTTACCCACCATAACCTTAATAGTAGTGGTGATTACCTAGTCTAGTCTCAAACCTGCTTTGCCATTAAGACCAACCCCACACTGATGAGACCCATCAAGGTCGAAACAGCGGTGTAGCTGAGACTGTGCCCCCTTGGCCTTGAGTCATCGTTCCGGAAGGGACTTAAGACTCATGCTGCTATTAGGGGGGTACGCCATCTCAGGCAGCGGGAGGTGATCAAGAGCGGACAAGGAGAGAGAGAGAGAGAGAGAGATGGTGAAGGGCCGGCGCCTTGGCCTTGGGGGATCGTCCTGATGGACTAAACCCCCTCGCTGCTTTTGGGGTGCCGCACCAGATCCTTGACGGTTGGACAGACGGAGCATGACAGCTTGAGCACGGGGCGGTCAGGAGCGGACAAGCACGTGAGCAGGAGAGAGAGAGAGTGACGGGCCGACGCCTTTGCCTGGGGGGATCGCCATAATAGGCTTAACCCCCCTGCTGCTATTAGGGCATCGCACCGAAGCTCAGGATGACGAGGACAAAGACGGCGGCGATGGAGAACCGAAAGCAGACCATCAGATTCCTGGTGGTTGAGGCGGAGAGAGCCCAGGTGAGACTCCAGTATATCGTGGAGGAGATCTTGATTGACCTGGTGGAGATGAAGATTGCACAAGTCTACTGTCTGCAGGACTTCCAGGAAGAGGGAATCTTTGATGTGACCTTCCGCAAGGAGGAGGACTGCTTGAGTGCATATGAGAGATGCAAGAAAAACGCGAGTGACCAGAGGATGAAGGGGATCAGTGTTATCCCAAGTTTTTTGTTGGAGGAAAGAAGCATAATTGTGCACATGTATGATCCTTTTGTGAAGAAGGAGGAGATAGCCTTGTTTTTGAGACATTATTGTGCAACTGTAAGAGATGGTGAAGAACTTTTGAATTGCTATGGGATATTTAATGGCAAGCGGGAATTTCACGTACGTCTAAGACCGGACCCAGCATGTGCAGGGGGAGTGATGCACCCCCCTGCTGTTTTCAAGGTGGGTGGGAAAAAAGGCTTTTTGGAATATTGGGGCCAACCCAAGAGATGTAAGAACTGTCAACAATATGGACATTTGGAAGAGAGATGTGGGGAGGTGGGAATGGTGTGTCACAACTGTGGTAAAGAGGGTCATGTGGCTGCAAAATGCAGAGTACAAAAGAAATGTGACTTTTGCTATGAGTCTGGACATTTGGCGAGAAAGTGTTTAAAGAAGAGTGAGATTTGGTGCACAAAAAGGACAAGTACGATGTCATCAATTGTGGGTAATCGTGCTAGACAAATGATGAGACAGAGTCCGGAAAAGACTAATGTACAGGTGCAGAATAGTGAGAAAGGTCAGCTCAGAGGTTATGTCAGTGAGGATGGAAAGGGAAAAGAAGGAGAGGCGGGAAAAGTTTTGGAGTTTGTGAGTGAAATATTGTGTGAGTCTGAAGAGAAGGAAGTATATCAGCTTACAACAGAGGAGAGGTTATTTTGTGACTTTCTGTGTGATTATAAAGAGAATGAAGAATGTCAGCCAAGAGTAGAGGAGGAGGTAGAGATTGAGAGGGGAAGTAAGAAGGGTCTTTCTGTGGAAAGGGAAAAGTTAGTGGAGGAAGACTGTGAGGACGATTGGATAATTAGACATGTAGCAGAGGTAGAAGCAGCATCCTGTAAAGCAAAAGAAGAGGAGAGGAGGAGAGAAGAGTTTTGTTCAGGGGAAGAGGTGGAAAAAGTTTTGGAGTTTGTGGGGATTGTAAATGGGGAGGAAATAATGGAATGGGTGTATGTTAAAAAGCAGGAAAAGCAGAAAAAAACAGAAAAAGAAAGCAAAAATAAAGAAAGGAGGTTTAGAAAAGAAATAGAGGTATAACATTATGTAAAGAAATGAAGAGGAAAAAGAGAAAGAAAATGTAATGAGAATAGTATATACAGGGAGAATATGCGAATGTAGGTGGTGTTAGTTGAAGGTGTGGAAAAGTGGTTTTGTTGTTGTGTGTTTAGAAGGAAAAGCTGTGGAATGACAAGATAAATTCTGACCTTTTTTGTACAGAAAGTAATGTATTTACAGTATGTGTTTTTGAAGAAATGTAATTATGTGATTTAGTATCTTTTGGAAAAGTTCTCATTTTCTGTTTGTAAATATATGTGATGTGAATAAAACTTTTTAAAAGAAAAAAAAAAAAAAAAGCTGAGCCTGTGTCCCCTTGGCCTTGAGTCATCGTCCCTTCGGGGACTAAAGACTCCTGCTGCTTTTGGGGGAGCACGCCATCTCGAGCTAAGAGGAGTGATCCTGAGCGAGCGGTTCTGAGCGAGCGGATGCGGAAGTGAGGGGCCGGCACCTTTGCCCTGGGACATCGCCTTTACTGGCTAAAGTCCCTTGCTGCTTTTGGGGTGCCGCACCTGAGCTTGGGAGAGCAGAGATGACATCGCAAGCTGGAATGCGCAATTCCATTCGGTTCCTGATCGAGGAGACCGAGAGAAGTCGAGTGAACCTGCTGTGGATAGTGGAGAAGGTGCTGAAGCAATTGATCGGTCTGGACACTGAGAGGATCTTCTGCCTTCAGGATTTCCCTGCACAGGGGATTTATGACCTGACCTGTCATCAAGTAGCGGATGTTTGGTGCACTTTTGAAAAGTGCAAGGAGAAGTCTGGTGATCCGATCTTACATGGCATCAAGGTAATTCCAAGTTTTATGCTGGAGGAGAGACCACTTGTACTTCACATGTACACTCCGTATGCAAGGAAAGAGGAGATTGTGACTTTTTTGAAACAGTATTGTGAAATGATCAGAGGAGGTGAAGAACTTAAAAACCCATATGGCATGTTCAACGGGAAGAGACGTTTCTGGGTACGGTTGAGACGGGATCCATCATGTGCGGAAGGAGTGACACACCCACCGGCCATGTTCAATATCAGAGGAGACAGAGGATTTTTGTTTTACTCGGGACAGCCTCTATATTGCAGGCATTGCCACACTTATGGACATACAAAGGAGGGTTGCAGGAAAACGGGAATTGTGTGCCGTAATTGCGGGGAAGAGGGACATACTGCAGCCAACTGTGGAGTCCCTAAGAGATGCCATCTATGCGGAGAGGAAGGACACTTGGCACGGCAGTGCACTAAAAGGACATATGCCCAGGCAGCTAAAGGGGGCAGTGTGCTAGAAGAAGAGGAAGAGACAGTGGAGGGTCTGGGAATTTGTGAGATGGAGAGTTCCCAAGAGGGAGGGCTTGATCCGGCTATAACAGCAGGAGGATGGATTTAAGAGGAGGATTTAAGAAGGGAAGAAATGGTAGAGAGTGGCCCAATAGAGGGGGAGGTGGAAGTGGAAATAATGGACACGACCGGACCCAAGAAAGGGGCGCAAAAACTAAGTTTACAAAGTGACAATGATGTTTGTACTGTTGATGGGGAGGGGAAGAGTGAGCTACGGCAAGATAAGGTGACGAAGTCAAAGTTTTGTGCGCTGGATTTGTCCAGTATTGACGTTAGTAGGGAAGAGGAACAGACCGTGAGTAAAGGAAAAGAGGAAAATAAGAAGTTAGATAGGGAAGCGCAAGAAACTGAGGAGAAGGCAGGCCCTGGTGGTGCGAGTGGAAAAGGTAAAGAGGGAAAGAGTAAGTGTAAAGGGTTTGTTGTTAATGGAAGCAAAAACGAGTCTTCGCAAGGGATAGAAACAAAGGATCATAAGGATTGCCAGAGTAAAGTGGAGCCTAGAGAGAAGGGTGTAGAGAGTAAAGTTAAAAAAATATCAGGGAAGGTAACCCTAAAAGAGAGAATGGAACAATTTGAGAACGCAGTGGGAGATGTTCTGTTTTGGGTGGGTATTTTCCGGAAGCAGCATGGGGGTAGTAGTGATGAACAGATAATAGAAAGATTGGAAAAAATGATGTACCAAAGAAAACATCTGACAAAAGAGCAATATGAAGAATTAAAAAAGGAGCATGTACAATGGGTTAAAATAAAAGAGGCTAGGGGAGAGGTGAGGGAGAAAGAGAGTAGCGAGAGCAACAGCTCGTCCTCACAAAAAAGTCAGATAAGCGTGGAGGGAACTAAAATACAGAGAAGTGTAAGTGGAGTAAGTGGGAACGAAAGTGAAGAAAAGGCAGGCAAAAAAGGGATTGTACAGGCAAAAGAGGCAAATTCTGCGGGAGATAGTAAGGGGAGGAGCACCCAGGGAAAGGATGAAGTAGGGCTTACAAAGGAAGAGGTTTTGCACAATCAACTTGCGAGGGGATTTGGGCGGAGATATTGGGATGTGAAAGAGGCAAGGGACGGGTATGAAAAAAGTGTGATGTCTGGATTCCAGTTAGAGGAAAGTAAGAGAGGTTTGGAACGTATGGAGAAAGAATTAAAACAGATGATCGCATCACTTGAGAATAGAGAAAGGGTTTTTGTTTTTAAATGAAAGAATCTTGAAGTATATGGTTCTTATCTTTGTATGATGTTTTGGTTATAGGGTTTTTTCGTAAAGTTATGTTTTTTTTTATCCTTCTGAAAAGTTTATCTTTGTGTTTGTATATATCTGAAGGATGAAGGAAGAAAATGTAAATATATTATGTTTTGGTGTCTTTCTAATGTTGGGTGACTGTTGTCACTATGGTGTGTTTTTTTGGTTTCCCAAAAAGTCTGTAAACTTAAAAAAGTTGTTGAATAAAAAAGTTAAAAAAAAAAAGGTTGAAACATGTCTGTGAGTGGGTTTAATGGCTTTGCATCTCATCCCAGCCTCTGTCTAAAAGCTGTGTTTAAAACAGTGTGCATTGGCTTGAGGATTGGCTTGTGTAATACGAGCTTGAGACAAAAGGTGGCACTGAGTGCTCATTTGCATGTCATTTCCCAGAATCCCTTGCTGCAGTGGAAGCGCTGTATGCTGGGTGACAATGGGGAAAGACAGGGTTGCAGACCTGTCTAAGACATGCAAATGAACATACAGTAATATTTACAGTTGCTTTATGCTTTACTGTGGAGGGTTTTTGTCACTTTTTTACCCACCATAACCTTAATAGTGTGTGTATATCTATCTATCTATCTATCTATCTATCTATCTATCTATCTATTTGTGAAAGTGTTCTGTGGCCGTGTCTGTATGTGTCTCCCTGTGTCCCCTGTGTCCCTAGCGGCAATCCCATTGGCTCCCTTGGCCCGCCCCCGCACACCTCTCATTGGCCGGACACACACATACACTCACACAGAGATACACACACACACGGAGACACACACAGGCAGGACACGGAGACACACACAGGCAGGACACTGAGACACACACAAAGATACACACACACTGAGACACATACAGATACACACACACACACACACACTGAGATACACACAGATACACACACACACACACACACACACTGAGATACACACACACTGAGACACACACAGATACACACACACACACTGAGATACACAGACAGGACACAGATAGACAGACAGGACACATACACATATACAGACAGGACACACACACACACACACACACACACACACCACCCCCCCCTCTGTCCATCCCCCCCATCACGTGCGCCGCCCTGCACCGGCTCCAGACGGAGGGGAAGCACGGCCCTCCTACCCCAGCCGCTTCCTTACCTCCCCGGCGCTACCTCCCCCTCAGGTAAGTAACTGCGCGTCCCGCCTCAGCTTATGGCGCCAGTAACTCTCCCATTTCAGGCGCGCAGCCTCGCGCCTCAGGCCCACACAGGCCCACACAGGCCCACACAGGCCCACACAGGGTGCTTCCTGCCGCCGGCTGCACGCCTCACTCAGCCGGACGGCACATCGGGGGACAAGTGGGCGCCGGCGGGGGGGAGCGCGAGTCACGGGGAACGGGGGGGGGGGCGAGTCATGGGGAACGGGGGGGGGGAGCCGCGAGTCACGGGAAACGGGGGGGGACGCGAGTCACGGGGAACGGGGGGGGGGGGGCGAGCCGCGAGTCACGGGGAACTGAGGGGGGGGGGGGCGAGCCACGAGTCACGGGGAACGGGTGGGGGGGCGAGCCGCGAGTCACGGGGAACGGGTGGGGGGGCGAGCCGCGAGTCACGGGGAACGGGGGGGGGGCTTTGTGTTTTTCAATCAGATCGCCCAACAAATGTAACCCCCCTTCCTTGGGCTATTGTGAACTAATAGTAATAGCATGTTTATTAGGCCAAGGGGGTGATGTAGCGAGGCAAATTGTTGCAAGGTCTTTGCGCCCAAGTTTGGTGCCGGGATTTGAAGGGTGACAACAGGAGGAGTTAGGGAAGAGTTCCCCCGCGTTATACACGGCTGTAGCAGACGTTTTTTGTGTGTGCGTTATGAGGGACGTAATGACACCTGCCTTAACTGTCCAAGCAGTGTGTCGATCCCCCCCCCCTCCCCTTTCTCCCCCCCCCTCCCCTTTCTCCCCCCCCTCCCCTTTCTCCCCCCCCCCTCCCCTTTCTCCCCCCTCCCGCTCCCCTTTCTCCCCCCTCCCCTTTCTCCCCCCTCCCGCTCCCCTTTCTCCCCCCTCCCGCCCCCCTTTCTCCCCCCTCCCGCTCCCCTTTCTCCCCCCGCTCCCCTTTCCACCACCCCCTCCGCTCCCCTTTCCCCCCCCCTCTGCTCCCCTTTTCCCCCCCCCTCCGCTCCCCTTTCCCCCCCCTCCTCCGCTCCCCTTTCCCCCCCCCCCCGCTCCCCTTTCCCCCCCCCCTCCGCTCCCCTTTCCCCCCCCTCCGCTCCCCTTTCCCCCCCCTCCAACGCTCCCCTTTCCCCCCCCTCCTCCGCTCCCCTTTCCCCCCCCCTCCTCCGGTCCCCTTTCCTCCCCCCCTCCGCTCCGGGAGTGTCTCTAGCTTTGAATCATTACAACTCAAAGCTGGATTCCGATTGGCTCACACACATCATTGGGTGTTCCAACCCATATCCACCCTTTGGATTAACATGCTCAAAGGTTGCTTAGGCCTGCCCCTGAATATTGCTACTATACTCAGAGCTGAAATGCAAACAGGCTAACTGAAGGAATTAACCTTTCCACTGCCTGTTCTAACAGGACTGACAGAGGAAAGGCCCAGAATTAGCAATAGATGCCGAAGGCCAGGCTATATATATGTAGAAAAGCACTTTATGCCCCATGTTAGAGTGTAGCCTTTTCCCCATACAGTAAGGCTGAGTTCAGCGTGGCTGCTGCGGCAGCGTGCGTCCACGCGCACCTCCCCCGCGTGCTCCTGCAGCCTGGCGATCTGTGTTCAGGCTGCAGGAGTCGGGTCGCGGCATTTGGGGGCTTGGCGGGGGGAACGTGTCACGGAGCTGGTTCGCTGAACCAGCTCACGTGATGCGACTGCAGCCCCAAATATCATTTCTGGTTACAGCGGCGTCAACGCTGCACTTTACCGCCGGTGGAGTTTTCAGTTTGAACACTCCCACCAAACAATCTGAAATTGCGACGGACGTGCGCACGCACGCGTCGCGTAGCAGCCACCCCGAACACGGCCTTAGAAAGGCAGCCAGTAATGTAATGTGTGTTTTAGCATTTCTTTGCATGCAGGCACAGTAATTCACTTAGCTGCGTTGTCTGCAGAGAAATGCAGGGTCGTGACAAAGAGCTGGGAGCAGCTAAGTGCCGGGACAAATGGTGAGCGGGGAAGGGCTGATTATCAGGTCCGGGGACGGACTCCCAGCGCGGTAGAGTCTATACACATAATATATAAAGCTTGGCCCCCTGCAGAAGCAATCCCTCCAGCCAATTAGGCGAGGGAAGCCCATGACCAGGGGGCAAGCCCCCTCCCCCCTCACCTCCCTGGGATCTCTGGGCCGCCGTCGCGGCCCCCCCTAGGGGGGGGGGGGGCAGGCCTAGGTCAGTACAAAAGAGGCAGCCGGGAGCTGAATCTTCCATTCTGCTCCCGGTCTGCTGCGAAGTTTAGTGTCCTCTCCTCTCCTCCAGGTGAGTTTGTAGTCTCCCTTTGGGCCTGATCGCAGCATCCCCCCCCTCCGCCTCCGCTATGGCTGTCCAGGGGATAGTTGCGAGGTGGCCGGGGAGTGCTGCCACGGGGGATCCCCTACCGCGCGGCTCTCCCTCCCTCAGCCTCCGTGGCTGGCCTGCTCGGCGGGCGGGGAGGGGGGGGCCTCCGGCGAAGGGGGGGATCCGCCTGCCGGACCAAGGGATAGCTAGTGGGGATCCCCCTTACCGCGTGGCTCTCCCTCCATCAGCCTTGGTAGCTGGCCCGCTCGGCAGGCGGGGAGGGGGGGCCTCCGGGGAACGGGGGGATCCCCTTGCCGGTACCAGGGAATAGCCAGGGGGGTTTCCCTTGCCACGTGGCTCGCCCTCAATCAGCCTCTGCGGCTGGGGAGGGGGGGGGGCCAGAGGGAGGCACAACAACCCCCCACGTTTTTTTGCCACGACGGTTCCCCCAACAGAATGGCCGTGGGTATCCCCCAACCCCCCCCCCCCCCCCCCGGGGTTGGAGCACGGGACACTCAGTGGGGTTACATGGCAGTGGTATAATGTGCTGTAATTGATTTCTTTCAACATTGGATAAAGTTATGATCAATGCTAGAATGGCCATGGGTATCGCTGCATACCGCATTCGTAGTGATAGCGGGCTGTATGTGGGGAATAAAGTGTATACACCTCAGTGTGGTTATAATGCATTGTATTCGGGGTATGGTTATAATGCGTTGTATTCGGGGTATAAGGCATACGAGCTGCATTCGAGGTACAATTGGCTGTAATTGGGTTACATGGCGTATATTGTATTTGGATTATAGGGGGTGTATATATACCGCATCCGAAGTTACAATGGGCTGTAATGGGGTGACATGGTGTATATAGTGTGTATACTGCACTCGTAGTTACGTTCTGTATGATAGGGTGTGTATAGGTGCTGCATTCGCCGTTACAATGTACTGTAACTGGGTTACATAGCGTATATAGTGTATATACTGTATTCACGGTTACGTGCTGCATGTGGAGTATAAGGTGTATTTATGCTGCATTCAGTGTTGTAATGTGCTGTAATTGGGTTACATGGCGGGTATAGTGTATATACCGCAGTCAGGGTTAAGTGCGGTATGTGGATTATAAGGTGTACATTTGCTGCACGCAGGGTTATAAGGTGTCGTAATTGGGGTACATGGCGTATATAGAGTATATACTGCATTCACGGTTACGTGCTGCATGTGGAGTATAAGGTGTATTTATAGAGTGACCATTCGTCCCGGTTTTGCCGGCACAGTCCCGTTTTTTTCTGTGCTGTCCCGGTTGACAGTCCGTCCCGGAAATGTCCCGGGTTTTGCCCCTGGTGACTGGTACCGTGCGCGAGTCGGCGGCGGTGCGCGGAGGCGGCGGCGTGAGGAGGAGGCGGCGGCCGTATTTTTTTTTTACCCAATAGCAGGATGCCGGGGGCGGGGCTTTAGAGTAGAAGCAGGGGATTGGTTGGAGGTCAGGATATGCCGGGGGCGGGGCTTAGTATCAGGGACGGATGGTGTGTGTGTGTGTGTGTGTGTGTGTGTGTGTGTGTGTGTGTGTGTGTGTGTGTGTGTCTGTGTGTGTGTGTTCACCAGAAGGAAGGCTCACAGCTGGCAACTGAAACTGCCGGCAGACTGGAAAAAAGCCTCACTACTTCTGGCTCCCTACAGTGGCATTACAGGTAAGCCCCATGTCGCCTGTGTGTGTGTGACTGCCCCCTTCCCAGTCTGTGTGTGTGTGTCTGCCCCCCTCCCAGTCTGTGTGTGTGTGTATGACTGCCCCCCTCCCAGTCTGTGTGTGTGACTGCCCCCTTCCCAGTCTGTGTGTGTGACTGCCTCCCTCCCAGTCTGTGTGTGTGTGACTGCCTCCCTCCCAGTCTGTGTGTGTGTGACTGCCCCCCTCCCAGTGTGTGTGACTGCCCGCCTCCCAGTGTGTGTGTGTGTCTGCCCCCCTCCCAGTCTGTGTGTGTGACTGCCCCCCTCCCAGTCTGTGTGTGTGTGACTGCCCCCCTCCCAGTCTGTGTGTGTGACTGCCCCCCTCCCAGTCTGTGTGTGTGACTGCCCCCCTCCCAGTCTGTGTGTGTGACTGCCCCCCTCCCAGTCTGTGTATTATTTATTTTCCCCCCCAATAGCAGGATGCCGGGGGCGGGGCTTTAGAGTAGAAGCAGGGGATTGGTTGGAGGTCAGGA
The DNA here is from genome assembly GCF_040206685.1 of Ascaphus truei. Classification (NCBI taxonomy): domain Eukaryota; kingdom Metazoa; phylum Chordata; class Amphibia; order Anura; family Ascaphidae; genus Ascaphus; species Ascaphus truei. The sequence continues at coordinate 239,848 of NW_027453862.1, read as the reverse complement.
TTTGCCGGGGGCGGGGCTTAGTATTGGGGACGGATGTAGTGTGTGTGTGTGTGTGTGTGTGTGTGTGTGTGTGTGTGTGTGTGTGTGTGTGTGTGTGTGTGTGTGTGTGTGTGTGTGTGTGTGTGTGTGTGTGTGTGTGTGTGTGTGTGTGTGTGTGTGTGTGTGTGTGTCGCGCAAACACCAGAAGGAAGGCTCACAGCAGGTAAGCACCATGTCGCCTGTGTGTGTGTGTCTGCCCCCTTCCCTGTGTGTGTGTGTGTGTGTGTGTGTGACTGCCCCCTCCCAGTTTGTGTGTGTATGACTGCCCCCTTCCCTGTGTGTGTGTGTGTGTGTGTGACTGCCCCCTTCCCAGTCTGTGTGTGTGTGTGTGTGACTGCCCCCTCCCAGTTTGTGTGTGTATGACTGCCCCCTTCCCAGTCTGTGTGTGTGTGTGTGTGACTGCCCCCTCCCAGTCTGTGTGTGTGTGTCTGCCCCCTTCCCAGTCTGTGTGTGTGTGACTGCCCCCTCCCAGTTTGTGTGTGTATGACTGCCCCCCTCCCAGTCTGTGTGTGTGTGACTGCCCCCCCTCCCAGTGTGTGTGACTGCCCCCCTCCCAGTGTGTGTGTGACTGCCCCCCCTCCCAGTGTGTGTGTGACTGCTCCCCCCTCCCAGTGTGTGTGTGACTGCCCCCTCCCAGTGTGTGTGTGACTGCCCCCCCTCCCAGTGTGTGTGACTGCCCCCCTCCCAGTGTGTGTGTGACTGCCCCCTCCCAGTCTGTGTGTGTGTGTCTGCCCCCTTCCCAGTCTGTGTGTGTGTGACTGCCCCCTCCCAGTTTGTGTGTGTATGACTGCCCCCCTCCCAGTCTGTGTGTGTGTGACTGCCCCCCCTCCCAGTGTGTGTGACTGCCCCCCTCCCAGTGTGTGTGTGACTGCCCCCCCTCCCAGTGTGTGTGTGACTGCCCCCCCTCCCAGTGTGTGTGTGACTGCCTCCCCTCCCAGTTTGTGTGTGTATGACTGCCCCCCTCCCAGTCTGTGTGTGTATGACTGCCCCACCTCCCAGTGTGTGTGACTGCCCCCCTCCCAGTGTGTGTGTGACTGCCCCCCCTCCCAGTGTGTGTGTGACTGCCCCCTCCCAGTGTGTGTGTGACTGCCCCCCCTCCCAGTGTGTGTGACTGCCCCCCTCCCAGTGTGTGTGTGACTGCCCCCCTCCCAGTGTGTGTGACTGCCTCCCCTCCCAGTGTGTGTGTGACTGCCCCCCCACCCAGTGTGGGTGTGTGACTGCCCCCCTCCCAGTGTGTGTGTGACTGCCCCCGCACCCAGTGTGTGTGTGTGTGTGTGTGACTGCCCCCTCCCAGTCTGTGTGTGTGTGACTGCCCCTCCCTCCCAGTGTGTGTGTGACTGCCCCTCCCTCCCAGTGTGTGTGTGACTACCCCCCTCCCAGTCTATGTGTGTGTGACTGCCCCCACTCCCAGTCTGTTTGTGTGTGTGACTGCCCTCCCCCTCCCAGTCTGTGTGTGTGTGACTGCCCCTCTCCCAGTCTGTGTGTGTGTGACTGCCCCCTTCCCAGTCTGTGTGTGTGTGACTGCCCCCCCTCCCAGTGTATGTTTGACTGCCCCGCTCCCAGTCTGTTTGTGTGTGTGACTGCCCTCCCCCTCCCAGTCTGTGTGTGTGTGACTGCCCCTCTCCCAGTCTGTGTGTGTGTGACTGCCCCCCTCCCAGTGTATGTTTGACTGCCCCCTCCCAGTCTGTGTGTATGTGTGACTGCCCCCTCCCAGTATGTGTGACTGCCCCCTCCCAGTCTGTGTGTCTGTGTGTGTCTGTCTGCCCCCTGCCACTGTGTGATGCCCCTCTCCCAGTGTGTGTAAGTGCCCCCTCCAAGTCTGTGTGTGTGTGTGTCTGCCCCCCTCCCATTCTCTGTGTGTGTGTGACTGCCCCCCTCCCATTCTGTGTGTGTGTGTGTCTGCCCCCCTCCCATTCTGTGTTTGTGTGTGACTGCCCCCCCAGTGTGTGTGTGACTGCCCCCTCCCAGTGTCTGTGTGTATCAGTGACAGAATGTATACAGACACCAACCCACTCACCCACGTGTCAGTCAGTCACCCACGTGTCAGTCAGTCACCCACCCATATGTCAGGCAGTCAGTCACCCACCCACCCACGTGCCAGGCAGTCTAACGTGTCAGTCAGTCACCCACCCACGTGTCAGTCAGTCACCCACCCACGTGTCAGGCAGTCAGTCACCCACCCACGTGTCAGGCAGTCAACCCAAGTGTCAGGCAGTCACCCACCCAAGTGTCAGGCAGTCTCCCACCCACCCCCCCAAGTTTCAGGCAGTCTCCCACCCACCCAAGTGTCAGGCAGTCTCCCTCCCACCCACCCAAGTGTCAGTCAGTCAGTCACCCACCCACGTGTCAGGCAGTCAGTCAACCCAAGTGTCAGGCAGTCACCCACCCACCCACCCACCCAAGTGTCAGGCAGTCTCCCACCCACCCACCCAAGTGTCAGGCAGTCTAAGTGTCAGGCAGTCTCCCACCCACCCACCCAAGTGTCAGGCAGTCTACCACCCACCCGCCCAAGTGTCAGGCAGTCTCCCACCCACCAGTCTAAGTGTCAGGCAGTCAAAGTGTCAGGCAGTCAACCCAAGTGTCAGACAGTCTCCCACCCACCCAAGTGTCAGGCAGACTCCCATAACCCACCCACCCACCCAAGTGTCAGCAGTCTCCCATAACCCACCCACCCACCCAAGTGTCAGCAGTCTCCCATAACCCACCCACCCACCCAAGTGTCATCAGTCTCCCATAAAAGTGTCAGGCAGTCTCCCATAACCCAGCCACCCGTCAGGCAGTCTCCGATACCCTAGAGAAAGTGCAGCGCACCATGATCCAGAGAAGAGGCAGGTCTGGCAAAAATCTATCTTTATTAGAAAGTCATAAAAACAAGGGATGCAACCCCACCCCACTCTGCCACATAACCAGGATGTTGACGCCCACCTGATGATATCAGAGCTACCATATGGCGCCCCCTAGTGACGTCAGACGTCTAGGTCTAAATCCCTGGCAATACAGCATAGAGCTGTCTTGGAGGACTGCAGCCACAGCCACACCTCTCCCCAGACTGAACACTCCCCCATGTGTGGCTGTGGCTGCAGTCCTCCAAGACAGCTCTATGCTGTATTGCCAGGGATTTAGACCTAGACGTCTGACGTCACTAGGGGGCGCCATATGGTAGCTCTGACGTCATCAGGTGGGCGTCAGCATCCTGGTTATGTGTCAGAGCCGGGAGGGGTGAGTATCAGGGGGGGTGGTATATATTTTGACTGTTTTCTTGTGTTTGGCAGCCTTCACCTTGAGATAGGCAGTATTTGACTGCCGAAACGTTGGACTTTATGGCATATTAAACCTCCTTTGAGTAAGACCGTGTGCCTGCTTCTTCTTCTTTGTCCGGCTACAGGAAGGGTCAGGAGACAGGGAGGACAGAGGCAGGAGAACCCCATCTGGCTCCGGCCTTGCCTGTCCCTACGAATACAAACATACAACCCCTCACTGAATAACATAGCCCTAACCCCATGTAATAATCCTGGGTGTAAACAAAATAATGGTTTTATGAATATTGTAATGGTTTAATAGGGACCTAGGAGGTGGCCAGTGGGGCTGTTATGTGTATTTGTGTTTATTGTGGGTAGCGGGGGTGGGTGAACGGGGTATTGGCCCCAAGGATGGGTGTTTAGGCCTACCGGGTGGGGGGGTAGTGGGAGGGGTTAACCCCTTCATTACCTTAGCGGTATTAACCGCTAAGTTAAAGAAGAGGTTAAGTCATCCCCCAACCCCCTGGCAAGGCCTAAACACCCACCCAGGGCCAAATACCACCTTCTCCCACCCCCGCTACCCACAATAAGCCTGGCACGGGTGTATAACCCCTTCATTGCCTTGGCGGTAATGAAGTTGCCTGTAAATGCATTTTTTATGCATGGGATTCATGCCGGGGGTCTCTGATGCTGATATTAATGGATATCAGCTCCGGGATACATGCATTTTATTTTCATCGCAGCTTCACCCCACCTTCTTGCCAACTTTTGTGGCGGGACAATTTGGAGAAGAAACAGCAATTTTAAAGTGGCGATCAGCCGCAATAAGCTGATCAGGGCTTATAGAATTGAGCGTGTTTGAAAAACTGGCGATCAGTGCCGAAAAGTGGCTTATCACCGCGCGTCTGCCGATTTTATTTATTTATTTATTTTCCGGCACAAAAAAAACCCGGTTATTTTTGCTCTAATCGCCAGCTTCTCTGGGCTTACTGAATCGCTGTAGGCGATTACTGCATGAGGGCCTTAGGGAGGATTTGTTCCTGTAAAGTACACCTAGTTTGGCATAGGATTTGGATGTCAGGGTATCAATGTGCAACCCAAATGTTAAATGGGAGTTGAACTATATGCCCAGATATTTCAAACCAGTAACAGGGGCTAGGATGGTATTAGAGCTGGTTTTTATCTGAAGCTCTGTCATTGGCAGCTTTAGCAATTTAGCTCTGGTCCCAAATACCATTGTTACAGTCTTGTCAGTGTTTAAAATCAGTTTGTTTTGGGAAATCCAGTTTCAAGTCTCAAAAAATCAGATTGAAGTACGTGTTCAAGGTCAGAGAGGCGAGGGCTGCGTGCATATAGGATAAGATCTAAGGCCTCTCACAATAACCCGTTAGGAATATAAATTCCTCATCTATCCGACATAAGTATAAAATATACTCTAACCAAGACCCCTAATACAGAGTTACCCACCTTATACGGGAGCAGCTGCCAGACGAGTATAGTAAATGTATCTTATTTCTTTTGCCACTGGAGGGCAGCGTGGAGTTACAAGGAGTGGCGCCCGTAAGGACGACGTGCCAGTTAGGCGGAAGGAGAAGCGCACACACTTTTATGTGAAACGGATATATTTGAGGAGGGATTTTGTAGTCTGAGTGAGAAAATTGATATTTTGTCACAATGGAAAAATGGAAAAATTAACCATTTAAATATGCACAGATTTTATCCCACTTTTGGAAATTAGGGATGTTGCCTAAAAGTTTGAGAATGCACAAAGTGCCACCCCTGGGCTTTAATGAAGCAGCATTTGTGGGATAAGGGGAACAGCATTCTGTATAAAGGTATTTTGGGCTCGATATAAATAATTGAAGCCAAAAACTAATATTAAGGGGCCTATGCAGAGAGCAGCGCGAACGGAAATTTCGGCGTTTTTTAGCGTTATATGGCTATAATAAGGTTGGAAATGGCGAGTTGAGTAAAAAGCGCCATTTTTTTTTTTTTTAGTAGAACTCGCCGCATGGCTGGCGAGAACCAAAATCTCGCCAGTTTTGAAAAGGGCCGTATGCAGAAAGGCACGATCGCCATCTAGCGGCTGTTCGCGCCATTAAAATGGAGAGAAATTCTACAATTAGCTCCGCCAACAAAAGTTGGCAGGAAACTGGAGCTCACCGGCGAAAGTGAAAAAAAAAAAAAAAAAAACGCGCTTTTTTTCAAACATGTTTCACCAGCGCGCATCTCGCCGGTTGAAACTCTCCATAATCAAGCATGATTTTAAATGCAGTTTTCTGACCTTTCTGCATATGGAGATAAAATCACGCCATTACAGGTACAATTTATTACCAATTCCAATTATTTCCAGCGCTGCTCTCTGCATAGGCCCCTAAGTAAATTGAGAATGGAAAAATATTCAGCACAAACGTACAGAATGTGATGTTCTGAGAGATCTTACAGATGTTATCAAATCCCACAATGAATGTATAGAAAATGTCTGTATAGAACGAGTCAAACAAGAATACGCCAATAAAACGTTTAATTGGGAGATACAGGGGCCACAATTCAGGTCAGTTAGCTGGAAGAAGGGAAGCCGGTCAGCCGGTAGAGCTGGTCAGCCGGTAGAGCAGGTCAGCCGGTCAGCCAGAAGAGCAGGTCAGCCGGTCAGCCAGTAGAGCAGATCAGCCGGTAGAGCAGGTCAGCCGGTCAGCTCTGAGATCAGCATTACTTATATCTCCTAACCTTTGCCCCCTGCATGTAATGCGCAGAACAGCCTGCACTGCATATACTGTACATGAGATACTTAACCCTTTCTTTTCGCTCGACTCTAATCTGAATGATTTGCTAATTGGTTTGTAATTAGAGAGATATTTGTAGCAGAATCCCATGTATGTTCTTTTTACCTTTTTAGATACCGTTTTGTGTTATAAAAGATATGAGATCAGAGGGGCTCCCTGTTTGCACTCGTGTTTTGGCAGAAGTATATATGTGACCCTATAAATCTCCCTCACACCCGGCTTGGCAGTGTGACACTAGTGCAGCGACCTGGGGAAGAATCACTGAGCTGTTAGCAATAGATACAACGGATAGAAAAGACACTACACATAGGTTGGATTAAAGAGAGTATTTTATTTAAATAATTAATCTCTTTGCTGGTAGGGGCCTGCAGCACATTGCAGAGCGATATAGTAACACGCAGAGCAATGCACTGCAGGCCCCTCCGGCAACAAAGGAGTGAAGACCAATGCAGGGTGTATAAAGATCTCACTGATAATTCATGCACAAAGGGCAGTTTGTTGCTGTGATCCAGAGGAAGGCGAAACATAACCCCTGCTGTGCAATGGGGGAAAAAAATTCCTTCCTGACCCCATTAAATGGCGATCGGATGGTCCCTGGATCACTGCGCAGTGAGATCAGATGGAACAGCACAGATCAGCGTTGTTATACACAGGGGCACACTCAGTATATAGAGATGCGGGTGATGGGGCCCTTGTGCCCCTGTGTATAACTCACCTGCTCCCCCATCCCCCTGCATATCTATCCCATTCACCCCTTTTCCTCCCGCATACCTCGCAGGGCCGGCCGGCCATTAGGCGGTCGCCTAGCGCGCAGAGGTCCTAGGGGCGCATTAATAATCATTATTTTTTCCTCTTATTATTTCTAATTTATTTATCTTTTTTTAAAAATTATTATTCTTTTTTTTATCCAGTATTTTGGCGCCCTTTTATTTTTATTTTGCGTCGCGCTGGGGTGCGGTCGCACCCCCTGCAGCCCCGATAGCTACGCCACTGTTTATTTTATTATTTTATTTATCTTATTATTTTTTATACAACTGGGGCACAAATTTTAAGTTTTGCCTCGGGCGCATGAAACCCGTGCTCCGGTCCTGCTCCTTGTTCTCTCTCACCCTCTCACGCCCAATATCCCAATCTCCCTCTAGTACCTGCCCCTCCCGCAGCCTTCCTGATCTTATCTGCCTGTCCTGCGGTCAAACCAACTTCTCAGGGCCCCTAGAATACCCCTGGATCTACGCCCTGGCTCCTCTGCTACCTGCTCCCGGGGTCTGCTGCTCCGCCTAAAAAAGGTGAAGCAGCAGATCTGTCCGCACCTCTCGTATTCTGCTACCTGCTCCCGGGGTCTTCTCCTCCGCCTAAAAAAGGTGAAGCAGCAGATCCGTCCACACCTCTCATATTCTCCTAGGCCATCGTCCACCACGTCGCCAGACTTGACATCCGCTTCGTCGTCTGCCTCATCGGCCGCCTTGTAGCCCACCTCTTCGCACCACTTGACGCCCGTTTTATCGTATGCCTCGTCGTCCGCCTCGTAGCCCGCCTCGTCGTCTGGTGGCACAAAGGGCACCACCTTCGTGCGTGTCCTGATCTGCAGAAGACATGAAGTGTTTGTAACCAGGGACAGTGATACTCTGTATCGCAAGAGCTCCTGTGCCACTTATACCCCCTCCCCAATACCACGTTATACCGCCCTCCACAGGGCAAATACCCGTTATACCCACCTCCCCAGGCTCAGTACCCAGTTATACAACCCTCCCAAGGCCCAGTACCCAGTTATACAACCCTCCCACAGCCCAGTACCCTGCTATACGCCCCTCCCCAGGCCCAGTACTCGTTATACCCACCTCACCAGGCCCAGAACCCGTTATAACCACCTCACCAGGCCCAGTACCCATTATATACCCCTCCCCAGAAGGTCATGTTTCTATTTATCAAAAATACATTGAGTTACCTCTGGTTTTCAAGCATGTCCTGGGGGAGTTATCACAGAGACACAGAAACGTCGCTGAGTTTGGTGAGTAACTCCCTTAAACTCTCAGCAGTTGAATTCCCCATTAGGCGCTTAATGCGTTAAAAACAAGCATTGCTATTTCTATGCATGAAGTTGCAGGTAATTGGAAGAGTTACACAGTGACGGCTATTTCATCACTCACCTTCTTCCATCGAATCGGTCTTAGCGGTAGTGATCTCAGTATTATTTCCTCCTTCACATCGGATATCCATATCCATTCTTCGCCTCTGATCTGTATGCAAGACAATGCTTTAAGACAGGGTTGCGCAACCTTTTTCCCCTGCTCCCCCCTCCACCCTCCCCACCTTGTCTCCGACGTTCTGATATAACGACGTCATGTGATATCACGTTGCTATGGCAATGCCACATCATGTGACGCCACGTTGCTGTCTCCAGAAGCCGCCGGAGACAAGGAAAGGGAACTTACAGAGGCCTTGCGTGCGATTTCCGGCATTTAATTTAAATGCTGTGGGGAAGAGCGAGGGGCCACTGTAAGCGCCGAGCCCCTCCTCCCTCCTCCCCAAGAAAATGTCGCACCCCTCGATTTGCGCACCCCTGCTTTAAGAGATATTCTGGGATCCTCCATCGGACCCTTCCTCATATTGACTGACCTTGCAGTGCTCTGCACTGACTTGCACTGACCTGCTATGATGCCTCTCAAAATACCATGCTAACTCATTCTGAACATACATGTGTCCTTTCTACATGTTACTCAGCTTGTATGGGCCACAGACAGCTTTCCCGGGGTCCAGGACTAGTTGCCACCGGGGACACTCACCCATGGGTCGGCGACCTTGCGAGAACCCACCCCCCCAACCTGTTTTCTCTTGCATTGCCATAGACAACAACATTTCAGCCTGCTGGCCTTTCTCAGGTAAAGTGGCTAAACCCACTAAAGCCAGTAAAGAAAGGCCAGCAGCCGAAACATTGTAGTCTGTGGCACAATAAATTATCTTTTTTTATTCAAATCCGTGTGCCCTTTTCCATCAATCATATTGTATCCATTGGACGAAATGCCGGTCTTCCCTGAGACTAAGGGGCACCGGTAAAAGTATGACTAATTGTTTTTTTTAGTGTGCAGCAAATCCCCATCATTTTTGCGTTCTCTTGCTCTGCCCCAATCTGACACACCACCTTGCTCTCTCACCCCCCTCTTACACTCCCGCGTCACCCTTTCCTTCCCCAAAGGTTGTCCTTTAATCAGATCTTACCCAAATTGTCTCCATCTCCCTTGGAAATGTTCTGTCTTTAAACTGTGCGGCTCCTCTTGATCCGGAGTTTCTTAGCTGACCCCTTTAGGTTTCGGCTCCGAGGGTCTAAAAAATAAGCGACTCCGAAAAGATGTGAAATATGCGCACGGGTGCTAATGGGGCACTGAGGGGGAGACTTAAATACTAGTAAATATAATCTACTGTGCTAACAAATATAATCTATTAACTAACAAATATAATTTATTAAACTAACAAATATATCTTATTAAACTAAGAAATATAATTTATTAAACTAAGAAATATAACTTATTAAACTAAAAAATATAACTTATTAAACTTACAAATATAATCTATTTAACTAAATAAATATCTATTAAACTAAATAAATATCTATTCAAATAAATAAATATAATCTACTTCAAAACAATACAATAAAAAGCTGGAGAAATGATACGTTAACCAAGCCACAGATGTGATGCCAATGAGCGTTGAACTCCTTGCAGATCCACCGTCAGCTGGTTGTGGCAGAAAATGGTGACATGCAGTAGAACAGAGTGGTTGAGCTGTAACCACGGCAGTCAGGTCAGAAATCAACACAATATTTTTTGAAATTTAGAATGAGAATGTTCAGTATGTCACATTCTGGGCTCAGACTCTGAGCCCTGTCACATGTTAGCAGCTTGTGATAATAGAAAGTATCCATATACTGGGATGTGATAAGAGACATTATAGTCATTTTATACTGGGTCCCATAACCTGCTTTATATGAAGTATCATTTTACACTAGTAGAGATGTTACATTTTGAAAAAATAGCGCTTCTGGCGACAATGTTCATTTTCTCTACAAATGATAAATGAAAAAGTTGGATAAAACGTTATATGTGTGTGTGCGCGCGCAATATATATATATATATATATATATATATATATATATATATATATATATATATATGAGTAAAAAGAGAAAAAAGTAACCCGTATGGGAGCACTCAGGTATGCAGATTAACATATAGTATTTTATTTATTTGACACAGTGCAAAAAAGGATAAGTAAACAGTACATGATTAAAAACACTTAAAAAAGGCTAGGACCCCTGTCACGGGTACTACCCATAGACACAAGTGGGCAAAACTAGGGAATGACTCAAATTGTCAACCCTTAACATGAAAATGGATAGTGACTCAAGAAACACTTGGATAGGTCAGAATAAATCACAACGGGTTAATGGGTTCACAGGCACCTATACAAAGCTAAAGATAATACGTACTACACACCAATGAAGTGACTAGTCAAAATATAAATGACAATCTTAAACCATCATGAATCTGCTTGAGCATACAATTATGTAACCAATACCAACAGCACAAATAAATCACTTGAAGGAAAAAGGTGGCATGATGGGATGAAGTCACTAGATGTGTAGAGCAATGAAGTGTGTGAATAGCATGTATGGAAAATTGCCTGATGAACACCTATTAGATAACCTTGTGTGTGTTGTCAGTATCCATAATGAAAAAATAGAGTGTCACAGTCCAGAGATTAGTTGCACCAGTGCTGGGTAGCATAGTTACGTGAACATCTGTCAGGGGTCCTGCCTAGCACCCCCACTCCGACGCACCCCCACTCCAAGTCTAAGTCTCTGGACGAAACGCGTCGGAGTGGGGGTGCTAGGCAGGACCCCTGACAGATGTTCACGTAACTATGCTACCCAGCACTGGTGCAACTAATCTCTGGACTGTGACACTCTATTTTTTCATTATGGATACTGACAACACACACAAGGTTATCTAATAGGTGTTCATCAGGCAATTTTCCATACATGCTATTCACACACTTCATTGCTCTACACATCTAGTGACTTCATCCCATCATGCCACCTTTTTCCTTCAAGTGATTTATTTGTGCTGTTGGTATTGGTTACATAATTGTATGCTCAAGCAGATTCATGATGGTTTAAGATTGTCATTTATATTTTGACTAGTCACTTCATTGGTGTGTAGTACGTATTATCTTTAGCTTTGTATAGGTGCCTGTGAACCCATTAACCTGTTGTGATTTATTCTGACCGATCCAAGTGTTTCTTGAGTCACTATCCATTTTCATGTTAAGGGTTGACAATTTGAGTCATTCCCTAGTTTTGCCCACTTGTGTCTATGGGTAGTACCCGTGACAGGGGTCCTAGCCTTTTTTAAGTGTTTTTAATCATGTACTGTTTACTTATCCTTTTTTGCACTGTGTCAAATAAATAAAATACTATATGTTAATCTGCATACCTGAGTGCTCCCATACGGGTTACTTTTTTCTCTTTTCACTCATACTATTTACAACCCGTGAGCACCGCCAATTCTTACTGATGTAAAGTTATTTATTGGCTTATGGTGGCATTAATATTGCAAAAGTAGATGCGAGGTTTTTTTCCCCACCTTCCCCCCTTTTTTCCCCCCGTTATTTGAACACATATATATATATATATATATATATATATATATATATATATATATATATACATGTAGAGGTATCAGTACTGTGTTAGCCGAGCTTCAATAATCAAAAAATAAATAGATGATACCGTTCTGTGGCTAACGAAATGCTTTTATTTGTGCGAGCTTTCGAGATACACTGATCTCTTCTTCCGGCGATGTTACAATGAATGAAGCAAGGATAACTTAAAAACAGTGTCTCTTGGAATGTTATCTGTGCTTCTCCTTCCCCCGGTGTGGATGTGTTTTATGGCTAGAGGTGTCAAAGGGTAACTGAAAGCAAGTGAAGAAAGAGTGTGTATGTGTATCAGTGTGAATAAAAATGAATGGAGAGCCCACAGTATAAACAGTGCTCTACACAAAGTGTGTGTGGAGTGAGAGGGATATAAATGGTGTGGGTGGGTGTGGAAATGTGAGAGTTTGTAGCACAACTAAAAGTGTGTGTGGATACTATGTGGTCCCTATTGGTGTATATGGATGGAAAAATAAGGAGTATTAGTATGTGTGAGAGACAGCTGTGTGTGCATACATATAGCACAGTATGTACAGACATGGCCTTTAGCGCTCATGGGAAGAGAGTTCGCTAGTGTCAGTAATGACTCATAAAATTTCGATCTCTGTTTAGGCCACTGCTAAGTGTCCCGAACAGTTGCATAAATTTGTATTCATGCAACCGTCTCTCTTTCGGGGTTTTAAGATTACCTTTGAGTATGGCAACCCTCAGATCGTTCATCTTATGGCCAGAGTCAGAGAAATGTTCGCCAACAGGACTGTCTCTTGTTCCGCGTGTGATGCTGTGGCGATGCAGGTTCATTCTCTTGTTTAGCCCCTGTCCTGTCTCACCTATGTAGTAGCAGCCCCCTGGGCATTTCATGCACATGATGAGGTACACGACATTGCTGGAGGAACAGGTGAACCCTCCTCTGATTTTGTATTCCCGATTCTTGTGTGGTATTTGTATTGTGTCCGCTGTGTAGAGCATTGCGCAGGTTTTGCATCTTGGGTCCTGGCATGGTTTTGTCCCGCATTCAGTTGTACTGCTGAATACTTTACTCCTCACCATAATATTCTTGAGATTATGGGGTTGTCTGTATGATAATAAGGGTGCTTCAGGGAAGACCTGTTGCAGTCTTGTATCTTCCTGGAGGATGGGTTGTAGTTTCCTGGCGATCTTGCGTAGGTCTCCTAGGTGTGGGTTATATGTGACCACCAAAGGAACCCTGTCGCTTGTCTCCTTCTGTTTGTATTCAAGGAGATCACTTCTTGGTATTCTGGTGGCCATATATATATATATATATACTGTAAATATTCCTGTATATTCATTTGCATGTCTTAGACAGGTCTGCAACCCTGTATTTCACCATTATCTTTAACCTTAATAGTCGTATATATATATATATATATACATATATAGTATGTATATATATATATCATACTATATGTATATATATAGTCTGTTTTATACACACATACACGTGTGTGTGTGTGTATATGTGTGTGTGTGTATATATATATATATTGTGACAAACGGCTTACTCCGGGGCTCCGTCGTTTGTCCGGGACTGTTTAGAACACGGTCTTTTAGGGTAGGTTAAATGATGAGGCGTCACGTACTGTTCCTTTAAACAGGCTATGCCTGGTTTATTCAGTCCCAGGCACTGAGACTGCCACAGTGCATACAACAGAAAACAGATCAAAACAAAAGCTGCTCACCTGAGCGATAACTTAACTTAGATATCCCTGACTCAGGGTTGGAAGTGGCTTTTCCACTTCCAACATCAAAACACGGTACTTTTGCAGTCTTACACAAATGAACAGAAAGATTGAACCTGTTTGGGGAAGAGGCTTCTCCCCTCTGTAGTTCAGCAGCCTTCCAGCCTCCTGGCTCTTGTGGGGAGCCCAGAGCAAACAGGAAATCAGTCTTTCATACCTGATTCCTAATTAGCATGACAGGTGACAGAAATCAGGCAGCAGACAAACTCTGGTCTGGATCTCTCATCCCTCAGTTCCAGCGCTTGCCAAACTGTGGGATGGAGTGTATGTATTATAAGGCTGCACTCCCAGGCCAAACAGGATAGAAACTGTCTAGTATCCTGGGAGCCCTATATACGGAATTTATTACCATCCCCTGGTTTCTGTCACATATCCTCCCCCCCAGCTCAGACCTCGAGGGATGAGCGACCATGGATATTAGGGAGTGCATCCTTGACAACCCGTCAGCATTGCCATGTTTGTGCCCTGACCTGTGTTCCACAGAAAATTTAAAGGGTTGTAGGCTTAGGAACCACCTGGTCACTCTAGCATTCTTTTCCCTGTTTTGACACATCCAGGTAAGGGGTGCATGATCTGTGACCAACCGGAATTTTCTCCCCAACAGGTAGTATTTGAGCGTCTCTACAGCCCACTTTATTGCGAGACACTCTTTCTCTACTATGGAGTAATTTTTCTCCTGGGGATTTAGTTTCCTACTTAAATAAAGGATGGGGTGCTCCTCACCTTGAGACTCCTGGGAGAGTACCGCCCCCAGCCCTACCTCAGATGCGTCGGTTTGGACTACGAACTCTTTGGAGAAGTCAGGTGTGACCAACACTGGTTGGGCACAGAGAGCTTCTTTCAGGCTTCTAAAGGCCTGTTCGGTTTCGGGGGACCACTTTACCATTAGCGGTCCTCTTGCTTTTGTGAGGTCAGTTAGTGGGGTTGCCTTAGTTGCAAAATTGGGAATAAACCTTCTATAGTACCCAATTAACCCCAAAAAGGTCCTTACTTGTTTTTTTGTAACTGGCCTTGGCCAATTTTGTATCGCCTCCACTTTGAGTGTTTGGGGTTTGAGTAAACCTCTGCCAATAGAATATCCCAGATACTTGGCCTCCTCCAGACCAATAGTGCATTTAGCGGGGTTAGCAGTTAGTCCAGCAGACCGGACTGCGTCAAGCACAGCTTGGACCTTTGGAAGGTGGGATTGCCAATCTTCACTATGGATTACCACATCATCCAGGTAGGCGGCAGCATACCGAGCATGTGGTTTTAAAATTTTATCCATCATTCTTTGGAATGTGGCGGGAGCTCCATGTATGCCAAAAGGCAACACCTTATACTGAAAGAGGCCGTCTGGGGTTGAGAAGGCTGTCTTTTCTTTTGCCCTTTCTGTGAGGGGAACCTGCCAGTACCCTTTTGTTAGGTCTAGGGTTGTGAGATATCGGGCTTTGCCCAGTCTCTCTACAAGTTCATCTACCCTGGGCATAGGATAAGTATCAAATTTTGACACCGCGTTTAGTTTCCGGTAGTCATTACAAAACCTTGTTGTACCATCTGGCTTTGGGACTAAGACTATAGGGCTGTTCCACCCACTTTGGGATTCCTCAATTACACCTAGTTTTAGCATTTTTTTAACCTCTAAACTTATAGCCTTTCTTTTGGCCTCTGGGATTCGGTACGGTTTAAGGTTAACTCGGACCCCCGGTTCAGAGACTAGGTCATGTTCAATTACGCTAGTTCTACCTGGCCGTATAGAGAAGATTTCTTTGTTTCTTTTCACTAAATTCTGAACCTCTCGTTTCTGATGAACAGACAGGGTTTCAGCTATGCTAACCTCTGGGTCAGTTTCTTGATTCTCTGACGGATCTGGGGGTACTAGGGTTAACAAG
Organism: Ascaphus truei; assembly: GCF_040206685.1. Classification (NCBI taxonomy): domain Eukaryota; kingdom Metazoa; phylum Chordata; class Amphibia; order Anura; family Ascaphidae; genus Ascaphus; species Ascaphus truei. The sequence continues at coordinate 224,447 of NW_027453862.1, read as the reverse complement.
ACTTCTCTATCTTTCCAGGGCTTGAGTAGGTTTATATGGTAAATTTGCTCAGGTTTCCTCCTACCTGGCTGTCTTACCTTATAATTTACTTCTCCCACTCTTTCCAAGACCTCATATGGCCCATGCCATTTAGCAAGGAATTTACTCTCCACGGTGGGAACCAGAACTAGTACCCTATCACCTGGAGAAAAAATTCTGACCCTAGCACCCTTATTATATGTATTCCTCTGTGCTTCTTGAGCTTTCTCCATGTGTTCCCTCACTATGGGTAGGACTGCAGCAATGCGGTCCTGCATCTGGGCAACATGCTCTATTACACTTCTGTAAGGGGTAACCTCGTGTTCCCAAGTCTCTTTGGCTATATCCAGTAAGCCCCTTGGGTGTCGGCCATACAATAGTTCAAACGGGGAGAAGCCTGTGGATGATTGGGGAACTTCCCTAATGGCAAATAACAGGTACGGTAACAAACAATCCCAGTTTTTCCCATCTTTATCAACCGCCCGCCGTAACATGCTCTTTAAGGTTTTATTGAACCTTTCCACTAAACCATCTGTTTGTGGATGATAGACTGAGGTTCTGAGATGCTTGATTTTTAGGAGTTTACATAGCTCTTTCGTTACTTGGGACATAAATGGTGTTCCCTGGTCAGATAGAATCTCTTTAGGAATCCCGACCCGGGAAAACAGAACTACTAACTCTTTTGCTATGTTTTTAGCTGAGGTGCTACGTAGGGGAACTGCCTCCGGATATCGGGTGGCATAATCTAATATTACCAATATATGCTGATGTCCCCTAGCAGACTTTATTAGGGGTCCTACTAGATCCATAGCAATCCGGTCAAATGGTACCTCTATTATGGGAAGGGGTACCAATGGGCTGCGGTACGCCTTGAACGGGGCGGTGATCTGACATTCTGGGCATGAGGAACAATAATTCGTAATTTCTGCCAGAACCCCAGGCCAATAGAAGCTTCGGAGAACCTTTTCTTTTGTCTTTTCCACCCCTAGGTGTCCCCCCAATGGATGACTATGTGCGAGGTGTAATACTACGTTACGGAATGTCCGTGATACCAACAATTGTTTAGTTGTAACTGATTTCCTTTTATCAACCCGATATACTAGGTCGTTCTCTACCTCGAAGTAGGGGTAAGCAAGTGACCTATCTGGTTGGCCAGGAGTACTATTCTGGTCCCGTATATTTCCCCTTGCTACCGCTAATGTGGGGTCCTCCCACTGGGCCTTCTTAAAACTCCCAGGACTGACCTCTAGGTCAGCGAGGGTCTTATCCGGTTCTGGGGTGGTAAGTGTCTGCTCAACATCTTGATTTGGGGTATTCCCTACCAAAGTAGTGATGGGGAAGGGAATTTTACAGCACTCCTCCTTTTCCCCCTTCTTATTTGGGCCCTCGTCAACCTCCATTTCTGAAAAAGGGAAAGGATTTGTTTCTTCTAATACTTCGTTATGGTCCGCTATTGAACTCTGGGCGCTATTCTGAGCGGGGGACCACATTTTTAGAAAATGGGGAAAGTCAGTCCCTATTAACACATCATGTGCCAGTTTGGGTACAATACCCACCTTGAAATCTAAAGAACCAAACTCTGTTTCAAAAAAAACATCAACAGTGGAATATTCATGATTATCCCCATGTATACAACAAATTGCCACTCTTTGTGAACTGTTTCCCTGTTTCTTCTTAATGGGCAAGAGGTATTCGGACACTAGTGTGACCATGCTCCCAGAGTCAAGAAGTGCCCGAACCCTCTTACCATTAACCTTTACAAATGCCCACAGATGGTTATTCAAGGGGTCCTCTGGGCTAGGGCCCATACATTGGGACAACAGCGAATAAGGTTCCACGCTGTTGCATTGCATGGGCTCATCATTTAGTGGGCAGATTTTTGCTGTGTGGCCCCTCTCATGACAATTTACACATTTAGGTACATAATCTGTGTCCCACTTAGAGCCTTTTCCCGGCTCCCCATGTTGGCTATTGCCCTTAGTGTGCGAACCACTGTTGCTGGTGCTGCGTGAAGGTGGTCGCCGCTCTTCAGCGCCCCTTAACCCCGGTACCCTTTTACCGTCTCTGGAAGAGTCCTGGAACCTCGGGTAGTGGGGTTGCTCCACGACTGTGGGTTGCGGGTGCTCTTCTGCTGCATTGTACCTTTCTACGAGGGCCACAAGCTCATCCGCATTGTGGGGGTCACTCCGACTGACCCAACGGCGTAAGGCAGAGGGAAGTTTCCTCAAGAACTGGTCCATGACCAACCGTTCCACGATGTGGCTGGCTGAGTTGATCTCGGGTTGTAGCCACTTCCGGGCGAGGTGGATGAGGTCATACATCTGGCTTCGGGTGGCTTTATCCATCGTGAAGGACCATGCGTGAAACCTTTGGGCGCGAACAGCCGTGGTTACGCCGAGGCGGGCGAGGATCTCGAACTTCAATTTTGCATAGACGTTAGCTTCGGCTGGCTCTAGATCAAAGTAAGCCTTCTGGGGTTCGCCGCTTAGGAAGGGTGCGATTAGACCAGCCCACTCAGCTTCTGGCCATCCCTCTCTCTGTGCCGTGCGTTCAAACGTGAGAAGATAGGCTTCCACATCATCCGAGGGTCCCATCTTCTGAAGGTAGTGGCTTGCCCTGGTCATTTTCGGAACTGGGGCTGCCGCTGCCAGTGGAAGGTTACTGATAGTCCCCCTCAGGATCTCGAGTTCCTGCTGTAAGCCCTGAGCGAACCGCTGTTGCTCCTCTCTCAGCAAGCGGTTTGTCTCTTGTTGGTTTGCATTCGCGTTTTGCAGGGCTTCATTCGTCTGTTGCTGGTTTGCATTCGCCTGTTGCTGGTTGGCATTCGCCTGTTGCTGGTTGGCATTAATCTCTTGCTGGGCTATTAGCAGCTGTTGCTGGGCTGCATTCGTCTGCTGCTGGTATGCATTAGTTTCTTGCTGGGCTATTAACAGCTGTTGCTGGGTTTCATTCACGTCTTTCTGGGCAGCGACATTGCGTACCAGCGCACCCACCACGTCTTCCATCTTCTTTGCAGAGGATGAAAAAACTTTTTTTTTTTTTTTTTTTTTCAAAGTTCTTCAACCCGCAGACCCCCTAGTGCTCTGCCCGCATTCTCCACCATATGTGACAAACGGCTTACTCCGGGGCTCCGTCGTTTGTCCGGGACTGTTTAGAACACGGTCTTTTAGGGTAGGTTAAATGATGAGGCGTCACGTACTGTTCCTTTAAACAGGCTATGCCTGGTTTATTCAGTCCCAGGCACTGAGACTGCCACAGTGCATACAACAGAAAACAGATCAAAACAAAATCTGCTCACCTGAGCGATAACTTAACTTAGATATCCCTGACTCAGGGTTGGAAGTGGCTTTTCCACTTCCAACATCAAAACACGGTACTTTTGCAGTCTTACACAAATGAACAGAAAGATTGAACCTGTTTGGGGAAGAGGCTTCTCCCCTCTGTAGTTCAGCAGCCTTCCAGCCTCCTGGCTCTTGTGGGGAGCCCAGAGCAAACAGGAAATCAGTCTTTCATACCTGATTCCTAATTAGCATGACAGGTGACAGAAATCAGGCAGCAGACAAACTCTGGTCTGGATCTCTCATCCCTCAGTTCCAGCGCTTGCCAAACTGTGGGATGGAGTGTATGTATTATAAGGCTGCACTCCCAGGCCAAACAGGATAGAAACTGTCTAGTATCCTGGGAGCCCTATATACGGAATTTATTACCATCCCCTGGTTTCTGTCACAATATATATATATATATATATATATATATATATATATATATATATATGGTATAACCCAGAGGTGCGCAAAGTGGGGGGGGGGGGAGAATTTTCGGGGGGGGGGGGGGGGGTTGGCGCGGGCGGTTGCAGAGGCCCCGCGCACTTCCTCGAGGCATTAAAATTAAATGCCGGGGGATCACGTGAGGCCTCTGCAATGCTATTACTTACCTTGACTCTGCCGGCGTCACTCGTGTCCATGGCAACGCGGTGTTAAATTACGCCGCGGGGTCATGTGACGTCACCCTCGTCAAATGCCGCTGCAGGTCACGTAACGCCGCATCAAGGTAAGGGGGGGGGGGGGGGCGCGAGCACCAACAGAGGGAAGGCAGGGGGGGCGAGCTGCAAAAGTTTGTGCTCCCCTGGTATAACCAATAAATAATATAGCTGATATAGCAATCTGGTTGTCGCTAGAGAGAGATTATAATGGCAGTGAGAAATAGGGGCCAGAATTAATAACAGTGCAATTACTAAAAAGTAGCTGTAATAAAATAATAATAAACACTATGCCTAAACACAATAAAAGTCCAGAAACCTAGCTCTAATAGCTATGTTATAACTCAATCATAAAAGGATCCAATTCGGGCATCCTCTGGAGCCCTGGCAGCTCTCTTCGGGGAAACAACCACCTCCTCGATAGATATCTAAACAAAACAAAAAGAAGAGAAAGCGCCCGCTCCATGTGTAAATTTGGTTTAACAATTTCATTTCCTGGACAAGATAAAAATAACAAACTCACAAACGCCCGTTTGGTAAAAGCATTGTGTGAGACAGGCTCGGGCTCCGTGGTAATCCGGTGGTCAATCCGCAGCTCCAGACTTTGGACGATGACCGGGAAACTCGATAGGCTGCGCCCCTCGCAGTGTGGTCCTCCGGCAATCTGTAGTATGCAGTTGTGATTCCACTCTGTAATTCCGGTGTCTCGTCTTGGCTGCGTACCAACTTCCCTTCCGGCGTCAAGACGGATAGTGTGGCAATAACGAGAAGAAAGTACCTACGCGTTTCTTCAGCACACGGCCGATTTCATCAGGGGATAATGCTACAACTCACTCGTAATGGTTTTATAGTCCTACAGTCCAATTGGTAATGGCATAATAGATCACATGTGTTACTGATTTTAGATAATACAGTAATAGATTCTTGTATGACACACACACACACATATATATATATATATACACACATACGTATGTGTATATATATATATATATATTGTGACAAACGGCTTACTCCGGGGCTCCGTCGTTTGTCCGGGACTGTTTAGAACACGGTCTTTTAGGGTAGGTTAAATGATGAGGCGTCACGTACTGTTCCTTTAAACAGGCTATGCCTGGTTTATTCAGTCCCAGGCACTGAGACTGCCACAGTGCATACAACAGAAAACAGATCAAAACAAAAGCTGCTCACCTGAGCGATAACTTAACTTAGATATCCCTGACTCAGGGTTGGAAGTGGCTTTTCCACTTCCAACATCAAAACATGGTACTTTTGCAGTCTTACACAAATGAACAGAAAGATTGAACCTGTTTGGGGAAGAGGCTTCTCCCCTCTGTAGTTCAGCAGCCTTCCAGCCTCCTGGCTCTTGTGGGGAGACCAGAGCAAACAGGAAATCAGTCTTTCATACCTGATTCCTAATTAGCATGACAGGAGACAGAAATCAGGCAGCAGACAAACTCTGGTCTGGATCTCTCATCCCTCAGTTCCAGCGCTTGCCAAACTGTGGGATGGAGTGTATGTATTATAAGGCTGCACTCCCAGGCCAAACAGGATAGAAACTGTCTAGTATCCTGGGAGCCCTATATACGGAATTTATTACCATCCCCTGGTTTCTGTCACATATCCTCCCCCCCAGCTCAGACCTCGAGGGATGAGCGACCATGGATATTAGGGAGTGCATCCTTGACAACCCGTCAGCATTGCCATGTTTGTGCCCTGACCTGTGTTCCACAGAAAATTTAAAGGGTTGTAGGCTTAGGAACCACCTGGTCACTCTAGCATTCTTTTCCCTGTTTTGACACATCCAGGTAAGGGGTGCATGATCTGTGACCAACCGGAATTTTCTCCCCAACAGGTAGTATTTGAGCGTCTCTACAGCCCACTTTATTGCGAGACACTCTTTCTCTACTATGGAGTAATTTTTCTCCTGGGGATTTAGTTTCCTACTTAAATAAAGGATGGGGTGCTCCTCACCTTGAGACTCCTGGGAGAGTACCGCCCCCAGCCCTACCTCAGATGCGTCGGTTTGGACTACGAACTCTTTGGAGAAGTCAGGTGTGACCAACACTGGTTGGGCACAGAGAGCTTCTTTCAGGCTTCTAAAGGCCTGTTCGGTTTCGGGGGACCACTTTACCATTAGCGGTCCTCTTGCTTTTGTGAGGTCAGTTAGTGGGGTTGCCTTAGTTGCAAAATTGGGAATAAACCTTCTATAGTACCCAATTAAGCCCAAAAAGGTCCTTACTTGTTTTTTTGTAACTGGCCTTGGCCAATTTTGTATCGCCTCCACTTTGAGTGTTTGGGGTTTGAGTAAACCTCTGCCAATAGAATATCCCAGATACTTGGCCTCCTCCAGACCAATAGTGCATTTAGCGGGGTTAGCAGTTAGTCCAGCAGACCGGACTGCGTCAAGCACAGCTTGGACCTTTGGAAGGTGGGATTGCCAATCTTCACTATGGATTACCACATCATCCAGGTAGGCGGCAGCATACCGAGCATGTGGTTTTAAAATTTTATCCATCATTCTTTGGAATGTGGCGGGAGCTCCATGTAAGCCAAAAGGCAACACCTTATACTGAAAGAGGCCGTCTGGGGTTGAGAAGGCTGTCTTTTCTTTTGCCCTTTCTGTGAGGGGAACCTGCCAGTACCCTTTTGTTAGGTCTAGGGTTGTGAGATATCGGGCTTTGCCCAGTCTCTCTACAAGTTCATCTACCCTGGGCATAGGATAAGTATCAAATTTTGACACCGCGTTTAGTTTCCGGTAGTCATTACAAAACCTTGTTGTACCATCTGGCTTTGGGACTAAGACTATAGGGCTGTTCCACCCACTTTGGGATTCCTCAATTACACCTAGTTTTAGCATTTTTTTAACCTCTAAACTTATAGCCTTTCTTTTGGCCTCTGGGATTCGGTACGGTTTAAGGTTAACTCGGACCCCCGGTTAAGAGACTAAGTCATGTTCAATTACGCTAGTTCTACCTGGCCGTATAGAGAAGATTTCTTTGTTTCTTTTCACTAAATTCTGAACCTCTCGTTTCTGATGAACAGACAGGGTTTCAGCTATGCTAACCTCTGGGTCAGTTTCTTGATTCTCTGACGGACCTGGGGGTACTAGGGTTAACAAGACTTCTCTATCTTTCCAGGGCTTGAGTAGGTTTATATGGTAAATTTGCTCAGGTTTCCTCCTACCTGGCTGTCTTACCTTATAATTTACTTCTCCCACTCTTTCCAAGACCTCATATGGCCCATGCCATTTAGCAAGGAATTTACTCTCCACGGTGGGAACCAGAACTAGTACCCTATCACCTGGAGAAAAAATTCTGACCCTAGCACCCTTATTATATGTATTCCTCTGTGCTTCTTGAGCTTTCTCCATGTGTTCCCTCACTATGGGTAGGACTGCAGCAATGCGGTCCTGCATCTGGGCAACATGCTCTATTACACTTCTGTAAGGGGTAACCTCGTGTTCCCAAGTCTCTTTGGCTATATCCAGTAAGCCCCTTGGGTGTCGGCCATACAATAGTTCAAACGGGGAGAAGCCTGTGGATGATTGGGGAACTTCCCTAATGGCAAATAACAGGTACGGTAACAAACAATCCCAGTTTTTCCCATCTTTATCAACCGCCCGCCGTAACATGCTCTTTAAGGTTTTATTGAACCTTTCCACTAAACCATCTGTTTGTGGATGATAGACTGAGGTTCTGAGATGCTTGATTTTTAGGAGTTTACATAGCTCTTTCGTTACTTGGGACATAAATGGTGTTCCCTGGTCAGATAGAATCTCTTTAGGAATCCCGACCCGGGAAAACAGAACTACTAACTCTTTTGCTATGTTTTTAGCTGAGGTGCTACGTAGGGGAACTGCCTCCGGATATCGGGTGGCATAATCTAATATTACCAATATATGCTGATGTCCCCTAGCAGACTTTATTAGGGGTCCTACTAGATCCATAGCAATCCGGTCAAATGGTACCTCTATTATGGGAAGGGGTACCAATGGGCTGCGGTACGCCTTGAACGGGGCGGTGATCTGACATTCTGGGCATGAGGAACAATAATTCGTAATTTCTGCCAGAACCCCAGGCCAATAGAAGCTTCGGAGAACCTTTTCTTTTGTCTTTTCCACCCCTAGGTCCCCCCCCAATGGATGACTATGTGCGAGGTGTAATACTACGTTACGGAATGTCCGTGGTACCAACAATTGTTTAGTTGTAACTGATTTCCTTTTATCAACCCGATATACTAGGTCGTTCTCTACCTCGAAGTAGGGGTAAGCAAGTGACCTATCTGGTTGGCCAGGAGTACTATTCTGGTCCCGTATATTTCCCCTTGCTACCGCTAATGTGGGGTCCTCCCACTGGGCCTTCTTAAAACTCCCAGGACTGACCTCTAGGTCAGCGAGGGTCTTATCCGGTTCTGGGGTGGTAAGTGTCTGCTCAACATCTTGATTTGGGGTATTCCCTACCAAAGTAGTGATGGGGAAGGGAATTTTACAGCACTCCTCCTTTTCCCCCTTCTTATTTGGGCCCTCGTCAACCTCCATTTCTGAAAAAGGGAAAGGATTTGTTTCTTCTAATACTTCGTTATGGTCCGCTATTGAACTCTGGGCGCTATTCTGAGCGGGGGACCACATTTTTAGAAAATGGGGAAAGTCGGTCCCTATTAACACATCATGTGCCAGTTTGGGTACAATACCCACCTTGAAATCTAAAGAACCAAACTCTGTTTCAAAAAAAACATCAACAGTGGAATATTCATGATTATCCCCATGTATACAACAAATTGCCACTCTTTGTGAACTGTTTCCCTGTTTCTTCTTAATGGGCAAGAGGTATTCGGACACTAGTGTGACCATGCTCCCAGAGTCAAGAAGTGCCCGAACCCTCTTACCATTAACCTTTACAAATGCCCACAGATGGTTATTCAAGGGGTCCTCTGGGCTAGGGCCCATACATTGGGACAACAGCGAATAAGGTTCCACGCTGTTGCATTGCATGGGCTCATAATTTAGTGGGCAGATTTTTGCTGTGTGGCCCCTCTCATGACAATTTACACATTTAGGTACATAGTCTGTGTCCCACTTAGAGCCTTTTCCCGGCTCCCCATGTTGGCTATTGCCCTTAGTGTGCGAACCACTGTTGCTGGTGCTGCGTGAAGGTGGTCGCCGCTCTTCAGCGCCCCTTAACCCCGGTACCCTTTTACCGTCTCTGGAAGAGTCCTGGAACCTCGGGTAGTGGGGTTGCTCCACGACTGTGGGTTGCGGGTGCTCTTCTGCTGCATTGTACCTTTCTACGAGGGCCACAAGCTCATCCGCATTGTGGGGGTCACTCCGACTGACCCAACGGCGTAAGGCAGAGGGAAGTTTCCTCAAGAACTGGTCCATGACCAACCGTTCCACGATGTGGCTGGCTGAGTTGATCTCGGGTTGTAGCCACTTCCGGGCGAGGTGGATGAGGTCATACATCTGGCTTCGGGTGGCTTTATCCATCGTGAAGGACCATGCGTGAAACCTTTGGGCGCGAACAGCCGTGGTTACGCCGAGGCGGGCGAGGATCTCGAACTTCAATTTTGCATAGACGTTAGCTTCGGCTGGCTCTAGATCAAAGTAAGCCTTCTGGGGTTCGCCGCTTAGGAAGGGTGCGATTAGACCAGCCCACTCAGCTTCTGGCCATCCCTCTCTCTGTGCCGTGCGTTCAAACGTGAGAAGATAGGCTTCCACATCATCTGAGGGTCCCATCTTCTGAAGGTAGTGGCTTGCCCTGGTCATTTTCGGAACTGGGGCTGCCGCTGCCAGTGGAAGGTTACTGATAGTCCCCCTCAGGATCTCGAGTTCCTGCTGTAAGCCCTGAGCGAACCGCTGTTGCTCCTCTCTCAGCAAGCGGTTTGTCTCTTGCTGGTTTGCATTCGCGTTTTGCAGGGCTTCATTCGTCTGTTGCTGGTTTGCATTCGCCTGTTGCTGGTTGGCATTCGCCTGTTGCTGGTTGGCATTAATCTCTTGCTGGGCTATTAGCAGCTGTTGATGGGCTGCATTCGTCTGCTGCTGGTTTGCATTAGTTTCTTGCTGGGCTATTAACAGCTGTTGCTGGGTTTCATTCGCGTCTTTCTGGGCAGCGACATTGCGTACCAGCGCACCCACCACGTCTTCCATCTTGTTTGCAGAGGATGAAAAAAACTTTTTTTTTTTTTTTCAAAGTTCTTCAACCCGCAGACCCCCTAGTGCTCTGCCCGCATTCTCCACCATATGTGACAAACGGCTTACTCCGGGGCTCCGTCGTTTGTCCGGGACTGTTTAGAACACGGTCTTTTAGGGTAGGTTAAATGATGAGGCGTCACGTACTGTTCCTTTAAACAGGCTATGCCTGGTTTATTCAGTCCCAGGCACTGAGACTGCCACAGTGCATACAACAGAAAACAGATCAAAACAAAAGCTGCTCACCTGAGCGATAACTTAACTTAGATATCCCTGACTCAGGGTTGGAAGTGGCTTTTCCACTTCCAACATCAAAACATGGTACTTTTGCAGTCTTACACAAATGAACAGAAAGATTGAACCTGTTTGGGGAAGAGGCTTCTCCCCTCTGTAGTTCAGCAGCCTTCCAGCCTCCTGGCTCTTGTGGGGAGACCAGAGCAAACAGGAAATCAGTCTTTCATACCTGATTCCTAATTAGCATGACAGGAGACAGAAATCAGGCAGCAGACAAACTCTGGTCTGGATCTCTCATCCCTCAGTTCCAGCGCTTGCCAAACTGTGGGATGGAGTGTATGTATTATAAGGCTGCACTCCCAGGCCAAACAGGATAGAAACTGTCTAGTATCCTGGGAGCCCTATATACGGAATTTATTACCATCCCCTGGTTTCTGTCACAATATATATATATACACACACATACATATATATATATACACACACACACATACATACATACATATAAAACGGTCTTCTTCGGAGAGAAGATATATATATGTATATATAAATATATATATACATATATATATATGTGTGTGTATATGTGTATATATATATTTACACACACATATACACACACATAATGTTATAGGTTAGCGGTGCGTGAACTGGGGGGCGGGAGATTTGTCTGGGGGGGCGCGGGGGCGGGTGCAGAGGTCCCGCGCTCCTCCCCAAGGCATTTAAATGAAATGCCGGGGATCACGTGAGGCCTCTGCAACAGTAACACTGACCGGGATTCAGACACGTCTCCATGGCAACGCGGCATCAAATGACACCGCGGGGTCATGTGACGTCACTCGACCCCGGAGTGTGCTGGCAGGTAGGAGAGGGGGCGCAAGACCGGGGGAGGCCAGGCAGGGGGACGCAGCTTCAGAAGTTTGCGCTCCCCTGTTATAGATTACCATGCCAACAAATTGTAATAGTGCTACAGGGATCAATAAATATTACATTTAATACTTAATTATTGTGATGTTTCTAATCTACTGTGTGTTACAAATAACATTAATATCTTACAACTGAATACATTGCAATAATGTGATACCTATTTATTTGTGATTTAAAGTGTGTTACATAGTGATAAATTATCTAATAAATAAATCTTAAACTAATCCCACACAGTGACTACTTAATTCTGTGAATAAATGTGTTTTTAATGTCATTACTATGAAGGAGATGAAGATATAGTGTATATATAAATTCCTACCTGCAAACGCCGTCTCAGCCTGTCAGAATACGCGCAGAGTGACCTGTCGTGACACGTCAGGTCACTCTGTAACCGAACCCGGATCTGTGACGCATATGTACTGAGGTGGGGTTGGATCCCCCACGGTTATTTCTTGTTTTATTAATAAATAATTTACTATATTTTAATCTCTGGTGCGCATTGTGTGCATTTTTCTTCTTGTCTGCACAGTGCTTCAGATGCTGCATCTGAAAAAATGCCGGTGGATCGGGATGTGAGGTAGGGAGTGACGTCCGCGCCGGAACGTTATTGCCACGCCTCCAAATATTCATTGCCACGCCCCCAATCGCACCCGCTGCATACCCTGCAAAGCCATAAAAAGCTCAGACTTCAGCAAGTGTATTGCAGCGTGTGTGCCTTCCCTCCGTCTGAAATACTATAGACGCAGCCTTATCAACGCTTACTAAATAGGCCCGTGTCTTTCTCTCTCTCTCTGTGTCTCTGTCTCTCTCTGTGTGTCTCTGTCTCTCTCTGTGTGTCTCTCTCTCTCTCTCTCTCTGTATCTCTGTCTCTCTCTGTGTCTCTGTGTGTGTCTCTGTGTCTCTGTCTCTCAAATCAAATCAGCTTTATTGGCATGACAAAAGAACATTTCAGTATTGCCAAAGCGTGAGTTATAGGGGGTGTGGGACAATGATTACACGAATACTAGGGGGTACGGTATAATGGTTATACAGTACATTACTTTTGTCTCTCTCTCTCTCTCTGTGTCTCTCTCTCCCTATGTCCCTCTCTCTGTCTCTCTCTCATTCTCTGTCTCTCTCTCATTCTCTGTCTCTCTCTCATTCTCTGTCTCTCTCTCTCATCCCTGTATGATAGGTATGTTCCAACTCTATTTTTTGCTCTTCTTTTCCGTTTGAGAGGAGGGAGTCCCTCACCTCTTCAGCCACACACCAGGAACGCTGGATTGCTTTCAGACGCTCGGAGAGGCGGATACAGTCGTGGATTGCAGGCACTGATTTATCTGGTAAGTACCGCAAACATGCTTGAACAAGGGCCGTAGACATTTTATTTGATGGTTTAGATTATCATTGTCTGTGGTTGTTAGTTATTGGTATTAGAGTTTTTTGATGTTGTTACGAATCAAATACATTTTGAAGTAGTAATCCCCTCCGAACTGGGCATTCCTGGCCAATAATGCCCTGGCTGTAAGAGTTGAAGGGCCCAAGCAAAGCCCCCACCTCTATACACACTAACACTGCAGGGGCATCAGAGTGTCTTGTTGTCATGGCAACGGGGGGTGTCACGTGATGTCATTTGTTTAATAAATTATTTTTTAAGGTGTCCTGGTTTTTCATTTTCGAAATCTGGTCACCCTATGTATTTATGCTGCATTCAGTGTTGTAATGTGCTGTAATTGGGTTACATGGCGTACATAGTGTATATACCGCATTCAGGGTAAGTGCTGTATGTGGATTATAAAGTGTATATATGCTGCATTCAGGGTTATAAAGTCGTTTATAGAGTATATACTGCATTCACGGTTACGTGCGGCATGTGGAGTATAAGGTGTATATATGCTGCATTCAGTGTTATAATGTGCTTTAAGTGGGTTACATGGCGGGTATAGTGGATATACTGCATTCAAGGTTACGCGCCGTATTGGATTATAACGGGTATATATGCTACAGTCAGTGTTATAATGTGCGGTATTTGGGTTACAGGGGTGTATACGGTACCGCAGTGGTGGTGGCGTGCTGTATTTGGATTATATGGTATACACTGCAATCATGGTTACGTGCTGGGTTCTGAATATAATGTTTATAGACCACATGCGCGGTTACATGACGGGTTTGGATTATATGGTGTATATGCTGCATGCTTGGCTTCGGGCCATTGCGTGGAGCATATGGTGTGTGTATATACTGTCTTTGGGGGTCATGTGCTGTATTGGTCCAGCGTTACATGCTACATTCAGGACGACGTGGGGTATACGGTGCGTTATGCTGCAGGCAGAGGTATAACGCGTGTAGGGGTTAATCTCACTTCCTGTTCAGCGCAGGCCATGGTAGGGCATGGGTAATCCCTCTTCCTGTTCAGCACTTGGCTCCCTCTATCGTATGGGTAATCCCTCTTCCTGTTCAGCACTTGGCTCCCTCTATCATATGGGTAATCCCTCTTCCTGTTCAGCACTTGGCTCCCGCTATTGTATGGGTAATCCCAGTTCCTGTTTAATATACGGCCCTGCGGTTGTATGGGTAATCCCAGTTCCTGTTTAACACACGGCCCTGCTATTGTATGGGTAACCCCACTTCCTGTTCAGCACATGGCCCTGCTATGGACGGGTAACCCCCCACTCCCTGTTCAGCACAGGGCCGCATGCCTCTGGTTTGGTGTGGGTAATCCCACTTCCTGTTCAGCGCATGGCCAGGGATGGTGCGGGTAATCCCACTCCCTGACTGGGCACGATCAGGAAAATATGCTGGTATAGCAAATATGCATGCGGGAAGGGGGTAAAGGGGCGGTTGCAAATAGCAGGCCTAACGCCCCTTCTTCGGTTAGCAGAAGGTCCCATGTATCGATGATAACATATCAATTCATGTTTCTTTCAGTCAGTTTCGGTACCTCGTGCGAGTAGCAATTCAGTTTTCATCCGGATCGGATCCGCCTCCGTCGACCCTCGATACTTCCCATACTCACAGAAAAACTCAGTAGACGGAACACATAGTTAAATCACGCAAATTGAAATCACACTCCCGCGACACTTAGCGCATCAATCAGAATGTACTTCGTAGACAAAATCATACAACTGCAGGCTGACGCGCGAAGCAAGGAAGAAGGCTGGTTCCAGAGGCAGCTGTTGATGCTCATGCACCGGCAGAGTCACCAGCAGTAGTGACACCAGCGATAAGCGCAGCGCCAGTTCTAGCAACGCTAATCGCATCAGCAGCGGCGATAGCTCCAGCTATAGCGACAGTCGTAGCGCCAGCATTGGGGGCGGCGCCAGCGGTAGCGACACCTGTAGTTCCAGCAGCGGCAGTGGCCGCGGTTCCCCCGCAGGCGGTTAACAACACACCTCTAGGGGCCGGTGGGCAGGCCGGGCTAGTGGACTCACCATCCTCCACGCTCCCCCTCCCTCAGGCGGCACCCGCCTCAGGGGAGCTAGCCAAGGATAAGAGGATGCCCGATGCGGCATATAAGGTCTCTTATACATCCAGACCTAGCTCAGTGGGCTTGTACTTGCTGAAAGAGGTGAAGGACAAGATATGGGCCGGGGAGTATGTAGATATATTATCTCTGCTACCAGGCTACAGGGAGGCGTTGGCCGCGTCCTCAAAGACGGGGGAAGCGAAGAAGGTGGATGTGGAAAAGAGGCTTTTCCCGCACACCTTTCGCAATTGGTCTAAGGCATTTGTTATCCTGGCTGGAGTGATTGGGGAGAAGGATCCCCAGGCGTACGCCTCGCTCTTTACGTATCACGACATGATCGAGGAAGCACACCACACTTACGGGGGAACGGGTTGGTGGACATATGACCAGTGCTTTAGGCAATCAATAAAGGCCCAAGAGGTGGTGATACCATGGAACGTCAAGGACGTCAACCTTTATCTGCAGTTTGTGTCTGGGGGCGGGGCAGATTCCTTTCGAGGGTGCGGCACCGGAGGTAGGGGGGCATGGCGGAATAACGTGCCAGGGACTAGCCAGTCGCTGCGCACCAACTCGGGCGTCTGTTGGCCGTTTAACCAGTCCAACTGCACGTACGACAACTGCCGTTTCCAACACATCTGCTCCTTTTGCGGCGGCCGCCACGCCCAGGCAAAGTGTTTTAAGAAGGGCGGTCGCAGGGGGAGGGGCGCAGGGCGGACGTTTGGACGCGAGGGCAGCGACACCAATAATCGTCGCCAATTTGGCACCGTGGCTAGCAAGGTATCCCAATAGGGAAGCAGCCCAGCTACTCTTAGCTGGGTTTAAGGAGGGGTTTAGGATCAAGCGGGATCTGAGTTTAGTCGGAACTTGAAATCGGTCAGGACACACGGTGACGTAGCTAGGGAGAAAGTCTGGAAGGAAGTCCAATTGGGAAGGATGGCTGGCCCCTTCGAGTCCCCTCCCTTGCCTAATCTCAGGATTTCCCCATTGGGAGTGGTCCCCAAAAAAAGAGGCTGGGGAGTATAGGTTGATACAACACCTATCCTACCCCGAGGGGTCGTCGGTAAACGACGGCATTGACATGGAGTTGAGTTCGGTGTCTTACGCGAACTTCGATCAAGCCGCAGCGCTGGTGGAAAGGATGGGAGAAGGGGCTCTAATGTCAAAAGCTGACATCAAATCGGCCTTCAGACACTTGCCAGTCCACCCCGAGTGCTTTCATTTGCTAGGCTGCATGCTCGAAGGTCAGTACTACATAGACTTATGCTTACCAATGGGAGGGGCGCTTTCTTGTTTTTATTTCGAGACATTTAGCACCTTCCTAGAATGGGTGGCCCGGAAGAGGGTGCAGGCAGCGGGGGTCATGCACTACTTGGACGACTTCCTTTTTGTTGGCCCCAGGGGTTCGGACTTATGCGCTAGGTGGCTGTTCGAATTTTCAGCCCTGGCGCGTGAGTTCGGCGTTCCTTTGGCCGACGAGAAGACGGTGCGGCCAACAACCACTCTTACCTTTTTGGGCATAGAAATCGACTCTGAGGCGATGGAGTACAGGCTCCCTCCGGAGAAGCTGGTCGCCCTAAGCAGGCTTCTCCGCGAATTCATAGCTCTCAAGAAAACATCATTGAGGCACTTCCAGGCGCTGCTAGGCCACTTAGTATTTGCTGCGTGCGTAATGCCGGCTGGGAGGGTTTTCGCCAGGCGCCTCTCCGCAGCAACGGTCGGGGTGAGACGACCCAACCACTTCATCCGCATCACCGCCGAAATCCGAAAGGACTTGACGGTGTGGCTGCGTTTTTTAAAGGATTATAACGGCAGAACCTTGTGGCGAGGTCCCCCATCCAACAACACAGAGTTGCAGTTGTTTACAGACGCCTCAGGGTCAGTCGGTTTTGGGGCCTACTTCGGTGGGGCATGGTGCGCGGAGCGGTGGCCTCCCCACTGGCGGGGGATGCCGCTCATTAAGAACTTGGCGTTCTTGGAACTATTTCCCTTGCTCGTCGCAGTGCGCCTGTGGGGTCACTTATTCGCGAATAAGCAAGTAATTTTTTGGACAGACAACATGGGTGTAGTGGAAGCCGTGAACAATTTCGGCTCACGCTCCCCGCCGGTGCTGTCCCTTCTGCGCTGTTTCGTACTGGCATGCTTGCAATTGAACATAGCGTTCAAGGCTCGACATGTCCCGGGGGTGGTGAATAACATTGCTGATGCCTTATCCCGGTTACAGATGGCGCTGTTTCGGAGACAGGCCCCCGGGGCGGACCTAATCGGCAGTCCATGCCCTGCAGACCTTTGGGTGCTGGCGACGACCCAGTGACCTCGTTGGTACGATCATCGCTGGCTCCGGGTACGTGGCGGGCCTATTCGGCAGCGTGGCGCGATTATCAAAGTCTGGCAGGGGAATTGGGTCTCGACGTATTGGGAGTCGGGACCTTGCTATCATTTGTCCTAAACTTAAGGGCAAGGGGTTTATCGGGAGGATCCATAGGGAAAAAAGTGACAGGAGTCTCCTTCTTTTTGCAGCTAGAGGGCAAGGGGGACCCAACGAAGGCATTTATCATCAAAAGGGTCCTAGCGTGGTTAACGAAGGGGACGGCGGCAAATGACAGCAGAAGGCCAGTGACACCAGCGATATTAGAGGGTTTAATGCAGGCCGCAGACAGAGTGTGCCTATCGGGGTTCGAGGCGAAACTTTTCCGGCTGACGTTTGCATTGGCTTTCTTCGCAGCACTGCGAGCCGGGGAACTGGTGCGCGTCGCGCAAAGGCGAGGGAGGGATGCAGTTTGAGGACATAGTCTTAGGGGAAGGGTGGGTCAAACTACACGTGAAAAGGTCAAAAACAGACCAGCGGGGGAGGGGAGCGTGGATATCTTTGCTAGGCTACCAGGGACCAAATTTTGCCCAGTGAGCACGCTCAGGGAATACTTGGCATGCAGGCCAGACGGTCAGGGCCCCCTGCTCCTTCACGCGGACGGGGTACCGTTATCTAGATTCCAGTACCTGCGGGTTTTCCGCATGTGCCTAAGACACCAGGGCCTCGACGAGGCACAATACGGAACACATTCGTTCCGGATTGGGGCGGCAACGGAAGCATCACGCGCGGGGCTGTCAGTAGCTGCGATACAAAAGATAGGGCGATGGAAGTCTAACAGATACCGGTCCTATTTCACCCCACTCTGCCACATAACCAGGATGTTGACGCCCACCTGATGACATCAGAGCTACCATATGGCGCCCCCTAGTGACGTCAGACGTCTAGGTCTAAATCCCTGGCAATACAGCATAGAGCTGCCTTGGAGGACTGCAGCCACAGCCACACCTCTCCCCAGACTGAACACTCCCCCATGTGTGGCTGTGGCTGCAGTCCTCCAAGACAGCTCTATGCTGTATTGCCAGGGATTTAGACCTAGACGTCTGACGTCACTAGGGGGCGCCATATGGTAGCTCTGGCGTCATCAGGTGGGCGTCAGCATCCTGGTTATGTGGCAGAATGGGGAGGGGTGAGTATCAGGGGGGGTGGTATATATTGTGACTGTTTTCTTGTGTTTGGTAGCCTTCACCTTGAGAAAGGCAGTATTTGACTGCCGAAACGTTGGACTTTATGGCATATTAAACCTCCTTTGAGTAAGACCGTGTGCCTGCTTCTTCTTCTTTGTCCGGCTACAGGAAGGGTCAGGAGACAGGGAGGACAGAGGCAGGAGAACCCCATCTGGCTCCGGCCTTGCCTGTCCCTACGAATACAAACATACAACCCCTCACTGAATAACATAGCCCTAATCCCATGTAATAATCCTGGGTGTAAACAAAATAATGGTTTTATGAATATTGTAATGGTTTATTAGGGACCTAGGAGGTGGCCAGTGGGGCTGTTATGTGTATTTGTGTTTATTGTGGGTAGCGGGGGTGGGTGAACGGGGTATTGGCCCCAAGGATGGGTGTTTAGGCCTACTGGGTGGGGGGATAGTGGGAGGGGTTAACCCCTTCATTACCTTAGCGGTATTAACCGCTAAGTTAAAGAAGAGGTTAAGTCATCCCCCAACCCCCTGGCAAGGCCTAAACACCCACCCAGGGCCAAATGCCACCTTCTCCCACCCCCGCTACCCACAATAAGCCTGGCACGGGTGTATAACCCCTTCATTGCCTTGGCGGTAATGAAGTTGCCTGTAAATGCATTTTTTATGCATCGGATTCATGCCGGGGGTTTCTGGTGCTGATATTAATGGATATCCGCTCCGGGACACATGCATGTTATTTTCATCGCAGCTTCACCCCACCTTCTTGCCAACTTTTGTGGCGGGACAATTTGGAGAAGAAACAGCAATTTTAAAGTGGCAATCAGCCGCAATAAGCTGATCAGAGCTTATAGAATTGAGCGTGTTTGAAAAACTGGCGATCAGTGCCGAAAAGTGGCTTATCACCGCGCGTCTGCAGATTTTATTTATTTATTTATTTTCCGGCAAAAAAAAAAACAGGTTATTTTTGCTCTAATCGCCAGCTTCTCTGGGCTTACTGAATCGCTGTAGGCGATTACTGCATGAGGGCCTTAGGGAGGATTTGTTCCTGTAAAGTACACCTAGTTTGGCATAGGATTTGGATGTCAGGGTATCAATGTGCAACCCAAATGTTAAATGGGAGTTGAACTATATGCCCAGATATTTCAAACAAGTAACAGGGGCTAGGATGGTATTAGAGCTGGTTTTTATCTGAAGCTCTGTCATTGGCAGCTTTAGCAATTTAGCTCTGGTCCCAAATACCATTGTTACAGTCTTGTCAGTGTTTAAAATCAGTTTGTTTTGGGAAATCCAGTTTCACGTCTCAAAAAATCAGATTGAAGTACGTGTTCAAGGTCAGAGAGGCGAGGGCTGCGTTCATATAGGATAAGATCTAAGGCCTCTCACAATAACCCGTTAGGAATATTAATTCCTCATCTATCCGACATAAGTATAAAATATACTCTAACCAAGACCCCTAATACAGAGTTACCCACCTTATACGGGAGCAGCTGCCAGACGAGTATAGTAAATGTATCTTATTTCTTTTGCCACTGGAGGGCAGCGTGGAGTTACATGGAGTGGCGCCCGTAAGGACGACGTGCCAGTTAGGCGGAAGGAGACGCGCACACACTTTTATGTGAAACGGATATATTTGGGGAGGGATTTAGGAGTCTGAGTGAGAAAATTGATATTTTGTCACAATGGAAAAATGGAAAAATTAACCATTTAAATATGCACAGATTTTATCCCACTTTTGGAAATTAGGGATGTTGCCTAAAAGTTTGAGAATGCACAAAGTGCCACCCCTGGGCTTTAATGAAGCAGCATTTGTGGGATAAAGGGATCAGCATTCTATATAAAGGTATTTTGGGCTCGATATAAATAATTGAAGCCAAAAACTAATATTAAGGGGCCTATGCAGAGAGCAGCGCGAACGGAAATTTCGGCGTTTTTTAGCGCTATATGGCTATAATAAGGTTGGAAATGGCGAGTTGAGTAAAAAGCGCCATTTTTTTTTTTTTTTTTTTAGTAGAATTCGCCGCACGGCTGGCGAGAACCAAAATCTCGCCAGTTTTGAAAAGGGCCGTATGCAGAAAGGTATGATCGCCATCTAGCGGCTGTTCGCGCCATTAAAATGGAGAGAAATTCTACAATTAGCTCCGCCAACAAAAGTTGGCAGGAAACTGGAGCTCACCGGCGAGAGTGAAAAGAAAAAAAAAAACGCGCTTTTTTTCAAACATGTTTCACCAGCGCGCATCTCGCCGGTTGAAACTCTCCATAATCAAGCATGATTTTAAATGCAGTTTTCTGACCTTTCTGCATATGGAGATAAAATCACGCCATTACAGGTACAATTTATTACCAATTCCAATTATTTCCAGCACTGCTCTCTGCATAGGCCCCTAAGTAAATTGAGAATGGAAAAATATTCAGCACAAACGTACAGAATGTGATGTTCTGAGAGATCTTACAGATGTTATCAAATCCCACAATGAATATATAGAAAATGTCTGTATAGAACGAGTCAAACAAGAATATGCCAATAAAACGTTTAATTGGGAGATACAGGGGCCACAATTCAGGTCAGTTAGCTGGAAGAAGGGAAGCCGGTCAGCCGGTAGAGCCGGTCAGCCGGTCAGCCAGTAGAGCAGGTCAGCCGGTCAGCCAGAAGAGCAGGTCAGCCGGTCAGCCAGTAGAGCAGATCAGCCGGTCAGCCGGTAGAGCAGGTCAGCCGGTCAGCTCTGAGATCAGCATTACTTATATCCCCTAAACGTTGTCCCCTGCATGTAATGCGCAGAACAGCCTACACTGCATATACTGTACATGAGATACTTAACCCTTTCTTTTCGCTCGACTCTAATCTGAATGATTTGCTAATTGGTTTGTAATTAGAGAGATATTTGTAGCAGAATCCCATGTATGTTCTTTTTACCTTTTTAGATACCGTTTTGTGTTATAAAAGATATGACAGATCAGAGGGGCTTCCTGTTTGCACTCGTGTTTTGGCAGAAGTGTATATGTGACCCTATAAATCTCCCTCACACCCGGCTTGGCAGTGTGACACTAGTGCAGCGACCTGGGGAAGAATCACTGAGCTGTTAGCAATAGATACAACGGATAGAAAAGACACTACACATAGGTTGGATTAAAGAGAGTATTTTATTGAAATAATGAATCTCTTTGCTGGGAGGGGCCTGCAGCACATTGCAGAGCGATATAGTAACACGCAGAGCAATGCACTGCAGGCCCCTCCGGCAGCAAAGGGGTGAAGACCAATGCAGGGTGTATAAAGATCTCACTGATAATTCACGCACAAAGGGCAGTTTGTTGCTGTGATCCAGAGGAAGGCGAAACATAACCCCTGCTGTGCAATGGGGGAAAAAAATTCCTTCCTGACCCCATTAAATGGCGATCGGATGGTCCCTGGATCACTGCGCAGTGAGATCAGATGGAGCAGCACAGATCAGCGTTGTTATACACAGGGGCACACTCAATATATAGAGATGCGGGTGATGGGGCCCTTGTGCCCCTGTGTATAACTCACCTGCTCCCCCATCCCCCTGCATATCTATCCCATTCACCCCTTTTCCTCCCGCATACCTCGCAGGGCCGGCCGGCCATTAGGCGGTCGCCTAGCGCGCAAAGGTCCTACGGGCGCATTAATAATCATTATTATTTTTTCCTCTTATTATTTCTAATTTATTTATCTTTTTTTAAAAATTATTATTCTTTTTTTTATCCAGTATTTTGGCGCCCTTTTATTTTTATTTTGCGTCGCGCTGGGGTGCGGTCGCACCCCCTGCAGCCCCGATAGCTACGCCACTGTTTATTTTATTATTTTATTTATCTTATTATTTTTTATACAACTGGGGCACAAATTTTAAGTTTCGCCTCGGGCGCATGAAACCCGTGCTCCGGCCCTGCTCCTTGTTCTCTCTCACCCTCTCACGCCCAATATCCCAATCTCCCTCTAGTACCTGCCCCTCCCGCAGCCTTCCTGATCTTATCTGCCTCTCCTGCGGTCAAACCAACTTCTAAGGGCCCCTAGAATACCCCTGGATCTACGCCCTGGCTCCTCTGCTACCTTCTCCCGGGGTCTGCTGCTCCGCCTAAAAAAGGTGAAGCAGCAGATCTGTCCGCACCTCTCGTATTCTGCTACCTGCTCCCGGGGTCTTCTCCTCCGCCTAAAAAAGGTGAAGCAGCAGATCCGTCCACACCTCTCGTATTCTCCTAGGCCATCGTCCACCACGTCGCCAGACTTGACATCCGCTTCGTCGTCTGCCTCATCGGCCGCCTTGTAGCCCACCTCTTCGCACCACTTGACGCCCGCTTTATCGTATGCCTCGTCGTCCGCCTCGTAGCCCGCCTCGTCGTCTGGTGGCACAAAGGGCACCACCTTCGTGCGTGTCCTGATCTGCAGGAGACATGAAGTGTTTGTAACCAGGGACAGTGATACTCTGTATCGCAAGAGCTCCTGTGCCACTTATACCCCCTCCCCAATACCACGTTATACCGCCCTCCACAGGGCAAATACCCGTTATACCCACCTCCCCAGGCTCAGTACCCAGTTATACAACCCTCCCAAGGCCCAGTACCCTGCTATACGCCCCTCCCCAGGCCCAGTACCCGTTATACCCACCTCACCAGGCCCAGAACCCGTTATACCCACCTCACCAGGCCCAGTACCCATTATATACCCCTCCCCAGAAGGTCATGTTTCTATTTATCAAAAATACATTGAGTTACCTCTGGTTTTCAAGCATGTCCTGGGGGAGTTATCACAGAGACACAGAAACGTCGCTGAGTTTGGTGAGTAACTCCCTTAAACTCTCAGCAGTTGAATTCCCCCTTGGCGCTTAATGCGTTAAAAACAAGCGTTGCTATTTCTTTGCATGAAGTTGCAGGTAATTGGAAGAGTTACACAGTGACGGCTATTTCATCACTCACCTTCTTCCATCGAATCGGTCTTAGCGGTAGTGATCTCAGTATTATTTCCTCCTTCACATCGGATATCCATATCCATTCTTCGCCTCTGATCTGTATGCAAGACAATGCTTTAAGACAGGGTTGCGCAACCTTTTTCCCCTGCTCCCCCCTCCACCCTCCCCACCTTGTCTCCGACGTTCTGATGTAACGACGTCATGTGATATCACGTTGCTATGGCAATGCCACATCATGTGACGCCACGTTGCTGTCGCCAGAAGCCGCCGGAGACAAGGAAACGGAACTTACAGAGGCCTTGCGCGCGATTTCCGGCATTTAATTTAAATGCTGTGGGGAAGAGCGAGGGGCCACTGTAAGCGCCGAGCCCCTCCTCCCCAAGAAAATGTTGCACCCCTCGATTTGTGCACCCCTGCTTTAAGAGATATTCTGGGACCCTCCAACTCCTCCATCGGACCCTTCCTCATATTGACTGACCTTGCAGTGCTCTGCACTGACTTGCACTGACCTGCTATGGTGCCTCTCAAAATACCATGCTAACTCATTCTGAACATACATGTGTCATTTCTACATGTTACTCATCTTGTATGGGCCACAGACAGCTTTCCCGGGGTCCAGGACTAGTTGCCACCGGGGACACTCACCCATGGGTCGGCGACCTTGCGAGAACCCACCCCCCCAACCTGTTTTCTCTTGCATTGCCATAGACAACAACATTTCGGCCTGCTGGCCTTTCTCAGGCAAAGTGGCTAAACCCACTAAAGCCAGTAAAGAAAGGCCAGCAGCCGAAACATTGTAGTCTGTGGCACAATAAATTATCTTTTTTTATTCAAATCCGTGTGCCCTTTTCCATCAATCATATTGTATACATTGGACGAAATGCCGGTCTTCCCTGAGACTAAGGGGCACCGGTAAAAGTATCACTAATTGTTTTTTTTGGTGTGCAAAATCCCCATCATTTTTGCGTTCTCTTGCTCTGCCCCAATCTGACACACCACCTTGCTCTCTCACCCCCCTCTTACACTCCCGCGTCACCCTTTCCTTCCCCAAAGGTTGTCCTTTAATCAGATCTTACCCAAATTGTCTCCATCTCCCTTGGAAATGTTCTGTCTTTAAACTGTGCGGCTCCTCTTGATCCGAACTTACTTAGCTGACCCCTTTAGGTTTCGGCTCCGAGGGTCTAAAAAATAAGCGACTCCGAAAAGATGTGAAATATGCGCACGGGTCCTAATGGGGCACTGAGGGGGAGACTTAAATACTAGTAAATATAATCTACTGTGCTAACAAATATAATCTATTAACTAACAAATATAACTTATTAAACTAAGAAATATAATTTATTAAACTAACAAATATAACTTATTAAACTAAGAAATATAACTTATTAAACTAAGAAATATAATTTATTAAACTAAGAAATATATCTTATTAAACTAAGAAATATAATTTATTAAACTAAGAAATATAACTTATTAAACTAAGAAATATAATTTATTAAACTACTGTAAGAAATATAACTTATTAAACTAAGAAATATAATTTATTAAACTAAGAAATATAACTTATTAAACTAAGAAATATAACTTATTAAACTTACAAATTTAATCTATTTAACTAAATAAATATCTATTAAACTAAATAAATATCTATTCAACTAAATAAATATAATCTACTTCAAAACAATACAATAAAAAGCTGGAGAAATGATACGTTAACCAAGCCACAGACGTGATGCCAATGAGCGTTGAACTCCTTGCAGATCCACCGTCAGCTGGTTGTGGCAGAAAGTGGTGACATGCAGTAGAACAGAGTGGTTGAGCTGTAACCACGGCAGTCAGGTCAGAAATCAACACAATATTTTTTGAAATTTAGAATGAGAATGTTCAGTATGTCACATTCTGGGCTCAGACTCTGAGCCCTGTCACATGTTAGCAGCTTGTGATAATAGAAAGTATCCATATACTGGGATGTGATAAGAGACATTATAGTCATTTTATACTGGGTCCCATAACCTGCTTTATATGAAGTATCATTTTACACTAATTAGTAGAGATGTTACATTTTGAAAAAATAGAGCTTCTGGCGACAATGTTCATTTTCTCTACAAATGATAAATGAAAAAGTTGGATAAAACGTTATATGTGTGTGTGCGCGCGCAAAGTATTGCCAAAGTGTGGGACAATGATTACACGAATACTAGGGGGTACGGTATAATGGTTATACAGTACATTACATTTGTTTCTCTCTCTGTCTCTCTCTCTTCTCTCCTCTCTCTCTGTGTCTCTCTCTGTCTCTCTCTCATTCTCTGTCTCTCTCATTCTCTGTCTCTCTCTCTCTCTCTCTCTGTGTCTCTCTCTCATTCTCTGTCTCTCTCATTCTCTGTCTCTCTCTCTCTGTGTCTCTCTCATTCTCTGTCTCTCTCATTCTCTGTCTCTCTCATTCTGTCTCTCTCTCATTCTCTGTCTCTCTCTCTCATCCCTGTATGATAGGTATGTTCCAACTCTATTTTTTGCTCTTCTTTTCCGTTTGAGAGGAGGGAGTCCCTCACCTCTTCAGCCACACACCAGGAACGCTGGATTGCTTTCAGACGTTCGGAGAGGCGGATACAGTCGTGGATTGCAGGCACTGATTTATCTGGTAAGTACCGCAAACATGCTTGAACAAGGACCGTAGACATTTTATTTGATGGTTTAGATTATCATTGTCTGTGGTTGTTAGTTATTGGTATTAGAGTTTTTTGATGTTGTTACGAATCAAATACATTTTGAAGTAGTAATCCCCTCCGAACTGGGCATTCCTGGCCAATAATGCCCTGGCTGTAAGAGTTGAAGGGCCCAAGCAAAGCCCCCACCTCTATACACACTAACACTGCAGGGGCATCAGAGTGTCTCGTTGTCATGGCAACGGGGGGTGTCACGTGATGTCATTTGTTTAATAAATTCTTTTTTAAGGTGTCCCGGTTTTTCATTTTCGAAATCTGGTCACCCTATGTATTTATGCTGCATTCAGTGTTGTAATGTGCTGTAATTGGGTTACATGGCGTACATAGTGTATATACCGCATTCAGGGTAAGTGCTGTATGTGGATTATAAAGTGTATATATGCTGCATTCAGGGTTATAAGGTCGTTTATAGAGTATATACTGCATTCACGGTTACGTGCGGCATGTGGAGTATAAGGTGTATATATGCTGCATTCAGTGTTATAATGTGCTTTAAGTGGGTTACATGGCGGGTATAGTGGATATTCTGCATTCAAGGTTACGCGCCGTATTGGATTATAACGGGTATATATGCTACAGTCAGTGTTATAATGTGCGGTATTTGGGTTACAGGGGTGTATACGGTACCGCAGTGGTGGTGGCGTGCTGTATTTGGATTATATGGTATACACTGCAATCATGGTTACGTGCTGGGTTCTGAATATAATGTTTATAGACCACATGCGCGGTTACATGACGGGTTTGGATTATATGGCGTATATGCTGCATGCTTGGCTTCGGGCCATTGCGTGGAGCATAGGGGTGTGTATATACTGCCTTTGGGGGTCATGTGCTGTATTGGTCCAGCGTTACATGCTACATTCAAGACGACGTGGGGTATACGGTGCGTTATGCTGCAGGCTGAGGTATAACGCGTGTAGGGGTTAATTTCACTTCCTGTTCAGCGCAGGCCCTGGTAGGGTATGGGTAATCCCTCTTCCTGTTCAGCACTTGGCTCCCTCTATCGTATGGGTAATCCCATTTCCTGTTTAATATACGGCCCTGCGGTTGTATGGGTAATCCCATTTCCTGTTTAATATACGGCCCTGCGGTTGTATGGGTAATCCCAGTTCCTGTTTAACACACGGCCCTGCTATTGTATGGGTAACCCCCCACTTCCTGTTCAGCACATGGCCCTGCTATGGACGGGTAACCCCCCACTCCCTGTTCAGCACAGGGCTGCATGCCCCTGGTTTGGCGTGGGTAATCCCACTTCCTGTTCAGCGCATGGCCAGGGATGGTGCGGGTAATCCCACTCCCTGACTGGGCACGATCAGGAAAATATGCTGGTATAGCAAATATGCATGCGGGAAGGGGGTAAAGGGGCGGTTGCAAATAGCAGGCCTAACGCCCCTTCTTCGGTTAGCAGGAGGTCCCATGTATCGATGATAACATATCAATTCATGTTTCTTTCAGTCAGTTTCGGTACCTCGTGCGAGTAGCAATTCAGTTTTCATCCGGATCGGATCCGCCTCCGTCGACCCTCGATACTTCCCATACTCACAGAAAAACCCAGTAGACGGAACACATAGTTTAATCACGCAAATTGAAATCACACTCCCGCGACACTTAGCGCATCAATCAGAATGTACTTCGTAGACAAAATCATACAACTGCAGGCTGACGCGCGAAGCAAGGAAGAAGGCTGGTTCCAGAGGCAGCTGTTGATGCTCATGCACCGGCAGAGTCACCAGCAGTAGTGACACCAGCGATAAGCGCAGCGCCAGTTCTAGCAACGCTAATCGCATCAGCAGCGGCGATAGCTCCAGCTATAGCGACAGTCGTAGCGCCAGCATTGGGGGCGGCGCCAGCGGTAGCGACACCTGTAGTTCCAGCAGCGGCAGTAGCCGCGGTTCCCCCGCAGGCGGTTAACAACACACCTCTAGGGGCCGGTGGGCAGGCCGGGCTAGTGGACTCACCATCCTCCATGCTCCCCCTCCCTCAGGCGGCACCCGCCTCAGAGGAGCTAGCCAAGGATAAGAGGATGCCCGATGCGGCATATAAGGTCTCTTATACATCCAGACCTAGCTCAGTGGGCTTGCACTTGCTGAAAGAGGTGAAGGACAAGATATGGGCCGGGGAGTACGTAGATATATTATCTCTGCTACAAGGCTACAGGGAGGCGTTGGCCGCGTCCTCAAAGACGGGGGAAGCGAAGAAGGTGGATGTGGAAAAGAGGCTTTTCCCACACACCTTTCGCAATTGGTCTAAGGCATTTGTTATCCTGGCTGGAGTAATTGGGGAGAAGGATCCCCAGGCGTGCGCCTCGCTCTTTACGTATCACGACATGATCGAGGAAGCACACCACACGTACGGGGGAACGGGTTGGTGGACATATGACCAGTGCTTTAGGCAATCAATAAAGGCCCAAGAGGTGGTGATACCATGGAACGTCAAGGACGTCAACCTTTATTTGCAGTTTGTGTCTGGGGGCGGGGCAGATTCCTTTCGAGGGTGCGGCACCGGAGGTAGGGGGACATGGCGGAATAACGTACCAGGGACTAGCCAGTCGCTGCACACCAACTCGGGCGTCTGTTGGCCGTTTAACCAGTCCAACTGCACGTACGACAACTGCCGTTTCCAACACATCTGCTCCATTTGCGGCGGCCGCCACGCCCAGGCAAAGTGTTTTAAGAAGGGCGGTCGCAGGGGGAGGAGCGCAGGGCGGAAATTTGGACGCGAGGGCAGCGACACCAATAATCGTCGCCAATTTGGCACCGTGGCTAGCAAGGTATCCCAATAGGGAAGCAGCCCAGCTACTCTTAGCTGGGTTGAAGGGGGGTTTAGGATCCCGTTTGAATATCAAGCGGGATCTGAGTTTAGTCGGAACTTGAAATCGGTCAGGACACACGGTGACGTAGCTAGGGAAAAGGTCTGGAAGGAAGTCCAATTGGGAAGGATGGCTGGCCCCTTCGAGTCCCCTCCCTTGCCTAATCTCAGGATTTCCCCATTGGGAGTGGTCCCCAAAAAAAGAGGCTGGGGAGTATAGGTTGATACAACACCTATCCTACCCCGAGGGGTCGTCGGTAAACGACGGCATTGACAGGGAGTTGTGTTCGGTGTCTTACGCGAACTTCGATCAAGCCGCAGCGCTGGTGGAAAGGATGGGAGAAGGGGCTCTAATGTCAAAAGCTGACATCAAATCGGCCACCAGACACTTGCCAGTCCACCCCGAGTGCTTTCATTTGCTAGGCTGCATGCTCGAAGGTCAGTACTACATAGACTTATGCTTACCAATGGGAGGGGCGCTTTCTTGTTTTTATTTCGAGACATTTAGCACCTTCCTAGAATGGGTGGCCCGGAAGAGGGTGCAGGCAGCGGGGGTCATGCACTACTTGGACGACTTCCTTTTTGTTGGCCCCAGGGGTTCGGACTTATGCGCTAGGTGGCTGTTCGAATTTTCAGCCAACATGGGTGTAGTGGAAGCCGTGAACAATTTCGGCTCACGCTCCCCGCCGGTGCTGTCCCTTCTGCGCTGTTTCGTACTGGCATGCTTGCAATTGAACATAGCGTTCAAGGCTCGACATGTCCCGGGGGTGGTGAATAACATTGCTGATGCCTTATCCCGGTTACAGATGGCGCTGTTTCGGAGACTGGCCCCCGAGGCGGACCTAATCGGCAGTCCATGCCCTGCAGACCTTTGGGTGCTGGCGACGACCCAGTGACCTCGTTGGTACGATCATCGCTGGCTCCGGGTACGTGGCGGGCCTATTCGGCAGCGTGGCGCGATTATCAAAGTCTGGCAGGGGAATTGGGTCTCGACGTATTGGGAGTCGGGACCTTGCTATCATTTGTCCTAAACTTAAGGGCAAGGGTTTTAGCGGGAGGATCCATAGGGAAAAAAGTGACAGGGGTCTCCTTCTTTTTGCAGCTAGAGGGCAAGGGGGACCCAACGAAGGCATTTATCATCAAAAGGGTCCCAGCTGGGTTAACAAAGGGGACGGCGACAAATGACAGCAGAAGGCCAGTGACACCAGCGATATTAGAAGGTTTAATGCAGGCCACAGACAGAGTGTGCCTATCGGGGTTCGAGGCGAAACTTTTCCGGCTGACGTTTGCATTGGCCTTCTTCGCAGCACTGCGAGCCGGGGAGCTGGTGTGTGCGTCGCGCAAAGGCGAGGGAGGGATGCAGTTTGAGGACATAGTCTTAGGGGAAGGGTGGGTCAAACTACACTTGAAAAGGTCAGGGAGGGGAGCGGGGATATCTTTGCTAGGGCTACCAGGGACCAAATTTTGCCCAGTGAGCACGCTCAGGGAATACTTGACATGCAGGCCAGACGGTCAGGGCCCCCTGCTCCTTCACGCGGACGGGGTACCGTTATCTAGATTCCAGTACCTGCGGGTTTTCCGCATGTGCCTAAGACACCAGGGCCTCGAAGAGGCACAATACGGGACACATTCGTTCCGGATTGGGGCGGCAACGGAGGCATCACGCGCGGGGCTGTCAGTAGCTGCGATACAAAAGATAGGGCGATGGAAGTCTAACAGATACCGGTCCTATATCAGGCCCGCATTATCTGGGATTTAGCGTGCTTGGATAAACCCCCTCATCCTCTTTATACCTTCACAGACGCCGCACCCACTTGGATAATCGGAGACTCGCTTATACACTGGG
Organism: Ascaphus truei; assembly: GCF_040206685.1. NCBI lineage: Eukaryota > Metazoa > Chordata > Amphibia > Anura > Ascaphidae > Ascaphus > Ascaphus truei. Next base: position 193,852 of record NW_027453862.1, on the reverse strand, counting down.
CAGAGAAGCGGGCTGTCAAACGCCCATGCGGGGCTAACCTCTGGTTGCAAACGGAGGAGGCAAATGTGGTATGGGGGGGAGGTTGGGGGCTGCGGTGGGCTCAGTTGCTCCCGCGGCTAATGGTGATGGGCAGGGATAGGAGGGCGCCGCAGATCTTGCTCCTCCACGTCGGGGGCAACGACCTGGCCGCTCGACGCTACTTCAAGCTGGTTAATTCAATAAAACACGACCTGGCCCTCATACTCACCAGTTGGCCAGAAGTACAGATCGTTTGGTCGGACATATTGTGCAGGAGAGTGTGGAGGGGCCATCGACCGAGCGCGGGTCAAACTGAACAAGATGGTGGGGAAGTTTGTGATGCAGTGTGGGGGATGGCAGATCACCCATCACGAGTTTGACTACAAGTCAACCGGCCTGTTCCGGGCCGACGGCACACACTTATCAGAGATAGGGGCGGACTTGTTCAATAACGATTTGCAGGAGGGGCTGGAGAGGGTCCTTGCGGGGTTGGCGGCACGGTCTAATTTAAGGAGGTTTAAATAGAGCCGTGAGTGGCGGCAGTTCGGGGGTAAGTGCTTATCCTTGCCAGATGGGCTCGGGGCGGGCGTCGCCCGGGGGTAGGAGCGATTGGGCGGGGTCAAGCTAACGTGACACCCGGGAACCCACTCGCGACAACGGCCGGCTCTTTAGGGGTCGGCCGGGTACGGGGGCAGCAGGCCAAGGCCTGGCTGACCCTCTGACCCCACTCTGGCTTGGACTAGCGCTTACTCCAGTATTATGATTGTTAATAAACAAAGCCGCGGCCTTTTATACCTCCAAACTGAGTCTGTCATTACTTGTCTGTTATATGTGGGTACCATTTCCAAGTGGGAGGGGGTCCCTCGCAGCCTCCCTGGTCAAGCAATCCCTCCAGCCAATTAGCCGAGGGAAGCCCCCCTCCCCCCTCACCTCGCTGGGATCTCTGGGCCGCCGTCGCGGCCCCCCCTGGGGGGGGGGGGGACAGGCCTAGGGCAGTACAAAAGAGGCAGCCGGGAGCTGAATCTTCCATTCTGCTTCCGGTCTGCTGCGAAGTTCCCACCCACCCACCCCATTAGCAAGACAGTCGGGGGCAGGCGCTTGCCCCCGGCCACTCCGTGGAGTATTTACAATTCCCTTGGTGATAAGCTGTCTGCACTACCTGTAAGCTGTAACATGTACCATCATATTTTACAGGGCAGTGTCCGAAGACCTCCCGAGAAACAAAGGACTGAAGTTCCTTCAGGAGGCTCCAGTTGGTCATTTTGCCACCGTCGCGGCGGCAGTTCGGGGGTAAGTGCTTGTCCTTGCCAGATGGGCTCGGGGCGGGCGTCGCCCGGGGGTAGGAGCGATTGGGCGGGGTCAAGCTAACGTGACACCCGGGAACCCACTCGCGACAACGGCCGGCTCTTTAGGGGTCGGACGGGTACGGGGGCAGAAGGCCAAGGCCTGGCTGACCCCCTGACCCCACTCTGGCTTGGACTAGCGCTTACTCCAGTATTATGATTGTTAATAAACAAAGCCGCGGCCTTTTATACCTCCAAACTGAGTCTGTCATTACTCGTCTGTTATATGTGGGTACCGGTTCCAAGTGGGAGGGGGAGGGGGTCCCTCGCAGCCTCCCTGGTCATGCAGGAGACAGAAAGGTAGATAGAGACACAGACAGAGAGCTACCAGAGAAGGTGTTACATGGGTGAGTGCTGAGTTATTACTGTGACTCTCTGATGCTAACATGACATTAGGTTCTGGGCTCTGCGTCCCACACATGATGAACACCATGACTGTATAAAACTGAGGGGTACATATATGTATATATATATATATAGCAACTGTAAATATTACTGTATGTTCATTTGCATGTCTTAGACAGGTCTGCAACCCTGTCTTTCCCCATTGTCACCCAGCATACAGCGCTTCCACTGCAGCAAGGGATTCTGGGAAATGACATGCAAATGAGCACTCAGTGCCACCTTTTGTCTCAAGCTCGTATTACACAAGCCAATCCTCAAGCCAATGCATGCTGTTTTAAACACAGCTTTTAGACAGAGGCTGGGATGAGATGCAAAGCCATTAAACCCACTCACAGACATTTTTTTTTTTTTACGGTTCACATATTAACAACCATTTAGTATCATTTTACAGAAAATAATAAACCGAAAACATCACTATACAATCCTTATATTGCCAAGACAAAAACCAACCCAAAGGCACAAAACCATTCTAAAAAGCCAAACAAAACAACACATTCCAAGGCATCATCTGTGCATCTACTACCAAACACACTCAATACAAAAAAATATGGTTACTTCCCATTTCTACACGCGACTTTTCGTACTTTCCACAGGACATTTAACATTGCATCTAATTACTTCACGTGTCCCAGCAATTTCTCTAACGCCTCACGGATATGATACGTACTACATTGTATTCCTAATTTTCTTACTTCCTCTTTAGACACCTCTGCTTTTGGGAACTGTACTTTCAGCCATTCCGTTTTTGAAACATTTAACCCTAAGTCACCTGCCTCTTTATTTATATTATTTATCACCTCTTTTACATGCCACTCCCTCGCCTTCCTTTCTCTCTCGCTTTCATAACTTACTTTTGTTCTTCCACTAAGGCCTGCCTTTTCTCCTTTTCCCCCTTTACTTTCCCTAATCTCTCCCCCTTCACCCCCACTCTGTTGGCCTGCCTTTCCATCACTTTCATTCCCACTTACTCCACTTACACTTCCCTGTATTTTAGTTCCCTCCACGCTTATCTGGCTTTGTGAGGACGAGCTATTGCTCTCACTTCTCTCCTTCTCCCTCACCTCTCCCCTAGCCTCTTTTATTTTAACCCACTGTACATGCTCCTTTTTTAATTCTTCATACTGCTCTTTTGTCAGCTGTTTTCTTTGGTACATCAGTTTTTCTAATCTTTCTATTATCTGTTCCTCACTACTCCCCCCCATGCTGCTTCCGAAAAATACCAACCCAAAATAGAACATCTCCCACTGCGTCTTCAAAATGTTCCATCTTCTCTTTTAGGGTTACTTTCCCTGATACTTTTACAACTTTACCCTCTACACCTTCCTCTCTAGGCTCCCCTTTACTCTGGCTATCCTTATCTTCCTTTGTTTCTATCCCTTGCATATTTTTAAGCTTTTGAGCTTTTTCCCTCCTATTTCCATTTCCTCCTCCAAGACATCTTGGGGACCTTCCCTCCCCCTCTGTGCATCTTGAAACTCCATACTTTCCGCCCAGCTAGGTTCCACCACACTCAATGACCGTATTTCCCCCCCCCCCCCCGCATCTTTCTGATGCACTGCTCCCGTCTCCTCCCCTCCCCCCACCTCCAGTTTCTGGGCCAAGGAGTCCAGGAAGAGATCTTCCTCTTTTTTCTCCACGATATCACTTATAGAACCCGCCAAACCCTCTATTGGGCCACTTGCTAGCATTTCTTCTCTTCTTAAATCCTCCTCATACATTGCTGTTATAGCCGGATCAAGCCCTCCCTCTTGGGAACTCTCCATCTCACAAATTCCCAGACCCTCAACTGTCTCTTCCCCTTCGTCTAGCACAATGTCCCCTTTTGCTGCCTGGGCATATGTCCTTTTTGTGCACTGCCGTGCCAAGTGTCCTTCCTCTCCGCAAAGATGGCATCTCTTAGGGACTCCACAGTTGGCTGCAGTATGTCCCTCTTCCCCGCAATTACGGCACACAATTCCCGTTTTCGTGCAACCCTCCTTTGTAGGTCCAAAAGTGTGGCAATGCCTGCAATATAGAGGCTGTCCCGAGTAAAACAAAAATCCTCTGTCTCCTCTGATATTGAACATGGCCGGTGGGTGTGTCACTCCTCCCGCACATGATGGATCCCGTCTGAACCGTACCCAGAAACGTCTCTTCCCGTTGAACATGCCATACGGATTTTTTAGTTCTTCACCTCCTCTAATCATTTCCCAATACCGGTTCAAAAAAGTCACAATCTCCTCTTTCCTTGCATACGGAGTGTACATGTGAAGTACAAGTGGTCTCTCCTCCAGCATAAAACTTGGGATTACCTTTACATGCAAATGAACATACAGTAATATTTACAGTTGCTTTATGCTTTACTGTGGAGGGTTTTTGTCACTTTTTTACCCACCATAACCTTAATAGTAGTGGTGATTACCTAGTCTAGTCTCAAACCTGCTTTGCCATTAAGACCAACCCCACACTGATGAGACCCATTAAGGTCGAAACAGCTGTGTAGCTGAGCCTGTGTCCCCTTGGCCTTGAGTCATCGTCCCTTCGGGGACTAAAGACTCCTGCTGCTTTTGGGGGGGCACGCCATCTCGAGCTAAGAGGAGTGATCCTGAGTGAGCGGTTCTGAGCGAGCGGATGCGGAAGTGAGGGGCCGGCACCTTTGCCCTGGGACATCGCCTTTACTGGCTAAAGTCCCTTGCTGCTTTTGGGGTGCCGCACCTGAGCTTGGGAGAGCAGAGATGACATCGCAAGCTGGAATGCGCAATTCCATTCGGTTCCTGATCGAGGAGACCGAGAGAAGTCGAGTGAACCTGCTGTGGATAGTGGAGGTGCTGAAGCAATTGATCGGTCTGGACACTGAGAGGATCTTCTGCCTTCAGGATTTCCCTGCACAGGGGATTTATGACCTGACCTGTCATCAAGAAGCGGATGTTTGGTGCACTTTTGAAAAGTGCAAGGAGAAGTCTGGTGACCCGATCTTACACGGCATCAAGGTAATTCCAAGTTTTATGCTGGAGGAGAGACCACTTGTAATTCACATGTACAATCCGTATGCAAGGAAAGAGGAGATTGTGACTTTTTTGAAACGGTATTGTGAAATGATCAGAGGAGGTGAAGAACTTAAAAACCCATATGGCATGTACAACGGGAAGAGACGTTTCTGGGTACGGTTCAGACGGGATCCATCATGTGTGGGAGGAGTTACACACCCACCGGCCATGTTCAATATCAGAGGAGACAGAGGATTTTTGTTTTACTCGGGACAGCCTCTATATTGCAGGCATTGCCACACTTATGGACATACAAAGGAGGGAGGGTTGCAGGAAAACGGGAATTGTGTGCCGTAATTGTGGGGAAGAGGGACATACTGCAGCCAACTGTGGAGTCCCTAAGAGATGCCATCTTTGCGGAGAGGAAGGACACTTGGCATGGCAGTGCACTAAAAGGACATATGCCCAGGCAGCAAAAGGGGGCATTGTGCTAGAAGAAGAGGAAGAGACAGTTGAGGGTCTGGGAATTTGTGAGATGGAGAGTTCCCAAGAGGGAGGGCTTGATCCGGCTATAACAGCAATGTATGAGGAGGATTTAAGAAGGGAAGAAATGCTAGCAAGTGGCCCAATAGAGGGGGAGGTGGAAGTGGAAATAATGGACACGAGCGGACCCAAGAAAGGGGCGCAAAAACGAAGTTTACAAAGTGACAATGATGTTTGTACAGTTGATGGGGAGGGGAAGAGTGAGCTACGGCAAGATAAGGTGACGAAGTCAAAGTTTTGTGCGCTGGATTTGTCCAGTATTGACTGGAGTGGGGAAGAGGAACAGACCGTAAGTAAAGGAAAAGAGGAAAATAAGAAGTTAGATAGGGAAGCGCAAGAAACTGAGGAGAAGGCAGGCCCTGGTGGTGCGAGTGGAAAAGGTAAAGAGGGAAAGAGTAAGTGTAAAGGGTTTGTTGTTAGTGGAAGCAAAAACGAGTCTTCGCAAGGGATAGAAACAAAGGATGATAAGGATTGCCAGAGTAAAGTGGAGCCTAGAGAGAAGGGTGTAGAGGGTAAAGTTAAAAAAGTATCAGGGAAGGTAACCCTAAAAGAGAAAATGGAACAATTTGAGAACGCAGTGGGAGATGTTCTGTTTTGGGTGGGTATTTTCCGGAAGCAGCATGGGGGTAGTAGTGATGAACAGATAATAGAAAGATTGGAAAAAATGATGTACCAAAGAAAACATCTGACAAAAGAGCAATATGAAGAATTAAAAAAGGAGCATGTACAATGGGTTAAAATAAAAGAGGCTAGGGGAGAGGTGAGGAAGAAAGAGAGTAGCGAGAGCAACAGCTCGTCCTCACAAAAAAGTCAGATAAGCGTGGAGGGAACTAAAATACAGAGAAGTGTAAGTGGAGTAAGTGGGAACGAAAGTGAAGAAAAGGCAGGCAAAAAAGGGATTGTACAGGCAAAAGAGGCAAATTCTGCGGGAGATAGTAAGGGGAGGAGCACCCAGGGAAAGGATGAAGTAGGGCTTACAAAGGAAGAGGTTTTGCACAATCAACTTGCGAGGGGATTTGGGCGGAGATATTGGGATGTGAAAGAGGCAAGGGACGGGTATGAAAAAAGTGTGATGTCTGGATTCCAGTTAGAGGAAAGTAAGAGAGGTTTGGAACGTATGGAGAAAGAATTAAAACAGATGATCGCATCACTTGAGAATAGAGAAAGGGTTTTTGTTTTTAAATGGAAGAATCTTGAAGTATATGGTTCTTATCTTTGTATGATGTTTTGGTTATAGGGTTTTTTCGTAAAGTTATGTTTTTTTTTTCCCTTCTGAAAAGTTTATCTTTGTGTTTGTATATATCTGAAGGATGAAGGAAGAAAATGTAAATATATTATGTTTTGGTGTATTTCTAATGTTGGGTGACTGTTGTCACTATGGTGTGTTTTTTTGGTTTCCAAAAAAGTCTGTAAACTTAAAAAAGTTGTTGAATAAAAAAGTAAAAAAAAAAAAAAAAAAGTTGAAACATGTCTGTGAGTGGGTTTAATGGCTTTGCATCTCATCCGGGCCTCTGTCTAAAAGCTGTGTTTAAAACAGTGTGCATTGGCTTGAGGATTGGCTTGTGTAATACGAGCTTGAGACAAAAGGTGGCACTGAGTGTTCATTTGCATGTCATTTCCCAGAATCCCTTGCTGCAGTGGAAGCGCTGTATGCTGGGTGACAATGGGGAAAGACAGGGTTGCAGACCTGTCTAAGACATGCAAATGAACATACAGTAATATTTACAGTTGCTTTATGCTTTACTGTGGAGGGTTTTTGTCACTTTTTTACCCACCATAACCTTAATAGTGTGTATATATATAGATATAGATATCTATATATATATATCTTATACTATATTAGTGAAAGCACTGTATGTTTGCCTGCCTGGATGTCCGGTGTCCCTAGGGGCAATCTCATTGGTCCCTAGGCCCGGCCGCCCCCGCACACCTCTCATTGGCCTCACACACTCACACCACCCCCTTGGCCCGCCCCCCACACCTCTCATTGGCCTGAGGCGGAGTGACGGGCCAAAGGTCCAAAAAAAAACCACACACACACACACACACACACACACCTCCCCGCTCCAAATCACCTCTCCCCCCTCCCCGCTCCAAATCACCTCTCCCCCTCCCCAGCGGCATCACCTCTCCCCCTCCCCAGCGGCATCACCTCTCCCCCTCCCCAGCGGCATCACCTCTCCCCCTCCCCAGCGGCATCACCTCTCCCCCTCCCCGCTCCAAATCACCTCCCCCCTCCCCAGCGGCATCACCTCTCCCCCTCTCCAGTGGCATGACCTCTCCCCCTCCCCGCTCCAAATCACCTCCCCCCTCCCCGCTCCAAATCACCTCTCCCCCTCCCCGCTCCAAATCACCTCTCCCCCTCCCCAACGGCATCACCTCTCCCCCTCCCCAGCGGCATCACCTCCCCCCTCCCCAGCGGCATCACCTCTCCCCCTCCCCGCTCCAAATCACCTCTCCCCCCTCCCCGCTCCAAATCACCTCTCCCCCCTCCCCGCTCCAAATCACCTCTCCCCCTCCCCGCTCCAAATCACCTCTCCCCCCTCCCCGCTCCAAATCACCTCTCCCCCCTCCCCGCTCCAAATCACCTCTCCCCCTCCCCGCTCCAAATCACCTCTCCCCCTCCCCAGCGGCATCACCTCTCCCCCTCCCCAGCGGCGCTCAAACTCAACTCTCCCCCTCCCCGCTCCAAATCACCTCTCCCCCCTCCCCGCTCCAAATCACCTCTCCCCCCTCCCCGCTCCAAATCACCTCTCCCCCTCCCCGCTCCAAATCACCTCTCCCCCTCCCCGCTCCAAATCACCTCTCCCCCCTCCCCGCTCCAAATCACCTCTCCCCCTCCCGCTCCAAATCACCTCTCCCCCTCCCCAGCGGCATCACCTCTCCCCCCTCCCCAAATCACCTCTCCCCCTCCCCAGCGGCATCACCTCTCCCCCCCCCCGGCGGGGGAACAGGCAGCTGCCACGCGGCGCGTAAGATGGCGGACCCCGTTCCTCCCTCGCGGCGCCGAGTCAGATAATGGCGGCGCCCGGAAGTACAGATAGGTGTCGCTCCCCCACCTCTGGCGCCAAACGGAACTGAGAAAGGGCGCATAACTGAGACACGTGTGTGTGTGTGTCTCACTGTCCACTGCCCCCCCCTCCTGTCCACTGCCCCCCCCTCCTGTCCACTGCCCCCCCCTCCTGTCCACTGCCCCCCCTCCTGTCCACTGCCCCCCCCTCCTGTCCACTGCCCCCCCCTCCAGTCCACTGCCCCCCCTTCCTGTCCACCGCCCCCCCCTCCTGTCCACCTCCCACCCTCCTGTCCACCTCCCCCCCTCCTGTCCACCTTCCCCCCCTCCTGTCCACCTCCCCCCCCTCCTGTCCACCTCCCCCCCTCCTGTCCACCTCCCCCCCCCTCTCCTGTCCACTGCCCCCCCTCCTGTCCACTGCCCCCCTTCCTGTCCACTGCCCCCTCCTGTCCACCTCCCTCCCCCTCTCCTGTCCACTTCCCCCCCTCCTGTCCACTGTCCGTCCCTCCTGTCCACTGTCCGTCCCTCCTGTCTACTGTCCCCCCCCCCTCCTGTCCACTGTCCATCCCTCCTGTCCACTGTCCGTCCCCCCCTCCTGTCCACTGTCCGTCCCCCACCCTCCTGTCCACTGTTCATCCCCCCCCCTCCTGTCCACTGCCCCCCCCTCCTGTCCACTGCCCCCCCCTCCTGTCCACTGCCCCCCCTCCTGTCCACTGCCCCCCCCTCCTGTCCACTGCCCCCACTCCCCCCCCCTCCTGTCCACTGCCCCCCCTCCTGTCCACTGCCCCCCCCTCCTGTCCACTGCCCCCCTTCCTGTCCACCTCCCCCCCTCTCCTGTCCACCGCCCCCCCCTCCTGTCCACCTCCCCCCTCCTGTCCACCTCCCCCCCTCTCCTGTCCACCGCCCCCCCTCCTGTCCACCTCCCCCCTTCTGTCCACCTCCCCCCCTCCTGTCCACCTTCCCCCCCTCCTGTCCACCTCCCCCCCTCTCCTGTCCACTGCCCCCCCTTCCTGTCCACCTCCCTCCCCCCCTCCTGTCCACTGCCCCCCCTCCTGTCCACTGTCCGTCCCTCCTGTCCACTGTCCGTCCCTCCTGTCTACTGTCCGTCCCCCCCTCCTGTCCACTGTCCGTCCCTCCTGTCCACTGTCCCCCCATCCTGTCCACTGTCCCCCCCCCCTCCTGTCCACTGTCCGTCCCCACACCCTCCTGTCCACTGTTCATCCCCCCCCCCTCCTGTCCACTGTTCATCCCTCCCCTCTGGGGAACACGGAGAGAGAAAGGAGCGGGAAATTTTACTCACGGGCAACGCCAGGTCTCTCTCTCCCTTGCCGCTACAACTCACCTTTCTCCCTCCCCGCCGCCGCTCCAACTGGAACAGATGGCGGCGCCCGGAAGGACCCCCTTCCTCCCTCGCGGCGCCCAGTGAGAAGATGGCGGTGCCCGGAACTACAGGTACGTGTCGCGTGTGTCGCTCCCCCACTTCCCCTCCCCCCCACTTCTCCCCCCCTCATCCCCCCCTACCCCCCACCTCCCAGAGCACGCTCTCTACGGCTCAACATCCCCGAGGAGCAGGAGGAGGGCGGCAGGGACTTAATGCTGCTAGGTAAGGAAATGCAGTTGGAGGAATCCATGCCTTTGAGGCGCCCCCCCCCCCAGCCTTTGACGCCCCCCCCTGCCTTTGACGCCACCCCCCCTGCCTTTGACGCCACCCTCCCCTCTCCCTTTGATGCCCCCCCCCTGCCTTTGACGCCCCCCCCCCTGCCTTTGACGCCCCCCTCCCTGCCTTTGACGCCTCGCCTCCCCTGACTCCCCTCCCCGGCGCTCCACTCACATCACCTCCCACACACTGACTGACACACACAACTTACTGACACACACACACGCTGACTGACGCACGCACACTAACTGACGCGCGCACACACACTGACTGACACACACACACACACTGACTGACACACACACACTGACTGACACACTGACACTGACTCACACACACACACTGGCTCACACACACACACTAACTGACGCGCGCACACACACACACACACACACACACACTGACTGACACACACACTGACTGACACACACACTGACTGACACACACACTGACTGACACACACACCGACTGACACACACACACAGACTGACACACACACACACCGACTGACGCGCGCACACTGACTGCCGCACGCGCACACACCCCCACACTGACTGCCGCACGCGCACACACACTGACTGACTGCCGCACGCACACACTGACTGACGCGCACACAAACCCTGACTGACGCACACATGCACGCACACACTGACTGAGGCACACACACACGCACACACTGACTGTGTGTGTGTCAGTCAGTCTGTGTGTGTTTGTGTTTCTGCCTCAGACTCACTGACGCGCGCGCAAACACACAGTGACTGACGCACACACGCTACATGAAGCTGTAAAGGAGGGAGGGAGGGGGGGGGGACTGGATTGATGTGAATGGGGGACAAACAGAGAGAGGGGGAAGGAGGGAGAGAGGAACGGGAACATTACATCCCGGGCAACGCCGGGTCTCTCAGCTAGTATATATATATATAAAATTGAGTCCAGTCCGCGCTCTTGCTCTTTAGGATAGTGGAATGGTGGTTCCTCTCTAATCTCTTGCAGCTCTTAGTGTTGAAGGTGTCTGCCCCCACCTCCAATATGGATCCCAGCAGGAAAACTCCAACCGCGATACCAAGTCCCAGAAAAAAAGAAAAAACACAAAAGCGCACCAAGATTGAGATATGATATGTATTGACAACAAATAAAGATAATAATATGCACTTACATATATAAAAACTTTAATGGTCCAGATCACGATCGTCACTTCTATTGGTAGGGCAACATATGGGATGAAGAGGGGGGGTAATCTCAGTCCTCAGGAACAAGCCCCGCGCGCTGGGGCTGTATTCAGAGGCTGCGCTGCGTCTCTGCTTCACACGCTTGTCGGCGTGTTGATCTGCTCAGTATATATATATATCTACTATATATTTGTGAAAGTGTTCTATGTGGCCGTGTCTGTATGTGTCTCCCTGTGTCCCTAGCGGCAAACCCATTGGCTCCCTTGGCCAACCCCCGCACACCTCTCATTGGCCGGACACACACATACACTCACACAGAGATACACACACACACACGGATACACACACAGGCAGGACACGGAGACACACACACAAAGATACACACACACTGAGACACACACAGATACACACACACACACACACACACTGAGATAAACACACACTGAGACACACACAGATACACACACACACACACTGAGATACACACACACTGAGACACACACAGATACACACACACTGAGATACACAGACAGGACACAGATAGACAGACAGGACACACACACACATATACAGACAGGACACACACACACACACACACACCACCCCCCACTCTGTCCGTCCCCCCCCATCACCAGCTCCAGACGGAGGGGAAGCGCGGCCCTCCTACCCCAGCCGCTCCCTTACCTCCCTGGCGCTACCACCCCCTAAGGTAAGTAACTGCGCGTCCCGCCTCAGCTTATGGCGCCAGTAACTCTCCCATTTCAGGCGCGCAGCCTCGCGCCACAGGCCCACACAGGGCGCTTCCTGCCGCCGGCTGCACGCCTCACTCAGCCGGACGGCACATCGGGGGACAAGCGGGCGCTGGGGGGGGGGGGGAGCGCGAGTCACGGGGAACGGGGGGGGAGCGCGAGTCACGGGGAACGGGGGGTGAGTCATGGGGAACAGGGGCGCGAGCCGCGAGTCACGGGAAACATGGGGGGGGGGGGAGCGCGAGTCACAGGGAACTTTGTATTTTTCAATCAGATCCCCCAACAAATGTAACCCCCCTTCCTTGGGCTAATGTGAACTAATAGTAATAGCATGTTTATTAGGCCAAGGGGGTGATGTAGCGAGGCAAATTGTTGCAAGGTCTTTGCGCCCAAGTTTGGTGCCGGGATTTGAAGGGTGACAACAGGAGGAGTTAGGGAAGAGTTCCCCCGCGTTATACACGGCTGTAGCAGACGTTTTTTGTGTGTGCGTTACGAGGGACGTAATGACACCTGCCTTAACTGTCCAAGCAGTGTGTCGATCCCCCCCACTCCCCTTTCTCCCCCCCCCCCACTCCCCTTTCTCCCCCCCCCCCCACTCCCCTTTCTCCCCCCCCGCTCCCCTTTCTCCCCCCCCGCTCCCCTTTCTCCCCCCCCGCTCCCCTTTCTCCCCCCCCGCTCCCCTTTCTCCCCCCCCGCTCCCCTTTCTCCCCCCCGCTCCCCTTTCTCCCATCTCCCGCTCCCCTTTCTCCCCCCTCCCGCTCCCCTTTCTCCCCCCTCCCGCTCCCCTTTCTCCCCCCCCGCTCCCCTTTCTCCCCCCCCGCTCCCCTTTCTCCCCCCCCGCTCCCCTTTCTCCCCCCCGCTCCCCTTTCTCCCCCCCGCTCCCCTTTCTCCCATCTCCCGCTCCCCTTTCTCCCCCCTCCCGCTCCCCTTTCTCCCCCCTCCCGCTCCCCTTTCTCCCCCCCCATCCGCTCCCCTTTCCCCCCCCCCATCCACTCCCCTTTCCCCCACCTCCGCTCCCCTTTCCCCCCCCTCCACTCCCCCCCCTCCGCTCCCCTTTCCCCCCCCTCCTCTCCCCTTTCCCCCCCCTCCTCTCCCCTTTCCCCCCCCTCCTCTCCCCTTTCCCCCCCTCCTCTCCCCTTTCCCCCCCCTCCTCTCCCCTTCCCCCCCCCCTCCGCTCCCCTTTCCCCCCCCTCCGCTCCCCTTTCCCCCCCCTCCGCTCCCCTTTCCCCCCACCTCCGCTCCCCTTTCTTTCCCCCATCCGCTCCCCTTTCCTCCTCCCCCCTCCGCTCCCCTTTCCTCCCCCCTCCGCTCCCCTTTCCTCCCCCCCTCCGCTCCCCTTTCCTCCCCCCCTCCGCTCCCCTTTCCTCCCCCCCTCCGCTCCCCTTTCCTCCCCCCCTCCGCTCCCCTTTCCTCCCCCCCTCCGCTCCCCTTTCCTCCCCCCCTCCGCTCCCCTTTCCTCCCCACCTCCGCTCCCCTTTCCTCCCCACCTCCGCTCCCCTTTCCTCCCCCCCTCCGCTCCCCTTTCCTCCCCCCCTCCGCTCCCCTTTCCTCCCCCCCTCCGCTCCCCTTTCCTCCCCCCCTCCGCTCCCCTTTCCTCCCCCCCTCCGCTCCCCCTTTCCTCCCCCCCTCCGCTCCCCTTTCCCCTCCGCTCCCCTTTCCCCTCGCGCCCCTTTCCCCCCCTCCTCTCCCCTTTCCCCCCTCCTCTCCCCTTTCCCCCCCCTCCTCTCCCCTTTCCCCCCCCTCCTCTCCCCTTTCCCCCCCCCTCCTCTCCCCTTTCCCCCCCCTCCTCTCCCCTTTCCCCCCCCTCCTCTCCCCTTCCCCCCCCCCCTCCGCTCCCTTCCCCCCCGCTCCCCTTTCCCCCCCCTCCGCTCCCCTTTCCCCCCCCTCCGCTCCCCTTTCCCCCCCCTCCGCTCCCCTTTCCCCCACCTCCGCTCCCCTTTCCCCCCACCTCCGCTCCCCTTTCCCCCCACCTCCGCTCCCCTTTCTTCCCCCATCCGCTCCCCTTTCCTCCCCTCCTCCGCTCCCCTTTCCTCCCCCCTCCGCTCCCCTTTCCTCCCCCCCTCCGCTCCCCTTTCCTCCCCCCTCCGCTCCCCTTTCCTCCCCCCTCCGCTCCCCTTTCCTCCCCCCTCCGCTCCCCTTTCCTTCCCCCATCCGCTCCCCTTTCCTCCCCTCCTCCGCTCCCCTTTCCTCCCCCCTCCGCTCCCCTTTCCTCCCCCCCTCCGCTCCCCTTTCCTCCCCCCCTCCTCTCCCCTTTCCCCCCCCTCCTCTCCCCTTCCCCCCCCCTCCGCTCCCCTTCCCCCCCCCTCCGCTCCCCTTCCCCCCCCCTCCGCTCCCCTTCCCCCCCCCTCCGCTCCCCTTTCCCCCCCCTCCGCTCCCCTTTCCCCCCCCTCCGCTCCCCTTTCCACCCCTCCGCTCCCCTTTCCCCCCACCTCCGCTCCCCTTTCCTTCCCCCATCCGCTCCCCTTTCCTCCCCCTCCCCTTTCCTCCCCCTCCGCTCCCCCTTTCCTCCCACCTCCGTTCCCCTTTCCTTCCCCCATCCGCTCCCCTTTCCTCCCCCCTCCGCTCCCCTTTCCTCCCCCCTCCGCTCCCCTTTCCTCCCCCCCTCCGCTCCCCTTTCCTCCCCCCCTCCGCTCCCCCTTTCCTCCCCCCCTCCTCTCCCCTTTCCCCCCCCTCCTCTCCCCCTCCTCTCCCCTTTCCCCCCCCTCCTCTCCCTTCCCCCCCCTCCGCTCCCTTTCCTCCCCCCTCCGCTCCCCTTCCCCCCCCCCTCCGCTCCCCTTTCCCCCCTCCGCTCCCCTTTCCCCCCCCTCCGCTCCCCTTTCCCCCCCCTCCGCTCCCCTTTCCCCCCACCTCCGCTCCCCTTTCCCTTCCCCCATCCGCTCCCCTTTCCTCCCCTCCTCCGCTCCCCTTTCCTCCCCCCTCCGCTCCCCTTTCCTCCCCCCCTCCGCTCCCCTTTCCTCCCCCCCTCCGCTCCCCTTTCCTCCCCCCCTCCGCTCCCCTTTCCTCCCCCCCTCCGCTCCCCTTTCCTCCCCACCTCCGCTCCCCTTTCCTCCCCACCTCCGCTCCCCTTTCCTCCCCACCTCCGCTCCCCTTTCCTCCCCACCTCCGCTCCCCTTTCCTCCCCCCTCCGCTCCCTTTCCTCCCCCCTCCGCTCCCCTTTCCTCCCCACCTCCGCTCCCCTTTCCTCCCCACCTCCGCTCCCCTTTCCTCCCCACCTCCGCTCCCCTTTCCTCCCCCCTCCGCTCCCCTTTCCTCCCCCCTCCGCTCCCCTTTCCTCCCCCTCCGCTCCCCTTTCCTCCCCCCCTCCGCTCCCCCTTTCCTCCCCCCCTCCGCTCCCCTTTCCTCCCCCCCTCCGCTCCCCTTTCCTCCCCCCCTCCGCTCCCCTTTCCTCCCCCCCTCCGCTCCCCTTTCCTCCCCCCCCTCCGCTCCCCTTTCCTCCCCCCCTCCGCTCCCCCTTTCCCCCTCCGCGCCCCTTTCCCCCCCTCCTCTCCCCCCCTCCGCTCCCCTTTCCTCCCCCCCTCCGCTCCCCTTTCCTCCCCCCCTCCGCTCCCCTTTCCTCCCCCCCTCCGCTCCCCTTTCCTCCCCCCCTCCGCTCCCCTTTCCCCCTCCGCGCCCCTTTCCCCCCCTCCTCTCCCCTTTCCCCCCCTCCTCTCCCCTTTCCCCCCCCTCCTCTCCCCTTTCCCCCCCCCTCCTCTCCCCTTTCCCCCCCCCTCCTCTCCCCTTTCCCCCCCCTCCTCTCCCCTTTCCCCCCCCTCCTCTCCCCTTCCCCCCCCCCTCCGCTCCCCTTCCCCCCCGCTCACCTTCCCCCCCCCCTCCGCTCCCCTTCCCCCCCCTCCGCTCCCCTTTCCCCCCCCTCCGCTCCCCTTTCCCCCCCCTCCGCTCCCCTTTCCCCCCCTCCGCTCCCCTTTCCCCCCACCTCCGCTCCCCTTTCCCCCCACCTCCGCTCCCCCTTTCCCCCCACCTCCGCTCCCCTTTCTTTCCCCCATCCGCTCCCCTTTCCTCCCTCCTCCGCTCCCCTTTCCTCCCCCCTCCGCTCCCCTTTCCTCCCCCCCTCCGCTCCCTTTCCTCCCCCCCTCCGCTCCCCTTTCCTCCCCCTCCTCTCCCCTTCCCCCCCCCTCCTCTCCCCTTCCCCCCCCCCTCCGCTCCCCTTCCCCCCCCCTCCGCTCCCCTTCCCCCCACCTCCGCTCCCCTTTCCTTCCCCCATCCGCTCCCCTTTCCTCCCCTCCTCCGCTCCCCTTTCCTCCCCCCTCCGCTCCCCTTTCCTCCCACCTCCGCTCCCCTTTCCTTCCCCATCCGCTCCCCTTTCCTCCCCCCTCCGCTCCCCTTTCCTCCCCCCCTCCGCTCCCCTTTCCTCCCCCCCTCCGCTCCCCTTTCCTCCCCCCCTCCGCTCCCCTTTCCTCCCCACCTCCGCTCCCCTTTCCTTCCCCCATCCGCTCCCCTTTCCTCCCCCCCTCCGCTCCCCTTTCCTCCCCCCCTCCGCTCCCCTTTCCTCCCCCCCTCCGCTCCCCTTTCCTCCCCCCCTCCTCTCCCCTTTCCTCCCCCCCTCCTCTCCCCTTTCCCCCCCCTCCTCTCCCCTTCCCCCCCCTCCTCTCCCCTTCCCCCCCCCTCCTCTCCCCTTCCCCCCCCCTCCTCTCCCCTTCCCCCCCCCTCCGCTCCCCTTTCCTCCCCCCCTCCGCTCCCCTTCCCCCCCCCTCCGCTCCCCTTCCCCCCCCCTCCGCTCCCCTTTCCCCCCCTCCGCTCCCCTTTCCCCCCCTCCGCTCCCCTTTCCCCCCCCTCCGCTCCCCTTTCCCCCCCTCCGCTCCCCTTTCCCCCCCTCCGCTCCCCTTTCCCCCCACCTCCGCTCCCCTTTCCTTCCCCCATCCGCTCCCCTTTCCTCCCCTCCTCCGCTCCCCTTTCCTCCCCCCTCCGCTCCCCTTTCCTCCCCCCTCCGCTCCCCTTTCCTCCCCACCTCCGCTCCCCTTTCCTCCCCCCTCCGCTCCCCTTTCCTCCCCCCTCCGCTCCCCTTTCCTCCCCATCTCCGCTCTCCTTTCCTCCCCACCTCCGCTCCCCTTTCCTCCCCACCTCCGCTCCCCTTTCCTCCCCACCTCCGCTCCCCTTTCCTCCCCCCTCCGCTCCCCTTTCCTCCCCCCTCCGCTCCCCTTTCCTCCCCCCTCCGCTCCCCTTTCCTCCCCCCCTCCGCTCCCCTTTCCTCCCCCCCTCCGCTCCCCTTCCCCCCCCCTCCGCTCCCCTTTCCTCCCCCCCTCCGCTCCCCTTCCCCCCCCCTCCGCTCCCCTTTCCCCCCCCTCCGCTCCCCTTTCCCCCTCCGCTCCCCTTTCCCCCTCGCGCCCCTTTCCCCCCCTCCTCTCCCCCCTCCTCTCCCCTTTCCCCCCCCTCCTCTCCCCTTTCCCCCCCCCTCCTCTCCCCTTTCCCCCCCCCTCCTCTCCCCTTTCCCCCCCCTCCTCTCCCCTTTCCCCCCCCTCCTCTCCCCTTCCCCCCCCCTCCGCTCCCCTTCCCCCCCCCGCTCCCCTTCCCCCCCCCTCCGCTCCCTTCCCCCCCCTCCGCTCCCCTTTCCCCCCCCTCCGCTCCCCTTTCCCCCCCCTCCGCTCCCCTTTCCCCCCCCTCCGCTCCCCTTTCCCCCCACCTCCCCTCCCCTTTCCCCCCACCTCCGCTCCCCTTTCTTCCCCCATCCGCTCCCCTTTCCTCCCTCCTCCGCTCCCCTTTCCTCCCCCCTCCGCTCCCCTTTCCTCCCCCCTCCGCTCCCCTTTCCTCCCCCCTCCGCTCCCCTTTCCTCCCCCCCTCCGCTCCCCTTTCCTCCCCCCCTCCTCTCCCCTTTCCCCCCCCCTCCTCTCCCCTTCCCCCCCCCTCCGCTCCCCTTCCCCCCCCCTCCGCTCCCCTTCCCCCCCCCTCCGCTCCCCTTTCCCCCCACCTCCGCTCCCCTTTCCTTCCCCCATCCGCTCCCCTTTCCTCCCCTCCTCCGCTCCCCTTTCCTCCCCCCTCCGCTCCCCTTTCCTCCCACCTCCGCTCCCCTTTCCTTCCCCCTCCGCTCCCCTTTCCTCCCCCCTCCGCTCCCCTTTCCTCCCCCCTCCGCTCCCCTTTCCTCCCCCCCTCCGCTCCCCTTTCCTCCCCCCCTCCGCTCCCCTTTCCTCCCCCCCTCCTCTCCCCTTTCCTCCCCCCTCCGCTCCCCTTTCCTCCCCCCCTCCGCTCCCCTTTCCTCCCCCCCTCCGCTCCCCTTTCCTCCCCCCCTCCGCTCCCCTTTCCTCCCCCCCTCCGCTCCCCTTTCCTCCCCCCCTCCTCTCCCCTTTCCCCCCCCCTCCTCTCCCCCTCCTCTCCCCTTTCCCCCCCCCTCCTCTCCCCTTCCCCCCCCCTCCGCTCCCCTTTCCTCCCCCCCTCGCTCCCCTTCCCCCCCCTCCGCTCCCCTTCCCCCCCCCTCCGCTCCCCTTTCCCCCCCTCCGCTCCCCTTTCCCCCCCCTCCGCTCCCCTTTCCCCCCCCTCCGCTCCCCTTTCCCCCCCCTCCGCTCCCCTTTCCCCCCACCTCCGCTCCCCTTTCCTTCCCCATCCGCTCCCCTTTCCTCCCCTCCTCCGCTCCCCTTTCCTCCCCCCTCCGCTCCCCTTTCCTCCCCCCCTCCGCTCCCCTTTCCTCCCCCCTCCCCTTTCCTCCCCCCCTCCGCTCCCCTTTCCTCCCCCCCTCCGCTCCCCTTTCCTCCCCCCCTCCGCTCCCCTTTCCTCCCCCCTCCGCTCCCCTTTCCTCCCCCCTCCGCTCCCCTTTCCTCCCCCCTCCGCTCCCCTTTCCTCCCCACCTCCGCTCCCCTTTCCTCCCCACCTCCGCTCCCCTTTCCTCCCACCTCCGCTCCCCTTTCCTCCCCCCTCCGCTCCCCTTTCCTCCCCCCTCCGCTCCCCTTTCCTCCCCCCCTCCGCTCCCCTTTCCTCCCCCCCTCCGCTCCCCTTTCCTCCCCCCCTCCGCTCCCCTTTCCTCCCCCCCTCCGCTCCCCTTTCCTCCCCCCCTCCGCTCCCCTTTCCCCCTCCGCGCCCCTTTCCCCCCCTCCTCGCCCCTTTCCCCCCCTCCTCTCCCCCCCTCCTCTCCCCTTTCCCCCCCCTCCTCTCCCCTTTCCCCCCCCTCCTCTCCCCTTTCCCCCCCCTCCTCTCCCCTTTCCCCCCCCTCCTCTCCCCTTCCCCCCCCCCTCCGCTCCCCTTCCCCCCCCGCTCACCTTCCCCCCCCCTCCGCTCCCCTTTCCCCCCCCTCCGCTCCCCTTTCCCCCCCCTCCGCTCCCCTTTCCCCCCCCCTCCGCTCCCCTTTCCCCCCCCTCCGCTCCCCTTTCCCCCCCCTCCGCTCCCCTTTCCCCCCACCTCCGCTCCCCTTTCCCCCCACCTCCGCTCCCCTTTCCCCCCCACCTCCGCTCCCCTTTCCCCCCACCTCCGCTCCCCTTTCCCCCCACCTCCGCTCCCCTTTCTTTCCCCCCACCTCCGCTCCCCTTTCTTTCCCCATCCGCTCCCCTTTCCTCCCCTCCTCCGCTCCCCTTTCCTCCCCCCTCCGCTCCCCTTTCCTCCCCCCTCCGCTCCCCTTTCCTCCCCCCCTCCGCTCCCCTTTCCTCCCCCCCTCCGCTCCCCTTTCCTCCCCCCCTCCTCTCCCCTTCCCCCCCCCTCCTCTCCCCTTCCCCCCCCCTCCGCTCCCCTTCCCCCCCCCCTCCGCTCCCCTTCCCCCCCCCTCCGCTCCCCTTTCCTTCCCCATCCGCTCCCCTTTCCTCCCCTCCTCCGCTCCCCTTTCCTCCCCCCTCCGCTCCCCTTTCCTCCCACCTCCGCTCCCCTTTCCTCCCACCTCCGCTCCCCTTTCCTCCCACCTCCGCTCCCCTTTCCTTCCCCCTCCGCTCCCCTTTCCTCCCCCCTCCGCTCCCCTTTCCTCCCCCCTCCGCTCCCCTTTCCTCCCCCCCTCCGCTCCCCTTTCCTCCCCCCTCCTCTCCCTTTCCCCCCCCTCCTCTCCCCTTCCCCCCCCCTCCGCTCCCCTTTCCCCCCCCTCCGCTCCCCTTTCCCCCCCCTCCGCTCCCCTTTCCCCCCCCTCCGCTCCCCTTTCCCCCCCCTCCGCTCCCCTTTCCCCCCCCTCCGCTCCCCTTTCCCCCCACCTCCGCTCCCCTTTCCTTCCCCCATCCGCTCCCCTTTCCTCCCCTCCTCCGCTCCCCTTTCCTCCCCTCCCCTTTCTCCCCCCTGCGCTCCCCTTTCCTCCCCCCCTCCGCTCCCCTTTCCTCCCCCCCTCCGCTCCCCTTTCCCCCCCCTCCGCTCCCCTTTCCCCCCCCTCCGCTCCCCTTTCCCCCCACCTCCGCTCCCCTTTCCTTCCCCCATCCGCTCCCCTTTCCTCCCCTCCTCCGCTCCCCTTTCCTCCCCCCTCCGCTCCCCTTTCCTCCACCTCCGCTCCCCTTTCCTTCCCCATCCGCTCCCCTTTCCTCCCCCCTCCGCTCCCCTTTCCTCCCCCCTCCGCTCCCCTTTCCTCCCCCCCTCCGCTCCCCTTTCCTCCCCCCCCTCCTCTCCCCTTTCCCCCCCCTCCTCTCCCCTTTCCCCCCCCTCCTCCCTTCCCCCCCTCTCCCCCCCCCCCTCCTCTCCCCTTCCCCCCCCCTCCGCTCCCCTTTCCTCCCCCCCTCCGCTCCCCCTTCCCCCCCCCCTCCGCTCCCCTTCCCCCCCCCTCCGCTCCCCTTTCCCCCCCCTCCGCTCCCCTTTCCCCCCCCTCCGCTCCCCTTTCCCCCCCCTCCGCTCCCCTTTCCCCCCCCTCCGCTCCCCTTTCCCCCCACCTCCGCTCCCCTTTCCCCCACCTCCGCTCCCCTTTCCTTCCCCCATCCGCTCCCCTTTCCTCCCCTCCTCCGCTCCCCTTTCCTCCCCCCCCTCCTCTCCCCTTTCCCCCCCCTCCTCTCCCCTTCCCCCCCCCTCCGCTCCCCTTCCCCCCCCCTCCGCTCCCCTTCCCCCCCCCTCCGCTCCCCTTTCCCCCCCCCTCCGCTCCCCTTTCCCCCCCCTCCGCTCCCCTTTCCCCCCCCTCCGCTCCCCTTTCCCCCCCTCCGCTCCCCTTTCCCCCCACCTCCGCTCCCCTTTCCTTCCCCCATCCGCTCCCCTTTCCTCCCCTCCCCTTTCCTCCCCCCCTCCGCTCCCCTTTCCTCCCACCTCCGCTCCCCTTTCCTTCCCCCATCCGCTCCCCTTTCCTCCCCCCTCCGCTCCCCTTTCCTCCCCCCTCCGCTCCCCTTTCCTCCCCCCCTCCTCTCCCCTTTCCCCCCCCCTCCTCTCCCCTTCCCCCCCCCTCCGCTCCCCTTCCCCCCCCCTCCGCTCCCCTTCCCCCCCCCTCCGCTCCCCTTCCCCCCCCCTCCGCTCCCCTTTCCCCCCCCTCCGCTCCCCTTTCCCCCCCCTCCGCTCCCCTTTCCCCCCCCCTCCGCTCCCCTTTCCCCCCCCTCCGCTCCCCTTTCCCCCCACCTCCGCTCCCCTTTCCTTCCCCCATCCGCTCCCCTTTCTCCCCTCCCCTTTCCTCCCCCCTCCGCTCCCCTTTCCTCCCACCTCCGCTCCCCTTTCCTTCCCCCATCCGCTCCCCTTTCCTCCCCCCTCCGCTCCCCTTTCCTCCCCCCTCCGCTCCCCTTTCCTCCCCCCCTCCTCTCCCCTTTCCCCCCCCTCCTCTCCCCTTCCCCCCCCCTCCGCTCCCCTTTCCTCCCCCCCTCCGCTCCCCTTCCCCCCCCCTCCGCTCCCCTTTCCTCCCCCCCTCCGCTCCCCTTTCCTCCCCCCCTCCGCTCCCCTTTCCTCCCCACCTCCGCTCCCCTTTCCTCCCCACCTCCGCTCCCCTTTCCTCCCCACCTCCGCTCCCCTTTCCTCCCCACCTCCGCTCCCCTTTCCTCCCCCCTCCGCTCCCCTTTCCTCCCCACCTCCGCTCCCCTTTCCTCCCACCTCCGCTCCCCTTTCCTCCCCACCTCCGCTCCCCTTTCCTCCCCACCTCCGCTCCCCTTTCCTCCCCCCTCCGCTCCCCTTTCCTCCCCCCTCCGCTCCCCTTTCCTCCCCCTCCGCTCCCTTTCCTCCCCCCCTCCGCTCCCCTTTCCTCCCCCCCCTCCGCTCCCCTTTCCTCCCCCCCTCCGCTCCCCTTTCCTCCCCCCCTCCGCTCCCCTTTCCTCCCCCCCTCCGCTCCCCTTTCCCCCTCCGCGCCCCTTTCCCCCCCTCCTCTCCCCTTTCCCCCCCTCCTCTCCCCTTTCCCCCCCTCCTCTCCCCTTTCCCCCCCCTCCTCTCCCCTTTCCCCCCCTCCTCTCCCTTTCCCCCCCCCTCCTCTCCCCTTTCCCCCCCCTCCTCTCCCCTTTCCCCCCCCTCCTCTCCCCTTCCCCCCCCCTCCGCTCCCCTTCCCCCCCCGCTCACCTTCCCCCCCCCTCCGCTCCCTTCCCCCCCCCTCCGCTCCCCTTTCCCCCCCCTCCGCTCCCCTTTCCCCCCCTCCGCTCCCCTTTCCCCCCCCTCCGCTCCCCTTTCCTCCCCCCTCCTCTCCCCTTTCCCCCCCCTCCTCTCCCCCTTCCCCCCCCCTCCGCTCCCCTTCCCCCCCCCTCCGCTCCCCTTCCCCCCCCCTCCGCTCCCCTTTCCCACCACCTCCGCTCCCCTTTCCTTCCCCCATCCGCTCCCCTTTCCTCCCCTCCTCCGCTCCCCTTTCCTCCCCCCTCCGCTCCCGCTTTCCTCCCACCTCCGCTCCCCTTTCCTTCCCCCATCCGCTCCCCTTTCCTCCCCCCTCCGCTCCCCTTTCCTCCCCCCTCCGCTCCCCTTTCCTCCCCCCCTCCGCTCCCCTTTCCTCCCCCCCTCCGCTCCCCTTTCCTCCCCCCCTCCGCTCCCCTTTCCTCCCCCCCTCCTCTCCCCTTTCCCCCCCCTCCTCTCCCCTTTCCCCCCCCTCCTCCCCCTTCCCCCCCCTCCTCTCCCCTTCCCCCCCCTCCTCTCCCCTTCCCCCCCCCTCCGCTCCCCTTTCCTCCCCCCCTCCGCTCCCCTTCCCCCCCCCTCCGCTCCCCTTCCCCCCCCCCTCCGCTCCCTTTCCCCCCCCTCCGCTCCCCTTTCCCCCCCCTCCGCTCCCCTTTCCCCCCCCTCCGCTCCCCTTTCCCCCCCCTCCGCTCCCCTTTCCCCCCACCTCCGCTCCCCTTTCCCCCCACCTCCGCTCCCCTTTCCTTCCCCCATCCGCTCCCCTTTCCTCCCCTCCTCCGCTCCCCTTTCCTCCCCCCTCCTCTCCCCTTTCCCCCCCTCCTCTCCCCTTCCCCCCCCCTCCGCTCCCCTTCCCCCCCCCTCCGCTCCCCTTCCCCCCCCCTCCGCTCCCCTTCCCCCCCCCTCCGCTCCCCTTTCCCCCCACCTCCGCTCCCCTTTCCTTCCCCCATCCGCTCCCCTTTCCTCCCCTCCTCCGCTCCCCTTTCCTCCCCCCCTCCTCTCCCCTTTCCCCCCCCTCCTCTCCCCTTCCCCCCCCCCTCCGCTCCCCTTCCCCCCCCCCTCCGCTCCCCTTCCCCCCCCCTCCGCTCCCCTTCCCCCCCCTCCGCTCCCCTTTCCCCCCCCTCCGCTCCCCTTTCCCCCCCCTCCGCTCCCCTTTCCCCCCACCTCCGCTCCCCTTTCCTTCCCCCATCCGCTCCCCTTTCCTCCCCTCCCCTTTCCTCCCCCCTCCGCTCCCCTTTCCTCCCACCTCCGCTCCCCTTTCCTTCCCCCATCCGCTCCCCTTTCCTCCCCCCTCCGCTCCCCTTTCCTCCCCCCTCCGCTCCCCTTTCCTCCCCCCCTCCTCTCCCCTTTCCCCCCCCTCCTCTCCCCTTTCCCCCCCCTCCTCTCCCCTTCCCCCCCCCCTCCGCTCCCCTTTCCTCCCCCCCTCCGCTCCCCTTCCCCCCCCCTCCGCTCCCCTTTCCCCCCCCTCCGCTCCCCTTTCCCCCCCCTCCGCTCCCCTTTCCCCCCCCTCCGCTCCCCTTTCCCCCCACCTCCGCTCCCCTTTCCTTCCCCCATCCGCTCCCCTTTCCTCCCCTCCTCCGCTCCCCTTTCCTCCCCCCTCCGCTCCCCTTTCCTCCCCCCCTCCGCTCCCCTTTCCTCCCCCCCTCCGCTCCCCTTTCCTCCCCCCCTCCGCTCCCCTTTCCTCCCCCCCCTCCGCTCCCCTTTCCTCCCCCCCCTCCGCTCCCCTTTCCTCCCCCCTCCGCTCCCCTTTCCTCCCCCCCTCCGCTCCCCTTTCCTCCCCACCTCCGCTCCCCTTTCCTCCCCACCTCCGCTCCCCTTTCCTCCCCCCTCCGCTCCCCTTTCCTCCCCCCTCCGCTCCCCTTTCCTCCCCACCTCCGCTCCCCTTTCCTCCCCACCTCCGCTCCCCCTTTCCTCCCCACCTCCGCTCCCCTTTCCTCCCCCACCTCCGCTCCCCCTTTCCTCCCCCCTCCGCTCCCCTTTCCTCCCCCCTCCGCTCCCCTTTCCTCCCCCCTCCGCTCCCCTTTCCTCCCCCCTCCGCTCCCCTTTCCTCCCCCCCTCCGCTCCCCTTTCCTCCCCCCCTCCGCTCCCCTTTCCCCCTCCGCGCCCCTTTCCCCCCCTCCTCTCCCCCCCTCCTCTCCCCCTTTCCCCCCCCTCCTCTCCCCTTTCCCCCCCCCCTCCTCTCCCCTTTCCCCCCCCTCCTCTCCCCTTTCCCCCCCCTCCTCTCCCCTTTCCCCCCCCTCCTCTCCCCTTCCCCCCCCCTCCGCTCCCCCTTCCCCCCCCGCTCACCTTCCCCCCCCCCTCCGCTCCCCTTCCCCCCCCTCCGCTCCCCTTTCCCCCCCCTCCGCTCCCCTTTCCCCCCCCTCCGCTCCCCTTTCCCCCCCCCTCCGCTCCCCTTTCCCCCCCCTCCGCTCCCCTTTCCCCCCCCTCCGCTCCCCTTTCCCCCCCCTCCGCTCCCCTTTCCCCCCCCTCCGCTCCCCTTTCCCCCCACCGCTCCCCTTTCCCCCCACCTCCGCTCCCCTTTCCCCCCACCTCCGCTCCCCTTTCCCCCCACCTCCGCTCCCCTTTCCCCCCACCTCCGCTCCCCTTTCCCCCCACCTCCGCTCCCCTTTCTTTCCCCCCACCTCCGCTCCCCTTTCCTTCCCCCCATCCGCTCCCCTTTCCTCCCCCTCCTCCGCTCCCCTTTCCTCCCCCCTCCGCTCCCCTTTCCTCCCCCCTCCGCTCCCCTTTCCTCCCCCCCTCCGCTCCCCTTTCCTCCCCCCCTCCGCTCCCCTTTCCTCCCCCCCTCCGCTCCCCTTCCCCCCCCCTCCGCTCCCCTTTCCCCCCCCTCCGCTCCCCTTTCCCCCCCCCCTCCGCTCCCCTTTCCCCCCCCCTCCGCTCCCCTTTCCCCCCCCCTCCGCTCCCCTTTCCCCCCACCTCCGCTCCCCTTTCCTTCCCCCATCCGCTCCCCTTTCCTCCCCTCCCCTTTCCTCCCCTCCCCTTTCCTCCCCCCTCCGCTCCCCTTTCCTTCCCCCATCCGCTCCCCTTTCCTCCCCTCCCCTTTCCTCCCCCCTCCGCTCCCCTTTCCTCCCCCCTCCGCTCCCCTTTCCTCCCCCCCTCCGCTCCCCTTTCCTCCCCCCCTCCGCTCCCCCTTCCCCCCCCCTCCGCTCCCCTTTCCCCCCCCCTCCGCTCCCCTTTCCCCCCCCTCCGCTCCCCTTTCCCCCCCTCCGCTCCCCTTTCCCCCCCCTCCGCTCCCCTTTCCCCCCCCTCCGCTCCCCTTTCCCCCCCCTCCGCTCCCCTTTCCCCCCCCTCCGCTCCCCTTTCCCCCCACCCTCCGCTCCCCTTTCCTCCCCCCTCCGCTCCCCCCCCTTTCCTCCCCCCCTCCGCTCCCCTTTCCTCCCCCCCTCCGCTCCCCTTTCCTCCCCCCCTCCGCTCCCCTTTCCTCCCCCCCCTCCGCTCCCCTTTCCTCCCCCCCTCCGCTCCCCTTTCCTCCCCCCCTCCGCTCCCCTTTCCTCCCCCCCTCCGCTCCCCTTTCCTCCCCCCCTCCGCTCCCCTTTCCTCCCCCCCCCTCCGCTCCCCTTTCCTCCCCCCCTCCGCTCCCCTTTCCTCCCCCCCTCCGCTCCCCTTTCTCCCCCCCCCTCCGCTCCCCTTTCCTCCCCCCCCCTCCGCTCCCCTTTCCCCATCCTCCTCCTCTTCCCCTCCCTCCTCCTCTTCCCCTCCCCCTCCTCCCCTTTCCCTCCTCCCCTCCAACCCCTTCCCCCCTCTCCTCCACCCCTTCCCACCACCCTTCGCCTTCCTGCCCGCCTTCCTGCCTCCCCGCCTCTGCTTTCGCGCCCACCCGCCTCTGCCTTTCACCCACTCTTACTCCGCCCGCCTCTGCCTTTCACCCGCCGCCTCACAGCCGCTGCACGCACTCAACAGACACCCGCCACATACCTGCCGCCACACACACCTGCTGCCTCCCGCCCCTACGCACCGACATCACTGACCCACCGTCTCACACCCTAGCAGGACCCCCACTCACAGACAGCACTCACAACCCACGCACCACCCGCCGCCTCACACCCTAGCAGGACCCCCACTCACAGACAGCACTCACAACCCACGCGCCACCCGCCACCTCACACCCTAGCAGGACCCCCACTCACAGACAGCACTCACAACCCACGCGCCACCTGCCGCCTCACACCCTAGCAGGACACACGCCTCACATTTTTACATCTGTTATGTCACCAAAATATACATTGTACTGTGGTGTGTTTACAACAAACCATTTTTAAACAACATCGTATTACATTTTATTCCATCTTTCTTTTCAACATTATTATCCAACCTTTACAACAAATAGTCATCTATTGTTCCACGATTTATAAATAACTAGCTGAGAAACCCGGCGTTGCCCGGGATGTGAAGTGTGAATAAGTATGTGTAAATGTTGTATGTGAAAGTTGTAATGTGATGCCAATGTTATGTAATATTAGTTAGAATTGTGTTTGTAAATCAACAGTAGTAGAAAGCACATGTATATGAGGGCAAATGTTTGAAGTGTATGTTAGTTGTTACGGTAGTTATTTTTGAAAATGTTATTGTTGGAAATGCTTCTTGAAAGATGTGAATGTCCATTGTTGAGAGGAGTGTATTTGATGTAATGTTAAAGTGTGTGTTGTAAAATAATGTAGTAATAAAAGATGACAGTAGTGTATTGAGTGTCTTTCATTTTTTTGTAATTTCTTATGGCAATATGTAGAGTTCATGGAAATTGAGGAAAGTCAATGTTCATTGTAATGCTTGTTTGTAAACGACATTTTTGGTAGTTCCAGTTGGAGCAAAGATGTACAATTGTTGGGGGGATCCAACTCTAGAGCACGCAACATATAACTGGCCGTGGGAGAAACATGGTGATTCTAAGTTGATACCAGTGCACTTTATAGATTGTCCTTGTGCTTTGTTAATGGTGATAGCAAAAGCTAGTTTGATGGGGAACTGTAGCCGTTTGAAAGTAAAAGGCATGTCTGTAGGAATGAGTGGAATGCGGGGGATGAAGACATCTTGGCCTTTGGCGTTGCCAGTTAAGATAGTAGCTTCAATTAGGTTGGGCATCAATGTTTTTATGCACAGTCTGGTTCCATTACAAAGGTTAGGTGTGTGTAGGTTGCGAAGTAGCATGATGGGTGCTCCAACTTTGAGGCGAAGATGATGTGGTGGCATCCTTGATGGTTCGAGGGAGTGTAGGAATTCAGGTGGATAGTTAACGGCTTCATCGCAATCCACAACTGTATTGATTGAGTTGTATTGAGTAATTGTGTTTGGAATAATGTCTTGAATTTGATGATTGATGTCATTGACAGAAGTATTTTTGGCAGCAAGGATGGCTCTTTCACAGAGCCACTGGTGGTTTGTGTAATTGTGTAAGAGATTTGGATAGACGTGATGTATGAGATCTTCAAGTGATGTCATCATGTGACAAAAATGTGTGGGAAAAGCTATTTCACCTGATGTTAAGTCAGTAGGTAAAGTGCCTTCACCTATTTGAAGAAGTGTGTGTGCAAAAAGTTGTTCATTTGAGTGGCCGAGAAGTTGGACTCGCATATTGGTTGTTAATGGAAAATGTTTGACATGTCGCCATAAAATAGAGGATTTAAGGCATGCATGAAGTTCGTCTGCTGGTGTGGATCGTGGTATGACTGGAAGTGTTTGTCTGAAATCACCAGCTAAAAGAATGACAGCACCACCCATTATTTGTTTATTGTTACGCAAGTCTTGCAAGGTTCTATTAAGGGCTTGAAGTGCTTTTTTATGCGCCATGGTACACTCATCCCAAACAATAAGTTTGCAAATTTGAAGAACACGGGCTTGGCCAGATGTCTTGGTAATATTACATGTTGGGTTTTCTTCATGAGCAATGTTTAGTGGTAATTTAAGAGCTGAGTGCACAGTTCTTCCTCCATCCATAAGAGTGGCTGCAATGCCAGATGATGCAAGTGCAAGTGCAACATGATTGTGCATTCTTATTTCTGCAAGGAGTAAATTTATGAGAAATGTTTTGCCTGTTCCACCTGGAGCATCAAGAACAGGATTGCACCTTGTTCGTTGTTTATGTGCTGCATGATGTTGTCATAGGTGTTAAGTTGTTGTGGAATTAACATTGGTTTTCTTGTGGCAACATATTCTTGTAGTATGGAAATATTGTATTGTTTCTCTCGCATAAGGTCTGTATTGAGTACATCGTGATGATGACGTTGGGGAGCTTCTAGACCTAATTGAAGTAGTGTTTTGTTATTGATAGAGAGACATGTATCTTCTAACAATATGAGTACCTCGTTGAAAATGTCAGGTGAAAAGGTAACATTGAGTGATGGGTTGTGTCTCTGTGCTTTGTGAAGTATATCTTCACTCATGTGAGGTAGCGGGATAGGGGGAGGGACATTGGTGGCATGGTGTAGCGGGGTAGGGGGCCTCGCGGTCCGTTGCGGTAGGGAGATGTGTGAGGTGCAGGAGATGTGAGGCGTGCTGTGCGGTTCGCGGAGCTACACTGTGTGAGGTGAGGGGTATTTATTTGTGTTTGGTGTGCGTTTGTGTAGGTGTTGAAATGTTGTGTGTGTTTTTGTTTTGTGTTAATGTTGGCTGTGTGTGTGGCAGAATAGTGTGTGTATGTAATTATTGTGTGTGATTGTTGATTGTGTGGGGTGTGTGTGTGGATGAGTGAGTGTGTGATGTGATAGTGAGTGTGTGGTGTGTGAGTGTGTGTGTCAGTGTTGGTTAGTTGAGTGTTTGTGTGCAATAAATTAGACAGATGTGTAAATAGTAATGTTTTGTGTAAAATATGTTATTGAAAGGAAGAGGTGATTTATTGTGCTAGGTGTGTTAGTAGCGGAGGTGTTGTGTTGTTGTATATGTTTGTGTGTGGTGGGATGTTGATGTGCAATGGGAGTGGGTGGTGAGACGTGTAAATGTGCATTGTATTCAGTGTAGTGTGTATGGTGAAGGGTAGGTAATTGGAACAGTGGGTTGGGTGTGTGTGTTTGTTTAGTGGTGGTTGTGTTGTGTGTGGTAGTTAAGGTTATGTTGAAGTGTTGTTTTGTGTGTTGTATCAGCAGAGGAGGTTGGTGTGTGTGTGTGAGTACGTGTGTTGCGTGGTTGAGGGCGTGTTGGCGTTGCTGAGTGCGTGTGTGTGTGCATGTGTTTGTGTATTTGTGTGTGTGTTGTGTGTGGTGGTGTGTGGTGTGTGTGAGAGCATGTGTGTATGTGGCGTGTGTGATGGCATGTGTTGTGTATGACGCATGTTGTGTGTGTGACGTGTGTGAGTGCGTGTTGTTGTCATAGACATGTTGTAATTTGCATGTTTTTGAGTGTAGTGTGTGTATTATGAGGGTGAAGGTGAGGTGTGATTTGTTGTTATGTGTGGCATAGAATGACAGGATGTTTGCGTGTGTGTGTGTGTGTGTATGAGGGGGTTTTGTGTGGGTGAGTGTTGTGTGTGAGTGGTGGTGTGAGAAGTGTTTTAGAATAAATTATACAGACAGTGAAATTGTTAGGAAAACATATTTATTGTAAGGAACAGCTGAGTTTCAGTGGTAGGTGTTGTCATACAGTGTGTGAGGTAGCGGGAGTTGACATTGGTGGCATGCTGTTTGACTGTAGTCCGCGGCGTCGCGGTCCGGTTGCGGAGGGAGATGTGTGAGGTGCAGGAGATGTCAGGCGTGCTGGTTGTTCCGCAGGAGGTAGGAGTGTGTGAGGTAGCGGGATAGCGGGAGTGACATCGGTGGCATGGTGTGTGGTGTGTGTGAGAGCATGTGTGTGTGTTGCTGGTGTGTGATGGCGTGTGTGTGTGTATGAGGCATGTTGTGTGTGTGACGTGTGTGAGTGCGTGTTGTTGGTCATACACATGTTAAAAATGGCATGTTTTTGAGTGTAGTGTGTGGCATAGAATGACAGGATGTTTGCGTGTGTGTGTGTGTATGAGGGGGTTTTGTGTGGGTGAGTGTTGTGTACATTATACAGACAGTAAATAGTTAGGAAAACATATTTATTTCAACGAACATCTGATTTCCAGTGGTAGGTGTTGTCATACACTGTGTGAGGTAGCGGGATAGGGGGAGGAACATTGTGGCATGGTGTGTGAGTGTAGGCCGCGGCCTCGCGGTCCGGTTGCGGTAGGGAGCTGTGTGAGGTGCAGGAGATGAGGCGTGCTGTGCGGTCCGCGGGAGCTACACTGTGTGAGGTAGCGGGATAGGGGGAGGGACATCGTTGCCATGGTGTGTGAGTGTAGGCCGCGGCCTCGCGGTCCGGTTGCGGTAGGGAGCTGTGTGAGGTGCAGGAGATGTGGCGTGCTGTGCGGTTCGCGGGAGCTACACTGTGTGAGGTAGCGGGATAGGGGGAGGGACATCGTTGCCATGGTGTGTGAGTGTAGGCCGCGGCCTCGCGGTCCGGTTGCGGTAGGGAGATGTGTGAGGTGCAGGAGATGTGAGGCGTGCTGTGCGGTCCGCGGGAGCTACACTGTGTGAGGTAGCGGGATAGGGGGAGGGACATTGGTGGCATGGTGTAGCGGGTAGGGGCCTCGCGGTCCGGTTGCGGTAGGGAGATGTGTGAGGTGCAGGAGATGTGAGGCGTGCTGTGCGGTTCGCGGGAGCTACACTGTGTGAGGTAGCGGGATAGGGGGAGGGACATTGGTGGCATGGTGTAGCGTGGTAGGGGGCCTCGCGGTCCGGGTTGTGTGAGGTGCAGGAGATGTGAGGCGTGCTGTGCGGTCCGCGGGAGCTACACTGTGTGAGGTAGCGGGATAGGGGGAGGGACATTGGTGGCATGGTTGTAGCGGGGTAGGGGGCCTCGCGGTCCGTTGCGGTAGGAGCTGTGTGAGGTGCAGGAGATGTGGCGTGCTGTGCGGTTCGCGGGAGCTACACTGTGTGAGGTAGCGGGATAGGGGGAGGGACATCGTTGCCATGGTGTGTGAGTGGAGGCCGCGGCCTCGCGGTCCGGTTGCGGGAGGGAGATGTGTGGCGTGGAGGGGAGGGGGGGTTTGAAGAGGCAGTCTGCAGTGTTTGGTGTTGTGTGAATGTGTGTGTGTGCTGTGTTTGTGCGTTGTGTGTAGATTCTGTACTCAGTGGTTCCCAAACTTTTTCGGTTCAAGGCTCCCCAAGGCAATCAGAATTTTTTCAAGGCTCCCAAGGCGATCAGGATTTTTACGCGGCGCCCAAAGTAAAAACAAAGGTGTATATACATACCTAACAGTTGCAGTGCGCAGTTGGTGTCTCCCTCACACACTCTCACTCTCTCTGACCTCACTCTCTCTCTCTGACCTCACTCTCACTGACCTCACTCTCTCTCTCTCTGACCTCACTCTCTCTGACCTCACTCTCCTCTCTCTCTGACCTCACTCTCTCTCTCTCTGACCTCACTCTCTCTCTCTCTGACCTCACTCTCTCTCACTCTCTCAGACCTCTCTCTCTCTCTCTGACTTCACACTCTCTCTGACCTCACACTCTCTCTGACCTCACACTCTCTCTGACCTCACACTCTCTCTGACCTCACACTCTCTCTGACCTCACACTCTCTCTGACCTCACACTCCTCTCTGACCTCCCTCACTCTCTCTCTGACCTCCCTCACTCTCTCTCTGACCTCCCTCACTCTCTCTCTGACCTCCCTCACTCTCTCTCTGACCTCCCTCACTCTCTCTCTGACCTACCTCACTCTCTCTCTGACCTACCTCACTCTCTCTCTGACCTCACTCTCTCTCTCTGACCTCACTCTCTCTCTCTGACCTCACTCTCTCTCTCTGACCTCACTCTCTCTCTCTGACCTCACTCTCTCTCTCTGACCTCACTCTCTCTCTCTGACCTCACTCTCTCTCTCTGACCTCACTCTCTCTCTCTGACCTCACTCTCTCTCTCTGACCTCACTCTCTCTCTCTGACCTCACTCTCTCTCTCTGACCTCACTCTCTCTCTCTCACTCTCTCTCTCTGACCTCACTCTCTCTCTCTCTCTCTGACCTCACTCTCTCTCTCTCTCTCTGACCTCACTCTCTCTCTCTCTCTCTGACCTCACTCTCTCTCTCTCTCTGACCTCACTCTCTCTCTCTCTGACCTCACTCTCTCTCTGACCTCACTCTCTCTCTGACCTCACTCTCTCTCTGACCTCACTCTCTCTCTGACCTCACTCTCTCTCTGACCTCACTCTCTCTCTGACCTCACTCTCTCTCTGACCTCACTCGCTCTCTGACCTCACTCGCTCTCTGACCTCACTCTCTCTCTGACCTCACTCTCTCTCTCAGTCTCCCGGTGCTGCTCCTCCAGCGTGCTGCGCGCGGGCCTCCCTCTCTCAGCTGTGCGCGCCGGGCCTCCCTCTCTCAGCGTCGCTGAGCCGGGTCTGAACAGATGCACAAAGCCCCTGCATCTGTAATCAGCGCTGCCTGGCAGAGGAGACAGCAAGCGCGCTTGGTAGGCGGGTATCACTGTGTGTGTTTGTCACTTGGTAGCTGTCAGTGTGTGTGTGTGTGTGTACATTATATAATATTTAAAAATGAAAAAAAAAAAAGACATGTGAGAATAAATTATTTATTAACATTGTGCAACTTTGATAAATATATTCACACGCACACACCACACACACATCACACACATCCATATACACCACACATACATATATATACACACACACACACACACACACACACACACACACACACACACACACACACACACACACATATATATATATACATACATACATACACACACACACACACACCACACATATATATACACCACACATACACATTATATATATATATATATATACACACACACCACACATACATACACACACATATATAGATATACACACACACACACACACACACACACACACACACACCACAACATATATACACACACACCACACATATATACACACACACACACACACACCCTGCAGGCCGTTTTTCACACACACACACACACACACACACACACCCCTGCAGCCCGTTTTTTCACACACACACACAACACACACCCTGCAGCCCGTTTTTCACACACACCCTGCCAGCCCGTTTTACACACACACACACACACAACACACACACACCTTGGTGCTGTCTGGTGGCTCTGCAGTTGCAATGCCGGGCAGGCTGCAGCCCCATTGGATGGGAGCGGTCACGTGACCGCTCCTCTGCTTCCCCTCAGAGGTTTTTTTTTTTTTTTTTTTTTAAATGAGCTAGCAGCCCTTGTTTCCCGCTGCTGGCGGCCCTGATCGCGGCGCCCCTCTAGCCAAGCCGCGGCGCACCAGGGCGCCGCGGCGCACAGTTTGGGAAACACTGCTGTACCTGATTCGGCAGTCTGTGGTAGCAGACGTGAAGGTTTTGATAGCTGTGAAAAGCAGGCCAATGAGAGTCAGTGAGGGGTGGGACGCAGGCCAATGAGAGGTGTGCGGGGGCGGGGCATTGGACGCAGGCCAATGAGAGTCAGTGAGGGGTGGGACGCAGGCCAATGAGAGGTGTGCGGGGGCGGGCATTGGACGCAGGCCAATGAGAGTCAGTGAGGGGTGGGACAGTGTGGCATTGGTGTTGGACGTAGGCCAATGAGAGGTGTGCGGGGGCGGGCATGGCCTGAGCAGGAGTGACAGGCCCAAGGTCCAATGCGATTGACCCT